>NC_053119.1:16086799-16453049 GCF_010015445.1 Perca fluviatilis | reverse complement strand
GTTTTTTTTGGTTGTAAGGAGTTGATTTCCAAATGAAGAGGATGCTTGTAGATGGAGAGAAGACGAGCCTGCAGATATGGGACACAGCCGGACAGGAGAGGTATTGCACTGAGTCTCATGGTGTTTCTCAAGGAAGTAGCAACAGGAAAAACATGGAGTTATCAATTTAAACTTTCAACAGCATGTTCTTTTAATAAAGACTCAAGATTGGAAAATACACAAGACTAAAAATAGTGTTTTCTTTTGATTATAGGTTTCGTAGTATTGCTAGGTCTTATTTCCGCAAAGCTCACGGAGTCTTGCTCCTCTACGATGTTACTTCAGAAAGCAGCTTCCTTAACGTCCGAGCATGGGTGGATCAGATTCAGGTAACTGTGAAAATGCTCATTGACATGTTGAATGAATGACACAAAAAATGACCATGCTTGAAAGTAGGAATATATTTAACAATGTCCTTTTGATTTTTATACAGGATTCAACAGACGAGAAAATCCCCATGTGTGTTATTGGAAACAAGGTGGACCTCCGAGAGCAGCTTCCAGAGGGGAGCTGTGTGAGCAGTTTGCACGGAGAGAAGTTGGCCAAGGTGTGTAACTTTTCATTAGACAGACGCCGGCCTCCCAGGTGTCTAAATAAACAGACTTCATTCAGGTATACCGTTCCTTTTTTCTTGCAGGCATACGGCGCCTTGTTCTGCGAAACGAGTGCCAAAGAGGGAACCAACGTTGTGGAGACTGTGCTTCATCTAGCGAGGTAGGAAGCCAGAGAGAAAGTTTGAGTTTTTCCTTCACAAACCATGGCAACACTTAGACTTGTTTTCCATTCCCACAGAGAAGTAAAGAAAAATGTCAAACTGAGGCGGCAGTCGAATTCTCAGGTCAGACTGAGTCAATCCAACCCAAAGAAGACTCTCAACGCCTGCTGTGGACTGTAGATGGTTGATATCAGTAGATACGATGGAGAATATAATTCTCTTACATGTTTTTAACCTTAATTAATTAAATATTTAAAGCTGAACTCTTTGATATTAATGAACGTCCGTTACATTCAAGGCATTGCCAAATGAGTTGCTACAAAGCTAACTAAGACTATCAGCTCCACACAACTCTCTCTGTATTAGGGCTTTGACTCCGAACTTCGTTATTCTAATATCATTCGAATATTAAAAAAAAATGATATTCAAACGAATATTAGCCAGCCCTTAATATTCGAACCTGTTATTTGTAAATGCGTTTGCTTGTAAACGTTGTTTTCAGTTCAGATTCCGAGGCTTTTTTACGCATTTCAAAATGTAACTGCGGCGACGCACGTCTCTCGGCCGTGGCTCGGTAGCGGTGAATTCCCCCCTAATTCTCAAACAATGCTGGCTGGCCCAGGGCCAGGCCAGCTCAGCGGCGTCCTTCTCCCGTCGCGTTCCGCTGTCTCTCCTATCTACACCGGTGCCGCACACTGTCCCTTCTCCCCTTCCTACCTGCCTGCTCAGTGCTGCTGCACATGAGGAGGGAGCACAGAGGGGAGGGCGGGACTGCTCCTCACTCACTCAACAGAAGAGAAAGGTGACACAGGAGAGAAATACATTGCGTGCTCGCTGGACAATACTGGCGACTCTTTTTTTTATTTTACAGAAAGTCGCTGTCTTTTCTACAGAAAGTCATCAGATTTGTCGCTAGTCGCTTTTGTGAAAAAAAGTCGCTAAGTTGGCAACACTGGCTCGACGCACACACCAGCACACGAGTATAAACATCAGACCACTTACGTAGGCTACGGTGAAAGCTCCGAACTTCCTGTCGAAAGCACACTGTTTGTGTTTAATCCAGGGTCTGACTTAATATTTTTTTTAAACTGAAGGCATTTAATGGTCAAAATATTAATAAATATTCAAATATATTCGAATATTAATATACAAACGAACTTCGAATATGATTTTTGGGCAAAAGTCAAAGCCCTACTCTGTATTTCTCAGTATGGCTATGTTCAGAAGATTGTGTCGTTCGGTGACTTTCCCATGCAGAAGCTCGAGTGAAGATAATTACCTCTTCTGAAGAGTCCATCATGTTCTATTAATCATCCGTGTCCTCCTTGGCTACTAGCAACTGCGTGGAGGAGGGATGGGGGCGCTGCGCGATCACGGAAGGCTTGTATCATGTGGACACGCTGACAGTTTTGTCAGATACTTAAAATTCCTCATGGGGGTGACAGAAACTACGCACTGTAGCTTTAACTCTCAAGTCTTACATATATTTTCAAAAATGTTAATTCTCTAATCAAAATGAAGATTTATATTGTTGGAAAATTGCACATGTACAACTATAAATGTACATAATGTAATCATGCTTATATTTTTCTTATATTTTTTTTCTATTTATTTGGTAGTAGTTTTATGAAGTAAAAAGTAAAGGAACATTGATTCCTAATCACTTTAGGAATCAATGTTCCTTACTTATTTACTTGAAGTTAAATAATTTATAATGGTTGTGTCAGACAGAAGAAATAGTCTTTTTAAATGAATGCACTTTTCTTACTTTTGGGACCAAACTTGGTTCTTGAGAAAAAAGACAAAGTACATTTAAAACATTTTTATTAAGCATCAGTGTAAGCAGTATTTTATTAGTTACAGTGCCTGATCAAATATTTTTTTTGCAGTTTGGTTACAGTCTCTACAAAAGTTTTAGTAAATTTTTTTCATTCCTTTTCCAAATAAAACTATATATATATATATATATATATATATATATATATATATATATATATAATATATATATATATATATATATATATATATATATATATATATATATATATATATATATATATATATATATATATATATATATATATATATATATATATATATATATATATATAAAAATAAATAAATACTGTACACCTTTTCAGTGAAACTTTGTTCTACCATAAATACAACTTCAGGCTGCGTTGCATACCTTCTCATCTTCACAGTAGAAAACTTATTTTTCAAGTGAACTAACGAAAAATGGAGCCCAAACTTTGCACATGATGGTGATGAGGCTTTTCAAAGTGCTTCCTGCAGAGGATTTCAGTTTCTTGCAGTCAGGATCATTGACGTCACTAAGCTGCCCAAGGCCACAACCAGAGCTAGGAGTATAAACTTCCAGGAAATTCCCTAAAACACAACAACAGTCTGTCAAAATCCAGTCTGTTGGTTATCAGAATAAAAAAACATCAGAGATATTTCTGTTACTACTTACAGATGGTTTATTTTTAGAAGGAATCAGAAAAGGTTTGATATTCTCCCCAAGCAGCTCTGCTGGTTTAGCTTTCCATTCCTGAGTATCTTTGCCTTCTGATTGCCTTTGGACGAGTTTAGATAACTCGACGTGGATCGCCTAAAGGAAAAAAAAAACTGTGCTGTGAAAAAGCTGCTTTCTGTAGATCTAAACTTGGAAAGGAGACACAAACATGAAACCTCTTATTTTGAGAAAAGGGTGAAGTTGCAGTTTTAAAAATGTCCAGCAGGTGAGAGCAGAGGTCTAAAACACAAAGCCTCACAAGTAGACCAAGAAATCATAATCGATAAATTTGCTTTTAAAATGCACCTTATCTTTAATGTCCATTCAAATGACTTAATATTATATTTTTGTAAATACTTGCATTAGATTCATCATTACAGCTAGTAAAATGTAGTAAAAAAAAAGCAATAGCTGCATTCTTGTTTGTGCTTCATGACCTTGTGTGCTTCATCTTTTTTTGTGATGAACAGACTGCAGTGCAATAACTTTCTCACAGAGCAGCTAAATCAGTCAGTGTTTAATCCAGCATTGAGACAAGGGTGTAATTACCACAGCAGCAGATATTTTCGTTTTGTCTAGACAAGACCAGACATATTTGTGACGGTGGCAGTGTGCCGTACGGGTCAGGTCATTGTAACACTAGCTGTGTTGTAAACAGCTGATGGAAATTTACTCCTCACACTTTATAAACTCTTCCAAATCAGACCCAGGCTGCAGTGAACTAAAATAATGTTCATAAACTGAGATTATTGTACATTTGTGTTGTGATTACCTGTACACCAGAGTCTTAATTATAGTGTGGAGTCTATTTTGTAGCTGCAAGCGTGACTCTGACTCGTTCTGACCTTCACGTTACTACTTTTGGAGCGCAGGGCGTCAGAGTGACAATGTTTAGCTCGTGTATGTGCTATTTTTAACCAAGTTTGCCAGACAACTCTGAGCAGTGTGGTCACATCTGTAGACTGCCAGATGTGCAGTTTGTCAGATCCTCTGTGGAGGATTTGGCAGATTAGATGAATCACACAAACAAGACAAAAGAGGCCTTCAACAGAAGTAGTTCACTGGGATCGTCTCTTTTCTTCAGGCTAATGTGTAAACGACTTTCTTTATAAATTCTGTGAACTATTGTGACCTTAATGAGATAGTAAATTAAATTAATTGTATTCTTGTCTGTCGTTTGTGCAACAAACGATTCAAATGTTCCAGATTGAGATTTTATAATGGTTTGTTTTGTTGTTTGCATTTTCTCTATATATTTATATGGATTATAGACTTTATCTTATTTCTTCATAAACTGAATCAGACATGCAATGTGTTAACTGATGCAAATTGGTGCATAAAGGAATCTTTTGGGTTTTTTGTTTATACAGTATTTATTTGTTACTGTCAGTCCACCACTTTGTTCCTGACGGAAATATCTCAACAACTGTAGGATAAATTGCCATGAAATTTGGTACATACATTCATGTCCCCCTCAGGATGAACTGTAATACGTTTGGTGATCCTTTAACTTTTCTCCCAGTGCCAATACTTACATTTATGACCAAAAACCTGTAAAACTAATGACATTCCCATCAGCCTCAACCGTACTTTGTGTTGAAAGCTAAATGACAAATGCTAAACTAAGATGATGAACATGGTAAACTACCTGCTAAACATCAACATGTTAGCATGCTGACATTTACAGAACCATTAGCATGGCTGTAGACGTGTCGAATTAAGTTTGTTACATATACATGGTGTTGTGTGGTATGTGTATTTATTTAAATTTCTAGTGTTGGATATCTGCTGGGATTATAGTAGGCTGTTCAAATATGTATGGTCATATTGTCAGATGCTGGTTGGTATATAATATTAGATTTATTATAGATTAGTTGCATGAGGGATGAGTCACGTAAATGACCACATAATTATTCACTGTTAAATAAAAGTCCAGACTTGACTGTTTCTTTAGCATTTAAATTAGAATTATGAAATTTACTTTTACTACAAAATATTTGATAATTTATTTAGGAATAAAAGCACATTTCATCGGCCACCATTTATTTGTATTGACTGATGGTGGCTGTAATGAGTGTGTGAGTGAGTGAGTGAGAGAGAGTGTGAGAGAGGGTGTGTGAGTGAGAGATGGAATTCACGGCCAGATTTGAAAGAAAGGTGACGAGGTGGATGGGCCAGCTCACCCACATATTCTCACCTTGGTGGCCGGCTCCAGTTTCAAGGCTCTTTTTAGCATCTCCATCGCCTCTTTGTATTCACCCATGTCAGACTGGAGCTGAAAGAGAAGATAGAACCATACAGTGTGAGCAATGCTGGCAGAGAACAAGGAGAAATAATGCAGCAGCTATTTCTTTCTCTAAAATAATTCAATCTAATCCCATTTTAGACAAATTCCTCTTCCTTTCAGGAACTGTCTGCAATGAGATGCAGACATGTTGTCTGTCAGTAATAACACGACAGGATGGGCCCCCACCTTTCCCGCCCGGTAAAGAGACTTGACATTGTTTGGCTCGAGGGTCAGAACGTCGCGGCTGGTGTGCAGTGCCTCGCAGTACTGCTCCAGTTTGAGCTGAGCGGTGGCCAGGTTGTTCAAACACTTCACCCGGTAGTCTCGCACCTCCTCCTCCTCCGTCTTCATGCCGCCGTCGCCACCATCTGTACAGAGACAGAGACACACAACCTCTGACTTCTGCTCTGCTGTGGACATTTCATGAGAGTCTCTTTATTAGTGACACAAAACAAGATTAGTTCTTGGAGAATCTTGGAGAGAATTTATTCTAAAATCTTTCAAACTTTCAAAGAGAAACTCCCATCGGGTGTCATTATAAGGATAGTTCATGTTCTGTGTTTTTATTCAGCTGGATATTGTGTCACTGTTCCTGCTGTAACAACTGCATGGTTTGATCATTACACCCAAACGTGTCCAGCTGAATACAGTAGTACACTTTAAATCTCAAATTTAAAACAGCATGAAATGATGATTTGGCCACTTAGAGGCAACAACACCAATACATCATCACCTTTTCAGTTGATAAGGCAATTGTGTTAGCTAATTGCCTATTGCCTATCATACATAGCATCATTATCATTAGTTTGGAGTTGTGTTTTTGTCCACCTGATGAATTCAACTTCAAAATTCTCTCCTTGTAGCTCTGTTTTCGGTCTCTACCAACTCCTGAGGGAAATATCTGTCTCTTTAGCTGCTAAATGATCCACTGTGTTCACCTGCTAGTTGCTAAATGTGTCCGTCTGCTGTGCAGTGCTGAGCAGGTAGTGTACTGAGTTTTGTTTAGCTGGAAACAGCTGTTAATGTGGTTGATGAGAGCTGTGAGAGTGAACAAAACCAACAAATTTGCAGGCCAGAAATCCAAAACAACTGCAGAGTTAGGTAAACAATTAGAAGTTAAAATCTCTTTACTGTTTTCTTTCTTAACCTTTTTTTGATAATCCCCTACAGATTTGGTAAAAAAAGACAAATGTGATTATGGGATTATTAATGCTTTTAATACCTACTCACATTGATGTTACTTCCATTAAGATTCTTGATAAAAATCTGCCGAAGATTGAGTGTGATCATGTCTAATGTTTATGTGAGTGCATGTTTAGTTGCACATGATTACTGGCTAATCAATTAGAGTGCTTTATAATCTCATAATGTGTCATGAATGTATTTGTATAAGTCTGATGGGCCCAAAATGACCCAAAAAGAGTTCAGATGTTGGTGTCCATGCATCTTTATTAATATGTATTTTCTGGTCATCTTCTAATCCACTAATTACATGAACTCAATGTCCTGATAAACTTCTCTCTTCAGTGCCACAGTGAGTTCACTCACTGGTCCTCCATCATTGATGCATTATGAAGCAGTCCATGTTTTTTCTCTTCATTGTTCAGTCACATTTTCCTCTCTGGCCCACCCTGCCTCGTCAATGATTAGAGTGATTAAGGAGGTGGAAATAATATGAAAGTTGATAAGCTTTGATTATGCAAAAGAATTAAGCAAAAACATGTATCGTGGCACTTGGCTCAGATAGATGTGGTTCTGCATGGTGATAGTGTGATTAGTGTGATGGCAGACTGGAGGAGAGCTCTAAACTGTTATGTCATGGTGGGCTGAGACTGACGTGGAAATGTGTTTAAGGTCTCGATCAGATAGTGTGTTTTAGGTTTCTAATGTGTGTGTGCGGTGCGTGTTTGTTCATTTTTATGTTTACTATTTCCATTTTCACTTTTTCCTGTGAAGATAATGCTCACTACACTATACTACAACACATTCCTGGTACTGCAACATCATGGAAATATTTTCTATGAATAAATTCCTTTTTTGATGCTGGGTTACTACCTAGGCTGTGTGTGGTTAGCACATCTAGAGCCATACAATAGGCTCTGGCAGCCATGCTGTATTCCTCCCTCTGGAAATGAAAGTTTCCTCGCTCTCGTTTCTGGTTGCCAATGCGGATGCGGTCTGCGATGGGCAGAGTTAACGGGTCCGGTTTCTTTCTGATGTCCAGCAGCTGGAGCTGGTAGAGTAAAGGAGCCCAGGGTGGAATATCAGGCTCTCTGCACAAAGACAAAAACAAAGAGATGATCAATTTCATCACAGGGCAAAGAGTACAAGAGCCACACACTCATCTCATCTTAAAAGATTATTTAAATCAATCAGGAAATCAATCAGTTTTTACAATGCCAGCTTCAAGAAAAGCAGAAACAAGCTGGTCAACACCCTGCACAACAAACTCAAAGCTTTGTAACTAATGCATGCAATTTGATGGTCGTGTTCAAAACACAGTACAGTGTTTTATGGTGCCCAATGCATCGCTGTGGTGTGTTCAAAACTAAGAAAGCCTAGAGGAGATAGATTCCTTGAAGTGATGACTCAGTTTTGTACCCTGCCCTCTTCCTGAGTGTTTCTAAAGAATTTCTACAAACGCATGCAAACTGGAACTGGAACTGAAGAAACGCAGTTTTTGATGATATATACGTGTGTTTTTTCAGATGCTTTCTGTAACAATCATTTCACTGTATCAAACAGCTCCCACACCTTAAAATCAACACCTTTTTAAAAAAGAGGTCTGAGTGACTGACTCACTTAAAGCAGACAAGAATTTGAAACTGGTATGAACCTGTGAGCCGCCGGCAGCTTCAGCTTACTCAAGAGTCACTCAGAAGGAAAGTTAATTTGGTTTTCAATCATCTGGCTCATGTGACCACATGGCACACAATGGTCCATTATCAGTTACTCTGGAGGCTCTGGTTCCAAAGGTAGGTAGGTAGGTAGGTAGGTGTGTGCGTGTGTGTGTGTGTGCGTGCGTGCGAGACGGATGCAGCTTGAGTAAATTTTTGTGCACTGAAATGGCTTACATTATTGATTGTAACAAATAAATTACAGAAATACTGCATGTTTAAACATACAAACATGAGTGACTAGTTGTTATTTTACTGTAAAAAAGCAAAATAATTCAACTTGAAAGAGGATCCTGTCAGTTTAATGAACTCAACATAAGTTCAACACAGAATTAGGTTCGGCTTGCCGCAGACCCTCCCCCGTGAGTGTTTGCTGCAAAGTGATAGTACTGGGAGTTGTGTCAGGTCATGAGTTATTCAAACTTGTTGTGTCCATGAGGCAATTTCAGCCTGTCTAACAGAATTAGTTGTATCCCCAGTTACTGGGAGGCTGTTTCAGCAGGTGGGATCAGATTACCCTTTCACCTCTCCTCTCTGGAGACCTCGTTCACTGTCACAGGAGTGTGAAATCAGCAGCTGAGCCGAGGCCTCCGAAACCTGAGCCGGAACCCTGGGCTCAGCACTGGAAGAAGTAGCGTTCAGAGACATTATGGTTTAGGGCCGTGGAAAGGTAGAGGTTTTCTGTTTTAATTTAATTTTCTTTTTATATTTTTGATATTGTCATATTTTGTTATCATTACTTTTTCATCATTATTATTTAGTCATTTTCTGTATGTTAATTTTGTGTTCTTTATAACATTGTGAAATGTTAACATTATTTAGATGGAGGCTGCAAATAAGCCCATTGGGTTTTTATGCCTCTCCCTTAACTGTAAATTATGTGCTTTATTTTTCATTTTAAATTGTGCAAAATAAAAACCAAGCTAAGCTAAAGATGCAGGTTTTTTAGAAGACTGTCTGAACTATATTTGGCGCCAGTGTTTAGTCCTGCCTACTTGTTTCTGCATAACACTGCATGTTTACTGAGTATCAGAGACGAGTTGTGTAACAGGCGTTCCAAGGGCAGCAAGGAAGTGGACAGTTGATTCATTTATGAAGAACGTACAGCACGTGGCTTGGGTCTCACCAGGTAATGTTAAGTCTTTCTAAAACGGGCCTCATACTGTACATCTGACTATTAGAGATGGATCCATCTTCCTTGCTAATGTTATGCGTTTTTATGGCGTATCAAGAATGTGACACTATCACCAAATTATCCACTGCACAGTCTGTCATGGACATACTGTAGCTAGTTGTTGTCCTTGCATACTTTTCTCTACTCTTATCTCCAAATGTTACATAATATTCTGAAGGCTGCGTATTATGCAACGGTGTGGGGCGTATAACAATAACACACACACAGCGTCCTGCCTACTGCTAGTGCCTGGCTTCAGATTAAATGGACTTCTGTCAATTTACCTCTGAAGCCCCTTTTGGTTTCAAGTTACTGAATAATGCACGCCAAGAGTCTGTGCTTTGAAAACAAGTTTATACTGAGCTTGTGCTCTTTATCAGAGCAGATGAAGTGGAATGAGAACCCTGGCTCTCTAGTATTTCCGATACTGCTTCCTAATCCGTATCTGAAATCATGACAGTGTTGGGTTTGCAAATTACTCAGCATCAAACCCCCTTAGTCATTATCATCATTAGATATAGATTTTTATTTATACAGAGGTAACACATGACTTACACAGGTCAGGACACATTAGATGAGAAGTGATGACTCATTTGTTATTAATCGATGCAGGCACAGTTGCAAACTAAATGTGCCACATCAAAACGTCATGAATCCCAAATGATGTGTTATCCTACAGAGGAAACAAGTCCCACACACTGCCTCCTTACTGCCCGCCAAAAAGCAACTCTTCACATGCAGAATTCAACAGGTGACCTTTTCAGAATTATCTCATTAAGCTCAGCAGCTAAGGAACAAGCAGTAAGCACAAAAACACTAAAGGATACAGAACACATTGAGTAAGGGGGAGAGCTGAGCGTCCATCATGAGCATTAAACAAAATGGGATTGGCTGGCGAGCTGTCGAGTGTAATCTGAGAATGCAGTGCGCTGACAGATCTATAAGTATTACGGTGTCATGTGGGTCACTGGTGATTAGCGCCACACCAGTGTGCTGCTGCGCTGAGCTCAGCCAATGAGCCCCCGGGGCCTTATTAGTGCAAACAGGAAGCGGTGGCTGGTCAGCGGGGTGAGATCCCTCCGCAAGATCCCAGCGAAACCTGAACCTGCAACTTTAGCCCAGGTCCACGTCCCAACACCGGGCTGCAGAGCCGGCCTCCCTGCCTGCTCCTAAAGACACACACAAACACGATCTTGACAGACATTAATTTATTGATGGTACATTGGTATTTGTTTTCATATATTTTTAATAAACAAAAAGGTTTCAAATATTGTATTCACATTCCTCTGTGAGCTCGAAAATACCAATATACCCAGACTCAAATTCCTGTTAAAGCTTCACCACTTTCTAATGAGATGTAGGTACACATTTTTAAATGTTTTGTATATCACAGTGGTACAGTATGTTGAGAGTTGTTGTAGGTTTAACTGAAAATAAAACACACTGGGTTTCCCTTTCCTCAGTTTCAAACCATCTTGCAGAGAAATGACTGGGATAGCTGCCTCCTGACCTAAACCAGAGAAAAGGTCAGTGAGAAGAGACAGAGAGAGGTTGTTTTAGGCTCAGAGCCTTCAGCAGGAGGACAGAGCCCGAGGGCAGAAGAGATCAGGGCTGACTTAAAGATATGAGACATTTGCTGAGGCAGCAGCTCAGACAGCACTGAGAGACAGACTCATGTATACAGACTTTCTCTGCCAACATTCATGGCAATGTTTACCGCAGGTAACCAAGAAAACAACGTACATAAGTGTCTAGATAGAAATTATAAATATTTAAGCAAGTATCAAAACTATGGAGTTATATTCCTATCTTTAATCAAGAGCGCATTCTTTGAATTTGAGAGCATTTCTCACTGATATTACGTTCAGATTTTGTAATAATTTCCCTCAAAACCTTGCTCTCACACTCAAATAGTCACTGCTCGCGCTTGGATTTGCTCTGCTTGTGCTCAAAGTTTGTGCTCGCGCTTGGATTTTCTCTGCTTGTGCTCAAAGTTTGTGCTCGCGCTTGGATTTGCTCTGCTTGCACTCAAACTTTCTGCTTGGACTCAGATATGTTGTTGTTTGGACAGATTTCCTGCTCTCAGCTTTGAACCTTCTCCTCGCACTCAGGCTGATTCTGCTCACTTGCAAAGTTTCTGCTCTCCGATTTCCTCCTGCGCTTGGATTTTTGTGTGTTATAACCCTATCAAAAGTCAACAACCAATAGAATGCCGGCGCTGTAGTGTTGACCAATGAAATGATCCCAACCCCGGTTGAGGGTGCGTTCACTTTACTTTAGAACGTCTGTTGAGGGCGGCTGCACTGTAACCTGACTGTAACCAAGTTTATATATCCCCGCCCGTTATAGCTTTATTATAAGTATATGTCAACAATGTGCACAGAATGGTCGACGACTTTCACCTGCACCCGTCAGGAAACGGAGAAAGCTTTGAAGTGGAACGTTATGTAGTTATGTCCACAACTACGAGGGTGAGTAACATAACTTAAGCACCTAGCTAGCTAGCTAGCATATGGCCTAGCTTGATGTCCAGAAACAAATAGAGGTGGTTTAATGTACCTAAACAATGATCAATGATTACCAAATTTCTCTCTCATATTGCTCCTCATAACCACTGAAAACTGTCAAAAAAATCTAACCCAAAGTCCAATTATTATGGACGTTATGTGACTGATAACTGATTGATATCTGATTGATCATTGTTTAGGTACATTAAGTTACCACGTTAAGCTTTTTCACGTTAAGCGTTAGAATGTCCCGGCTGCTGTTGAGGGAAACTGTAGTCTATAACTTCCTGAGCGACTGATCGTCCATTTTTGCCCCCTTTACATAATAAATATGGCTATGAAATGGAACATGAAATACATAAATGAGGCAATACATATATAGGCATTAGTCATTATAGTTCAATAGCCTAAATACATATGTTTTACTTATATTTATTTCCGGGGACTTTTATTTATTCCGTCTATTTATATGCACGTTATATTCAAAGGAAGTTTAGTTATCTCACAGGCTCAGACTAAAAGCAGCAGCAAGCCTGCCTGACATCAGTGCATAGCATATCACTGCAAAGTAAATAAAATATGAATAAATCACGAGCGCGGTAGATTCCCAGGTCAGCTAGAGCGGGTAACGCAGCTCTGCAGACGGACCAGAGTCAGTCAGCACTGGGGAGCGAACCGCGGGACCAAGCTCACAGGGTTGGTAGCTAGCTGCTAGCTAGCTGCAGCAGCTAATATTAGAATATTAGACCCAGCACCGGAGGTCTGATCCCCATGATTTAAAACGAAAATCAAATAACCATTTGTTTTTAATACCTGTTTATGAAAAGAAAATCAAATGAACGAAAAAGTAACGGACCCAGTCTGTTAAGTACAATTTCACCACTAATAAAACAGATCTAGAGATGATATGCTTTATTTGCAACTTAAATGTAATTTTTTAATTAATACAAAGCAAACTGAGCAGAAAGAACAAGTATTTTGTTGGTTTGTTTCTCTTCTTCCAGGTGTGACTTAAGTACCCGTTGAGCTGCATCACAGCTGCACTATGTGCATGGACCTGTGCCAGTCAGAACATCACTCACCTGTGTGCAGAGGACAGGCAGCAGTAGCACAAACCAAGAAGGTTGGCAAGTCTGATAATAATGCAATTGTAAAAATAATAATAATATAATAGTAAAATCATGTTACATACACTTATGTTTCTTGCTTAAATTCACAGGGTGCACAACCAGGCCTGGGAGAGAAAATTACTGATGTCCACAAAACCAAATCAGAGAAGGTAAGGTAAGATAGTAATGATGTTAAAGCAAGCTATGTACACCTAATATAATACATGTTGATGTCTATGAATCTGTCTTTAATAGGAGCATACTATACAAAGACAACAGTGGAGAGTTCCTGGATCGGTCTGTCCTCAAAGTGCCAGAGATCTACAAGGACTTCACCCTTTTCTGCACCATCAGCGTATAATCAAAGTGATAAAAGAGAGAACAAATTATTGTTTTCTCTGTTGACATGAATAGGTGCCTGTAATGTCTGTCCATATATTCAATCAATTCAATAAATGTTGATAAGTATCACTGCTATTTCTTAAATCATTGTAGTTTTTCAGAGCAATAAGATACAGATTATTAAAACCATGTTCACATTTGCAACAAATTAAAACCCTGATCAAGGCAAATTGTTTTTTCATGTTCCATAACATTTATAAAAAAAAAAACAGTACAATTAAATTTACCAGAGCTGACACTTGGTAAATAGCTTTAATTTACCTTGTCAAAACAATGAGTAATTCATAACAAATTGCACAATATTTGACACAAAACCTTAAAAGTGTATGGTTCATACTACGGTGAAGCAGTACAATGTGCCTATAGGATTTACTGTAGCAGGAACATTGATATTGGCAAACAGATGACCCAGGTTCAGGTGAGTTTGTGAGCAGGGTTATGAATAAAGATAAGATAGGCCTAGTGTTCACAAGAGGGATGATTCAGGTATGGCAACACAAATTAAGAATAATTCAATTAAATAGGAGGTATGTACAACTAGTAGAAGATAAATTAACTATACAAGAGCAATTAAGGTAAAGTTTTGAGGTGGCAATTTAAAGTATAGTCAATAGCATGGAGTCAAGTCAACAGTGTACACCAGAATAATATATACTGTGATTAAGTAATGATACTTACTGTTGTCTGTACTAATATAACACAAAAAAATAATACAGTGTTTGATGCAGTATGGAGAACAACCAAGTCCCATATGAACCCAAGAGACTTTAAGTGCAGCTGTTGATGATGTTCACTACAAACAAAACTTGCAGATGGTTGTAGTCTGTAGCCAGTCATACAGTAGGTAGATCAGGAGCAGATGGTTGTAGTCTGTAGCAAGCCGTACAGTAGGTAGATCTGGAGCAGATGGTTGTAGTCTGTAGCAAGCCGTACAGTAGGTAGATCTGGAGCAGATGGTTGTAGTCTGTAGCAAGCCGTACAGTAGGTAGATCTGGAGCAGATGGTTGTAGTCTGTAGCCAGCCATACAGCAGGTAGATCTGGAGTAGCAGGGTGAATTCTAGCTATCATGGGTTGGTGATATGACACACAGATCAACAGGGGTCAAACCCCTCAGCCCCACCTGGATGAAAAGAAAGTAAAACAAAATACTTGTTTTTTCAGTTCAGTTTGCTTTGTATCAATTAAACAAATAACTGCTATTTAAGGAGCAAATAAGAAACCATATCATTTCTAGATCTGTTTTTATTATAGTGATAAAATTGAACTTAACATTACGTTTTATACAGATTGCTATGAATCTATTTTCAAACTAATGTTATATGAAGGAATGAAGACTAAATTCTGATGAACAACAAACAACAGTGATGCAAAAACTGACACAAACAATCCAGTTTCTTGTGTTCTTTCAGTTATATTACAGTTTATGTTTTACTACTGGCTCTAACATGAAATTAGCCAAATCCCAGGAACATGGTTAACCAAACGAGGAAAAAATACAAAGTAGGGTCATCACATATACACACACTGTCCGTCATATGTCGTTCAATCTAGCTAGCTATACAATAAAGAACATATATTTGTTTCTGGACATCAAGCTAGGCTATATGCTGCGCCATATGCTAGCTAGCTAGCTAGGTGCTTAAGTTATGTTACTCACCCTCGTAGTTGTGGACATAACTTCATACGTCCCACTTCAAAGCTTTCTCCCGTTTCCTGACGGGTGCAGGTGAAAGGTCGTCGACCATTCTGTGCACATTGTTGACATATACTTATAATAAAGCTATAAACGGTGCGGGGATATATAAACTTGGTTACAGTCAGGTTACAGTGCAGCCGCCCTCAACAGACGTTCTAAAGTAAAGTGAACACACCCTCAACGGGGTTGGGATCATTTCATTGGTCAACACTACAGCTGGCATTCTATTGGTTGTTGACTTTTGATAGGGTTATAACACACAAAAAATCCAAGCGCGCAGGAGAAATCCGAGAGCAGAAACTTTGCAAGTGAGCAGAATCAGCCTGAGTGCGAGGAGAAGGTTCAAAGCTGAGAGCAGGAAATCTGTCCAAACAACAACATATCTGAGTCCAAGCAGAAAGTTTGAGTGCAAACAGAGCAAATCCAAGCGCGAGCACAAACTTTGAGCACAAGCAGAGAAAATCCAAGCGCGAGCACAAACTTTGAGCACAAGCAGAGCAAATCCAAGCGCGAGCAGTGACTATTTGAGTGTGAGAGCAAGGTTTTGAGGGAAATTATTACAAAATCTGAACGTAATATCAGTGAGAAATGCTCTCAAATTCAAAGAATGCGCTCTTGATTAAAGATAGGAATATAACTCCATACAAAACCAGTTGTTATAGACCATGACGCAAATTATTTGGAATTAAAATACAAGAATGTGTCAGAATTGTCGGTTAAATATGAAGCTACGGTCAGGAAGTGGTTATTTTAGCATAAAGACTGGAAACCGTTACCGTAGCCGGACTGTCCAAAGGTTGATTCTGCCAACCAGCACCTCTAAAGCTTGCTTATTAACACTTTAAATCTCGTTTGTTTAATCTGTACAAAAAGAGGTGTCTTCATATACATTTCCCTGTAACCTTCAACCATAACTTTCAACTACACAACATAAATTACACAAATGTCTAATCTACATTTATAAGGACACTCACTGCTTCTCAACCAGCAGTGTTTTTATTGTGTGACGTGGCTGAATTTCTCGTATTGTGACTCTAAACAGATCCCATTAAAGGGAAAGGTTTCCACTCTTCTTGTGTACGTATGACTGAGGTGATAAGGATGACAAGCTTTTCCCTCCTGTGTCATGGGAAGATATGCACTCATTCTAGATGAATTTGATACATGTGTTATGGCTCAGCAAACTTCCTCATTAAGGTGTATGATAGTGCCGCTGACTCACCCTGTTATCTGTCAAGCATGCCCCTCGCCGCTTTAAATGAAAGGAAAAACTCCCACAGAGTGAAAACAGTGGTCACTTTGACGTCATGCTCTCCGTTTGAAATGATGGAAAGGCCAGCGATGTACCTCAAACTGGTTTCCATGGCTACAACCTCAGAGTGCACTAATATACCGTGATAAATGTGGTGTGCAGCTTGTATGATAATACCAAATCCAAAAGGATTTATGAGGTTGTTTATTTATTTTTTTACGGCTGAAAAAAACTGGTCTGCTGCTGCTGACGTTTAGTGTTGTGTCTGTTTTGACTCTTGGATGGACACACAGCACCAATACACTCGTGCAAAGGAGCTTAGCTTTAATCCTGGCATTGGTGAGATGTCATAGCTGTTTTTCCTCACTTGCTGCCATTCTAGTTAATTTGCAGCAAAACAGCCTGCTAGTACAGCCGGAGATCTAGAAACTAACATTGTAAGGCCTTTCAGCTGCTGCCTCTGTATGTGCTTTCCTCTCCTTTTTGTTTTTATTTCCTCCTCCAGCAATGAGCCAATGAAACTGTGCTCCCAGGGATCAAGGGGAGCTACTGCCTACATCCTGGCTGCTGAGCTCCTCAAAAGTACCCATATAATCTCTAGCAGATTTCCTTAGCCTGTTAAAATGAATCCAATCTCAGCCCTGGACTACCTGCAGGGAGGCTGTTTATTAGCAGGGATGTGCAGCAGCCAGGCCATTTCAGAGAGACTCTGTACCAGCTTTAAGTAGGAAAAGTACAGCAGTTATCTGCAGTAGGAAGGGTGTAATGGGACCCCTTGAAACATGAAGGTATGCGTACACAAAAAATGTAAAAACATCACTAAAGGTACATTCAAACAGTTATGTTTACATTCACAGTTTCTAATTAAAATGCATTGTGTATATCCTTATAAATCGATGAGTGCATTTCCTTTCCAATAAAAGATTGGCAACTCTGATTTTTAGACCGTTTTAAAACCTACATTGTTTACAGGTATGTGTGCTAGGTAGCAGTCTTCTTTCCCGCTGTTTGCTGCTGCATTGCTAAGTTACTGCCCCTTAACTGTTAAGTGAAATAGTGTAATCAAGAGTGTGTATCACTAGTGGTTAAAAACTCCTAAGGGTACGTTTAACTCCAAGATTATCTTTTCAAATAAAAGTTGGTTTGTGAATTAATTTGCTTATATTTTCTTTGATTTCTCCTGTATTAACACTATCCAATGGTTGGTGGAACTCACAAAAAGTAAATAATTTGACTTAACTTGATTTGATAGACAAATTATTTGATCAAAACAGTCTTGATGTGTTGAAGGCACAACCACAATCAAAAGTTGTCTTGATATATTATAAACCTCTTTACCATTGATGCTGTGTTAGCATGGGCACTACTAACTAATCACACTTAACAACCACATGCTATGATGCAGTAAGCAATGCGAGAGAAGTAAACAAACTGATATACCAGAGACTTATCAAGTTGTTATGGCTTACGTGTTACATACATAGTACATATATAATACATGCATACATAGTGTCCTATTAACTGGCATTCAGACCAAAAGCGGGGTGAGTCAGTGAGTGAGTGAGTGAGTGAGTGAGTGAATAAGGGAAGTTCAAAGCTGTTAAACAGAATAACAGCTTTACTCTGACTCACAGATGAGCAGGACAAGTTTCCGATTCAACCTTATGCAATGATTTGAAATCTCTCACAGGTTTGGGCTCTGATGTGTGGCAGCATCTAGATGAATAGATGAATATTTCCTCCAAAAAAAACAACTTCAAAGCTTTTTGTCTGCATTAGAGTGGATGAGAGCAATCTTTCTTACACATAAATACATCACCAGAGGTCATTATCTAGAATATCAGCCTGGCTGTTATCTGTGGAAGATATCTTATCCCAGGATTGACTCTAAGTCCATAATCAATCAATAAGAACAAGTAGACGTCTCTGAGGTGTGCACGGTGCGGTCAAGTGGCAATTTCTCATGCAGCCCCGGGGAGTGGGGTTTAGTTTCAGTGGAGTCTCCGCGAGGTAAATGTGAAGCTGTAGTTAACGGCAGTGACAGCTCGGTTCTTTCTTTACACATATGTTATGTCTACTGATTACATAAACCAAATCTCTGGCAGTTTTGCATTTAACTTCTGAACTTCAAAGCTACGACAAATTCTGAGCGAGGAGCCAAAAATCTTTCTCTTTGAAAGATGAAAGTCTTCCTCTTCCATTACGGTTAAACTTCACATAAATGTCTGCCTACTTCAGTGGACATATTCTTTGCTTGCTGTTTAGACACGGAATTTAATTTGCACTCAGATCAAAGATGTATTTTTTTCACAAAAGTGTGATTTGGGCATACCACGTGGGTGTGGCATTCATCGTTATTCAACAACAGGGTTGCTGTTTGCCCCCCTCTGTGGTTACAGAGTTGTGAACATTAACGTTTGTGATTACAAGCTGCTCATTGCTTTATGTATGACATTCAGGTAGCGGAATAAATGTCATAAAGAGATATTAATCAGAAACTAATTTCCCTTCTAAGTCTGAGCTGTCACACATGCATGTGCCGAAACCAGACAGATAGAGAAAATGTCACCGTGTCTCAAATGTTGTTTTGCAAATTGAACACACAACAAACGGACAGCAGTGACTCATGATTTCATAAAGATGTAACTTTAAAGCAGCATGTGTACCTGTACAGTTAGACCTGGCCTCCATGTCTTTAATGTTGGACATATTTGAGAAGTAATTTAGAAGCATATACATTATGTGTACATGCTGACTTTTCTGAAGTTGTGCAGCGTGCGCGTAGATCAAACAAAAACATCATTATCATTCACTGTCACTCTCCTGTCATATTGCTGTCCACAAGAAATATGACTCCCTCGGTGAGAGTGTGTCTGTTATCTAACCAATAAAGATCCAGGTTCCTTTCAGCAGCAGCCAGCTCTACCTCCTTGTGCAGCCTGTGAATCAATAGCAGCACACTGAACTCCTCACTTATTAATCTGGTTGTCAAGGAGGAGCAGCCGGCGTCTGCTGGCTGAGTAAAGCAAATGTAGCGGGGCCATTAGCACGATCCTTTAGTCTCTCTCTAATGGCTGTGCAGAGCAATGAGACCTGAAGCATCAATCATGTCAAAGAGACACATTTCTTAGGAGGAAGGGCTTGACTTTACTTGACCAGAGCCAGTGGCAATGGCATAGGTCACTCCCATCACAGAGAACCTAGAAAGCAGCCCATTTACAAGGAATTTCAGGCTTATTATAATGACAAACTGATTTGTTTTCTTGCACAGATAATGCAGTGTTTTGCTATACATGAGCTCACTTGTATTGCCCTTCACCATCTGGAATGGGAATATGAAACATGACCGCAGTGCAACTAATCCTATCAGTGCTATCAAACAACTGAGAGTGTTTCATTTATAATGAGATCTACCTAGTTAATCCCTTCAGCTTAATCACTGCACATCTGATTTTGATTTTGCAGTGAGGATATCAGTGGGAGTCATTAACTTTGAGAGGAATATTTTGAAAGTCTATTGTGTGTGCGTGCGTGTGTGATAGACCGCTGCAGACGACTGATGACGGAGCACTGACGCCACAGCAAGATGACTCACACTCCACGTCCACACTGACAGTACCTCTTCATCCCATAATACACACACACACACACACACCAACACGTGCCACTTGTCACTCTGCTACAAATCTCCTTCCTCCGGGCTCGCAGCAGGCACCACTCGCCACCTCATATGCCTCCCCAGCAGCAGCACCGCACTGCTCTACAGACACATTTGCTTATTTCCTTAGATACAATGTTGTTGCTACTTCTGCCACACGACATGATAAATTTAGCATGTTAGCCTGTCAATACAGACTCTGAGTGTGTGTGTGTGTGTGTGTGCACACACAGTGTCTCACTGTCTTACCCCTCCACTATCCCATCTGCTTCAATTACAAATGAGCAAAATATATAAAGTGGGTTCATGAGTTTCCCCAGACAGTCTGTCTGTGCTCACATTACAGTTTGAAATGTGTATCTTAAAATTGTAAAATCATAATAAGAAGTGACTTCTCAAAGCCACAAATGACGAGTGGGACTGGGTGGTCCTCGAAGTCAAAGAATCCCAGAAACAGCTTCTGTTTTCGAGCAATGACAAGGGAGATTGAAAGCAGCTATGATCACAAAGCCATGGGTACATGATACAGGAGAGTCAAGGCCGGTCTCTTGAAACAAACTAGTTTGTACAATGTGTGGTAGGATAAAGTGTTTATAGCTGCCGTTATCGTAGAGAGGGGTGAGATGCAATGTGCCATTATCATAATGGCACACTTTTGGAGAATCTTTGCACTCTTTTATCACTTTTCATTGTACATGAAAAGTGATAAAAGTAGTTGTTATAAACAATAAACTAGACTAACATCTACAGACATGCTAGCGGCTGTACTTAGACACAATAGTACTTTGGGCTACATGCTAAAGTCAGAATGCTGACATGACACAATCACAACGCACTAACACTAACATGCTGTTGCTAAGCGGGTACAATGTTTACCAGGATCACCAAAAACATCATGTCAAAAACGGTATCAGGGGGTTTCGGACCCTTAACACAGTGAAGGTTTTCAAGTAATCAAAATGTTTATTTTCATGGAGTGCTTTCATATTTTAATTTAGATATATCTTCAAGTCAGACACAACCAGCTAATATAACACAGGACAGTGCATACTGGCTTGTATACAAGAGCACATTTTAAAACCAGTTCTGTGCAGCAATCTATTTCCTGTCATGCCACTAATCTCTCTCTCCCATCCCTCTCTGGCTATGTGTATTGTGCTGGTGGGGCTGAAGTGTCATCTCATATGTGTCCCTCTTTGCATGCCACGCTTTAGAAAACAGACTCTGTCGTAATATCGTGGTTATACAACAAAGCGCACCTGGTGGCACAGTGGAGAGGTGATGTGCCAGTGTTGTCAGTGTTCCAGTACACACAGCAAGTTTGTACACGAAGTCCTGAGAGTTACATATCAGAGGTGAGAGTAGGACAGCAGGTTGTTTCAAGAGCGAACTCTTGTCTACATTTTGGGTACCAACAACTATTTTAGCATGCAGCAGAGATGATGAGGATTAAGGAAGCCGGATAAGAAAAAGAAAAAAGTCAGGGCGGCCTCTAGCTCACCCAGTAAGAGTGTTCGCCCCATGTTGGCTGAGTCCAGCAGCGGCGTGGGTTCAAATCTGGCCTGCTGCCCTTTGCTGCGTGTCATTCCCCATCTCACTCCCCCTTTCATATCTATTCACTGTCACTCTATAATAAAGGTAAAAGACCCAAAAAATAATCTTAAAAAAAAAAAAAGTCATCATAGTAGGAATTAATATGCAGGCAAACAGAGAGCAACAATTTCAAATGAGGATATTACGTGGTTCAGGAGGTTTCCATTTACCAAAGCCGAGACACAAGATTGCTTATTGGTGCATTTTAACCAGTGGTGGAATATTTAGCCAATAATATAACAATATAATTATATCACTCTGACAAGTACTTTTGGTTTGACACTTGGAACATTTTGCTGATAGCATTATTGTACTTTTGATTGCAGGACTTTTAATAGTAATAGTATTTTAACATATTGGTATCGATACTTTTACGTTAAGGTACTCGCCACTAGTGGCGCTGTGGCAAGGACTGCAGTGCAATAGCAAATTTGATATTCCAAAGTTGATAGAAAATGGGGAAAAAAATAAATGAATGATGAGTTTATCAATTATGATACACTACTACTACACTTCTACATCTACCTAAAATTCAATAAAAGAACATTACAGTTGGGAAGATTTACTATCCCACTAAATACCCCCTTGACCACGGAAAGCAGAAGTAGATATCACAACTGAGGCTGTGTCGATGAGTGAGATAAGCCTGCTAGCAGTAGGGGAAAAAGGTAAACATCCAGGGAGATTAGATAAGGGACATGCACAGTTCAAACACTGGTTTGAGGGCAAAATACTGCTGTGGCACCAAAACAATCCACAATCTAGTTTTCAGAGGTAAAAAAAAAAAGTGTCTATTCTAATCAGATTTAATTCATATGATTTCTTTTTAGCTTTCAATGAAGCTTCAAACTAAGGTGGCAGTGGCAAACAGGAGAGTGCATGCAGATTGAGAGCCAAGCCTGATCTTATCTGGAGTGTGCTACAGCTGTCGGTGCTTGCTGGCCTGCTCCTGGAGCGTGAGGTCTGGGTGTGGTTTCTTGTCAGCCTGCTATGTCTGTGCCGGGAAAGAGACACACAGAGCCCAAAACTACAGTCTGAACTAACTTGTTACTTGGTCTGATGAATCACTTCAAATTGCCCCTGGGGGGGAAACACATAGTGTTTTGAATTAAATTGATGACAAACAGTAAAACAAAGAAACTTCTTCATACTGGTGTCAGTTACTCTAAATAGTCATTTTGTACCAATGTGGAGAAGACCGGTTTAGGTTCATCATTGTGTTTTCCACAGTTCTCAAAGGTCACATTATTCATTTGACCCAGGTGGTTTGGCAGAGTGAGTCACACTACCTCCAGCACAGAGAGGAACACCACCTCACAGATTGTTGTGTGTGGACAACATGCATCTGGAGACAGGGGAGGAGTGTGCATAAATGTGACAGACAGCCGTACAACTCTGTGGCGGGCGAGTCACTGTACCTGTGTACTGGCAAGTACTCCATGTAATGAAAAGCAGAACTGCCAGTTCATTAGCTTCATTAGGTGATAGGAAGAGAGAATGGTTTGTAAAAAGAGGAAGAACACACACACTAATCAGAAATGGACCTAATGCTCAACCTTCTGTCAAACAAAAACAATTATTTCTCACATCTTTCAAAGGCAGCTACACCTACAAGCATCCTCAATCATCATTAGACTTGATTCCACTGATTACATTTCTGGCTTGACACTTTCTCATTGCGCCAGTTTGCTGTGTGAATGTCTCAGTCTGCGTGCCTTTCTGCTCTGAGAAATGTTACTGTAACCTTTTTCAGCAAACCCCTCTGGATATGGGCGTGCCTCAGAGGCCACAGGGAGAGGCTTCCCCGCTTGCCACATCTTCAAGTGTCAACAAAGATTCCCCTTGAGCACACCAAGAATACGTTTCACTGGTCAATGTATGTTTCCTATTAGTTCTGGATAAATATTTGATATTGTGTGTCAAACATATAACGCATGCACACCGACTCTAATCAAATGTTTTATTAAACAGTTAGTTTTGATAAAGGCTGGATGTTCCGCAGGTCTAATTAATTGTGACATGATCCACATAATTTTGAACTGACAATATTTCAGTGGATGAAAACACTGTCTGACATAATCGTTACATAAAAAACAAGTTAGTGTGCCAGCATTCTGATTTTAAATAGCCAATACAATTGCTGACTTTTTTTTTTTACCTCGTCTGCTTCCTGAAACAAAATGTCAGTCAAGTTTTTTAGCCATGCTAGCGGCACGGCTCTGTCGGTCAGTCGGTTCATCTCTTTGATCCAGTCTAATTCGAACAACCATATGAGAAATGTGTCATTGACTTTTGTGAAGACATTCCGGTTCCCAGAGGATGAATCCTACTGGCTTTCGTGATCCTCTGACTTTTCCTCTAGCACCACAATGAGGTTGACAGTTGTGGTTTTGAGTAAAATATCTATATCTATGACTACTAGATAACTTTGGGTATCATACCTGCAAAACTAATGGCATTCACATCAGCCTCACTTTGTGTTTAGCACAAGCAGCAACATCCGGTGCTGAAAAATTAAGCCAATGTGGAAGTGCCAAAAACTGCAGTTCCTCTAATGGCCACTTGAGCCTGGCTCCAAAAGTGAGTCAATTTCCATAGACCCCCATGTTAAAGCCTTAGTGTGTAACTTTTGATATCAATAAACGTCCGTTACATTCAAGCCATTGCCAAATGCGTTGCTACAAAGCTAACTAAGACTATCAGCTCTACAAAACTCTCTCTGTATTTCTCAGTATGGTTATGTTCAGAAGATTGTGTCATCTGGTGACTTTCCCGCACAGAAGCTCGAGTGAAGATAATTACCTCTTCTAAAGAGTCCATCATGTTTTTTTTAATCCTCCTTGGCTGCTAGCAACTGCACGGAGGAGGGGTGGGGGTGCGTGCGCAATCACGTAAGGCAGTGTTTCTCAACGGGCGGACACACGGGGGTTCAGAAGATGATGGGGGTGTGGAAGCAATATTTTTGGAAAGGGGCGTTGAGGTGCCCTTGGGGGGCGTTTGTTTAAAAGCTGGTTTAAACCAAAGATTCACAATAACAATACATGTTTACACTTAAACTATTAAAAAAATCCGTGGTCTGCAACATTAAAAGCTGCCAGTTTACAGCACTGCAACTGGACGAGACGGGTATCCTAACTCTTCTGTGCTTCTGTCAGCTTTATTTGGCGCAGCTCTGTGCTGCCTTCATGGAAACGGGACGTAAGAGCATCATCTTAAATGAGCTCTGTAGCTACTACGTGAAGCTGTGTTCAGATAATAAATTTAAAAAAAGCAATCGCCGACATCCTGTTGTATTCTTTAACCCCAATGTAGCACAAGTAGACTTTATATTTCACAGTAACAGTTTTCGGATGGTTTATAGAACACAACATTTTCTAGTGTACCTGAATGCAGCTTCATTTCACGGAGAAACAGAGAAAGAAAAGAGACATGCAAGAGATATCGACTGTGCGTTGTTGTTTGGCAAACAGTCAGCTGTTCCCCAAACTCCCGGCCAGTTCAGAGCTTGTGTTTGGGGTTTTAAAACTTTCTTAATGAAGCGATAGAGGCAGTGATGTCACTGTTTACTGTACGGGATTCTCACACCTCCACAAAAACAGCGCAATGTTGGGGTGCGGTTTCTCCAAAATTTTTCGTTTTTTGCTTTATTTACTCGCAAGACAGGCGATAGCAAACCTAGACTCTTCTAACCTAGATCCTGCTTTTACCCCTTGATAAGTGCCAGCTTGTTTTCCGTTGGAACAATTCAATTTTAGATTTGAATGAAAAATAGATTTGAATGTTAAATTGCTAGCTGTTTCTGATTGGCTACTGTTAGTGTTTGTAATAATAATAAGCATAATAATACATTTTATTTAAAGCCATTTCATGACACCCAAGGTCCCTTCACAAACAAAAAAGGACATTCAAATATATATAATAATATATATTAATATAGTCATCTTCTAAAGGTGCTGAGGTTCACACCATGCAGCAGGCCTTTTGATAAGACCTAATTATAGTTTGAATGTTACATATCTAGTCGTTCTGATTGGCTGCTATTATTTAATTTGAATGTCAAATGGTTGCATTCTTTTTAAAAACCTGTAAATATATATATACATTATATTCACATGGCTTTTTTGATACCTGGGGAACTGGGAATGTGTTGTTTGTCATTCAATGATTTGATTTTTTGATTATTTTTGATAACAATAGTAACAATAATTGGCCTATATTAGGGTGTAATCATTAATATTCGGGGCAATTAGCCTACATAATATTTGATGGGGGGGCGTTAGGGACCTGGATAATGGATAGGGGGGCGCTGGCACAAAAAAGGTTGAGAACCACTGACGTAAGGCATGTATCATGTGGACGCGCCGACAGTTTTCTTGTCATTATTTGGAATTCCTCATGGGGGCGACAGAAACTATTCACTATAGCTTTAAACGTACAACATGTAATTTTGTGCCACTAGGGGTCTCTCAATCGAAACAATGGATGTAAACCATTGATGTATGTTTGTGTATGTGTAGACCTGGATGCAACGTTAATGGCAGAGCCCAGTTTATTGCTATGAGAGTTGCTCAGTGGCGCATCTGCCAAAAAAAGTTATTCCGGGTTTACTTTCTTGTCAACTGAATATGCGCAGTAGTGTTTGACCCATTGGCCGTGAGTTCCCACTCGGCTACATTGTGGTGATGTCACAAGTTTTTAAAATCGCTTTTCTCGGCATGGATTCAAAATTCAAGTCATAACTGACCTTGTTTGCAGTTGGAGGTGTCCTGGCAGAAGTTATACAGACATCTCTTTTACAATGGTTGTCTTTGGGGCCTTTCTGGGTCTGTGTCGTTGCAATACAGCCAGTGGCCACTGGATAAAATCAGCAGAAAGGCTGAGTGCTAATTGTGGGAGTAGATGCTAGATCAGATCCGCGAGACATGTCGACATCAAAGAACGTGCCTCGTGGCTCGCCTTATTCTGCCCTTTGATTGGCTTACCCTTCTTACCCTAATCCTAACCAATCACCACTCCTCATGCCTAAACCTAACTACGTCGATCATTCTCACAGTCAGCAAGCAAGAAAGCTAACATTAGCGAGGAGCTAAAACCCCAACATCACAATATTTTTCAGGTCTGTGTCCCCTCTCGTATGTTTTTAGCACCGGGGGAAAGGGTTTGTTGTAACATTACTTCCCAGCGCTGGGAGACTACTTCCCCGGTGGGGATGGGGGTGGAGTGCGGTATCTCCGGGGCAGACGTCTGGATGGCTTCTGTTGCGGCTTGATTTCGTGCCAGCACCTGGGATATGATATGGTCTGTTCCACGATGGGTCATTAAACTTTCTGTTATTGTCGTTAGTGTTGATAGCACCCCCCGGCACTGGAGTGTGTGCTGGCTGGGTTCGTGTTGCTGTAGTGGCTGGCTGCTAGCTGGCTGGGGGCTAACTGTGGATGTGTGCCCGGGGCTGTGGTCTGCTTTCATCCCTACTGAAGTCTCTTAGTGGCGGGGAGTGATGCAGAAATAGCGTTGAGTGCCAGCTGGCTAAATTAGCATTAGATTAGTCGTCTACCTATATAGCTAACGTTACGTGGTGAACTTAATAGTGGGGTAGCACAGTGCTGTTAACCATGGTCAAAACAATCATACTGAAAAAAACTTTATGAGGGTACTGAACATTGACATAACCTCATAACGTTACAGTACTGTTTAGTCACCATTACCAAGCATTAGCTTGAGCCACTTGTCAAAGTAGTACATTGTAGTAAGTTGGATCGATATTGAAATATCATATCAATAAATTAGGTCTCTACTGTAGCCTATTACTGAATTGCAGAGGGGCATGTAATTAATTTAAAAATGATGCTGTGTGGCAGAAAAAATGCTGTATTACTGCTACTGAGTACAATTCTTTGACATTGTATGATTTACAGTTACTCTCTGACCATCTGGTGTTTCCCGTGTTTTGAAGGAAGTTAGAGTAACTAGGGTCAAAGGTTATATGACGGAATTGACAGGCGACCACGCGACACATTCTGTGGCATTGATTTAAATGACTGATTTCTCTGGGTTTGAACATTGTTGGAAACATTTGGGATGATGTACACAGCTCAACAAAATATATAACATAGCTTTAAAGCAGAAATAAACATGCTTCCGGGGGGAGATGGTTTTATGGTCACTTAAGGGTGTGCCGCTTTGAGTGACAGGTGGGTGCTGTCACAGGAGACTGTAGTCTTCATTCAAACACATCACAAAACCCAATACACACCTTGATGTATTTACACCTACACTATTCTAAACATCAGACACTGTCCATAATTTACTTGCTACACTATGACAGCTTGGCAGTCGGACAAAACAAAAAAACACAAGATCCCATTAAACTGCTCAGCCTACGAACAGATGATGAATATTACGCAATAACCATCAATCATCGAGCCAAGCGTTAAAGTACTTTCCCATGAATTAAAGCCTCACTTAACTTGTTCCAACCTGCCACTGTAGTGCCAGATCAGTAAGCCTGGTGTAATTAAGGCTCCAGCAGCCATCAGGCCCACCTTGCCTGGGGTCAAAGAGAGGGAGATTCATCTTTCTCCTCCCACAGTAGTTTTTCTCCTCTCAGAAACTGACAATGATAGCAATCTGGTGTGTCTCCACAGTGTCTCTACTGTTGCATTAAAGGGTATTTGTTTAGTATGGGATTATCTACTATACTATTGTATGTTGTGGTTCACTCTATCTGCACGTGAACTGTTGGTTCACAGACGCTGACAAAGTCATTTATTATCTGTATTATTATGTGGGATACACCAGGGTTCAATTCTGGGTCCTGTACAGTTCTGTCAGTGCTACTACAAGGAAAAAAATTTTATACAAAATTTGTTTTCCTTAATTCACAGGTGACAATATATGTCCCACTAAAATCCAGCAACTAAACTGAGCTGACCACACTGATAACATGTGTGATGATGTCTGAATGACAACTTTCTTCGACTTTTCTGGATATTTGCGCATCACTTTTACAATGACGTTGTACCTGACGACCTGGATTACATGCTAAATCAGTCAGATAAATAGATTCAGCTGTTAAATAGTGTTTTCCAACATAGAATTACAACCAAATTGAGGCACTTCCTTCGAACATCTGACCTGGAATAAAGTTGTTCAAGCACTAACATCACCAAAGCCTAACAACTGCAAAACTTATATTCTTTACATATCCTGGACAGGTGTTTCCTGTATCCAGTTCCAGTGCAGAATCCTGCGGTTGAGAAAAATTCAAAATACTTGTAAAGTTCTGCATCATTTGAACCAAATGGTTAAGCCCCATATCTCCCATAAATGTAATTTCCCCTGTTCAATTTCAGCTGGCCAACGCATGTCGTATGTCTCCCCATGTGTCCTGTCCATCTCTTCACTGTCCAATATCAAATAAAGGCAAAAATGCCAAAACAAACAACAAATGTCAATTATCTGACAGTCAAGTCTCATATTGTACTAAAATAGTTCACTGAAACGTGTTTCTGAAAACATTTTAAGCGAGAAATAGGCCGTGCAGTTGCTGAATCTGTCTTCATTTCAGCTAAACAAAGGCCAGTTTAAAAGATTTTCATCAGATTTTGAGAGACTGTAGTCTCCTCATTCCGCTTGTCATTTCCGGGTGAGTCCCGACTTCCCTGCCGCCGACCGAACATGTCAGGTCGGCCAAAATGAACACCGACAGCCCCCCAGACGGACGACGGCACGGGACACACCGAACAGATTTGAGTCACTGACCTCGCCAGACTGTCCCACGGCCGATAATCGGCCTGATGTGTCCCGGCCTTTAGAAGAAGTACTAAAGTATTCAACATTTTTTGTTCTCAAGTATTGCAAGTACAGTACAGGCCAAAAGTTTGGACATACCTTCTCATTCAATGTGTTTCCTTTATTTTCATGACTATTTACATTGTAGATTCTCACTGAAGGCATCAAAACTATGAATGAACACGTGGAATTATGTACTTAACAAAAAAGTGTGAAATAACTGAAAACATGTCTTATATTCTAGTTTCTTCAAAGTAGCAACCCTTTGCTCTGATTACTGCTTTGCACACTCTTGGCATTCTCTTGATGAGCTTCAAGAGGTAGTCACCTGAAATGGTTTTCTAACAGTCTTGAAGGAGTTCCCAGAGATGCTTAGCACTTGTTGGCCCTTTTGCCTTCACTCTGCGGTCCAGCTCACCCCAAACCATCTCGATTGGGTTCAGGTCCGGTGACTGTGGAGGCCAGGCGCAGCACTCCATCACTCTCCATCTTGGTCAAATAGCCCTTACACAGCCTGGAGGTGTGTTTGGGGTCATTGTCCTGTTGAAAAATAAATGATGGTCCAACTAAACGCAAACTGGATGGGATGGCATGTCGCTGCAGGATGCTGTGGTAGCCATGCTGGTTCAGTATGCCTTCAATTTTGAATAAATCCCCAACAGTGTCACCAGCAAAGCACCCCCACACCATCACACCTCCTCCTCCATGCTTCACGGTGGGAACCAGGCATGTAGAATCCATCCGTTCACCTTTTCTGCGTCACACAAAGACACAGCGGTTGGAACCAAAGATCTCAAATTTGGACTCATCAGACCAAAGCACAGATTTCCACTGGTCTAATGTCCATTCCTTGTGTTTCTTGGCCCAAACAAATCTCTTCTGCTTGTTGCCTCTCCTTAGCAGTGGTTTCCTAGCAGCAACTTGACCATGAAGGCCTGATTCGCGCAGTGTCCTCTTAACAGTTGTTCTAGAGATGTGTCTGCTGCTAGAACTCTGTGTGGCATTCATCTGGTCTCTAATCTGAGCTGCTGTTAACTTGCGATTTCTGAGGCTGGTGACTCGGATGAACTTATCCTCAGCAGCAGAGGTGACTCTTGGTCTTCCTTTCCTGGGGCGGTCCTCATGTGAGCCAGTTTCGTTGTAGCGCTTAATGGTTTTTGCGACTGCACTTGGGGACACATATTCAAAGTTTTCGCAATTTTCCGGACTGACTGACCTTCATTTGTTAAAGTAATGATGGCCACTCGTTTCTCTTTACTTAGCTGATTGGTTCTTGCCATAATATGAATTCTAACAGTTGTCCAATAGGGCTGTCGGCTGTGTATCAACCTGACTTCTGCACAACACAACTGATGGTCCCAACCCCATTAATAAGGGAAAGAATTCCACTAATTAACCCTGGCAAGGCACACCTGTGAAGTGAAAACCATTTCAGGTGACTACCTCATGAAGCTCATTGAGGGAACACCAAGGGCCCTATTTTAACGATCTGAAACGCAAGTATGAAACGCAAAACGCAAGTAGCTTTGTGGGCGGATCTCGGCCGCTGTTGCTATTTTACCGGCGGGATAAAGGACTCTTGCGCCTGACGCAAATCTAAAATGGGTTGGTCTGAAGTAGCTAGGTGTGGTTTAGGCGTAACGTGCAATAAACCAATCAGCGTCATCTCACATTCCCTTTAAGAGCAAGGCGTTTGTTCCATGGCGGATTGCTATTATGATGGCGGAGTTGCCTGGCGCACGCCAGCGGAGACTACCCGATCCGAGATGCGGCAAAGTAATAAATGCCCGTCTTGGCCGGTGGCGATGTTGCTCGCGACCCGCTCGGGCATCTCCTCAAGTCTGGAGAGGATTGCTGCAGCCATGGAGCGTGGGCCTCCAAACGCACCACCTGCACCTGTTGTGCCCTTCCTCTTCCCCCACTCCATTTCCGTCCACCCGCTCCATCAGGAGCGCGTGGCGCGTATTACTCCCGGACCAGATCCCGCCGTAGTTCAACATCATGTCTCCTTAAGTCCTCTAATATTTCCTGATTTATGTCATCAACACATCCATGATCCATGGAAATGTTGTGTAAAACACAACAAGCCACAAAGAATGCTGCGACTTTTTGAGGACTGTACTGTAAAGTGCCTCCTGACCTATCCAAACACCTGAAGCGCATTTTCAGTAATATTTTCCTTTGTAATTATGTATGGTTTGCAAAAATGGGAACTGCTGTGTCCATTTAGATGAGAGAAGTGTATGCGCGTTGTGCACACGCTACATTATGGCCAAGCATGCGCCCCTAAAATAGCATCTGAATAAGGCGCTACTGACTTTAGACTAGCACCACTGACTTTAGACTAGCACCACTGACTTTAGACTAGCACCACTGACTTTAGACTAGCACCACTGACTTTAGACTAGGGCCACTGACTTTAGACTAGCGCCACTGACTTTAGACCAGGTTTTTCCTGGTCAGTGGCGGAATTGTTTTCTGAAACTGCAGAATGGCACAAAGTAACGTTTGCGCCGGAACACGCCTCCTCTTTTCGCTGAACCGCCCCGGGGCGCAAATACATTCCCTAATTTACCGACGTGCGTCTGTGGAGGGAAAAGTCCGCTGTGCGTCGGGTGCAAAATAGGAATGATACATGCGTCGGTGTACAAAGGCAATTGCGCTGAATGCAAGATAGGGCCCCAAGGGTTTGCAGCGCTATCAAAAAAGCAAAGGGTGGCTACTTTGAGGAATCTAAAATATAAGTAATATAATTATTTCACACTTTTTTGTTAAGTACATAATTCCATATGTGTTCATTCATTGTTTTGATGCCTTCAGTGAGAATCTACAATGTAAATAGTCATGAAAATAAAGAAAACGCATTGAATGAGGTGTGTACTGTAGTTTATTTTAAAATTTACTACTCAAGTACTGAAAGTAAAAGTAAAAGTATTGTGTTATTTAGTTATTAAAGAAAGCAGTCAAAAGTTTGAATACCATATTGTTTATATTATGTCAAATGTTTAGTCTAAGGCTGTAGCCAAAGGAATTAACAAATATTAAATATAGTATATTAAAAATAACAAATATTAACAAATACTGAAATAAAATGTACAATTATCACACTGTGCAAGTAAAATGAACATCCTCTCCAGCACAGTAACGATTAAAGCCCCAAAAAACACACTAGCTAGTAACATGTGTGATGTACAGTGGAAAGTTTTGCTAGCAAGCTAGCAAAATAAACTAGCAGCTTCACATCACAGGGTCAAACGGTTAACATTCAGTACTCACTGCAGACTGAAACAACTCCGGAATAGCTTCATCTGCTGCTGCAACAATAGCTAAATAGAAAGAGTACAAACTTACATCATCTCGGACTTCTGAACGAGCAACCGTAATGAACGTTAACGAAATTGAATGAGTTACGTAATTAGCGTACGTAACTAACGTACACACACTGTAACCTACACAGTCTGCGTAGCGTGAGGAATTCACAACAGTAACGAGTAACTATGCAGCACATAAAAAAATCTATCGGAGTAAAAGTATTTCATTCATCGAAAATATGTACTCAAGTAAAAGTGGAAGTAGGAGAAAAAAATAATACTCCAGTAGAGTACAGATACAGCCTTTTAGTACTTAAGTAGAGTAGTGAAGTAGTTCTACTTCGTTACTATACAGCTCTGCAATTTACTAATAAGTAATTTGTGGATGATTTACGCTGAATCTAGCCTTGGCTTTCCTTTCCAAAGAAATTAACAAAAACACATTTCATACTGTTGATGACTATCTTTGTGTCCCGAGTGTATAAGATGCTTCTGTGTGTATAAAGTACTTTTGTACAGGCTGTTTTGTTGATAAATCTCTATATGAATAAACTTGAACTTCAGTACTAATCATAGACATCACACAAACCCCTGGTGACACGTTAAAGCAACAGTAGAAAGATTAACTGGCTGACATTGTACATCTGGACTTGGATTATTCATTTAACCATGTCACATCCCAGTGGTCTAATTAACTCCACTTCAACATGTGCCACTGAGGTAGTTTTCATTCGTACCAAGAGTAAGGGTACACCAACACCTTCGCTGTCAGCTCCGGGATTTAAGCTTCTGTTTGTTGACAGCCGGCCAATGTAACCTCACAGCGCACCATTTCACACTGAAGAAGTCTTTAAATGTGTTGTGTTTCGAATACAGCTAGAAACAAATTCATGTACTGTTTATAATGGGGCTCATTTAACTGTTTCTTGTTAAGTTTAGTTTAATTTAGAAAATAAATTGGCTGCCAGTGACACTTAATGTTGTTGACTTTGGGAGGGCTGATTAGGCAATCCCCCAGGGGGGTTAATGAGTGTTAAAGTTGGCCCTGTCAAGAGATAAACAGATGTTAGCTTCCACTTCTCTCTGATAAGGACTTGCTGACTGAGGGAAGGCAGTCTGTGTCTTGGACTAAGTAGTATGTCTCAGTGGGGAATAGCTTTGACGCAGAGGCGGCTGCTGGTCTTTCAAAGAGGGGCTCATTTTCGGCCTACATCATAAAAATTGTCCATTTATTAGGGCCTGAGCGCCGACAGCGGCGAAGGCCCTATTGAAACTGAAGGAATTCTTTTCTGCAAATGAATCGCCTTTTTGAGGGGCTTAACATACTCAAAAACTCACCAAAATGGCCGTCGCATTAAGCCTGGTGAAGATTTACGTTTTTTTTTGGTTTTTTTGGGGGGGCGGGGCATTTCACAGCCTTTATTTTTGACAAGACAGCTGAAGACATGAAAGGGGAGAGAGAGGGGGGAATGACATGCAGCAAAGGCCCGGGACACATTAACCCGATTATCGGCCGTGGGACAGTCTGGCGAGGTCAGTGACTCAAATCTGTTCAGTGTGTCCCGTGCCGTCGTCCGTCTCGGCGTTCATTTTGGCCGACCTGACATGTTCGGTCGGCGGCAGGGAAATCGGGACTCACCTGCAAATGACGAGCGCAATGAGGTGACTACAGTCTCTCAAAATCTGATGAAAATCTTTTAAACTGACCTTTGTTGAGCTGTAATGATGAGATATCGGATTCTGAACGGCCGCCATGACAGTCTGGCTCTCAATATCCGGAGAAAACAAACCCATGTGACGCATTCGTCCAATCTGCTGCTGGTTTTCATTTTTTGGGCAACATTACAGATTAGCGCCGCCTGCTGTTATAGAGATGTATTACGTCTCGTCTCCTCTCGTCTTTTTGGTCTGTTCTGTGGCAGTTTTTTGGACCTCGGGGACGCCACTGATCATATCGACGGGGTTTTCTGTCAACGGTCGGCCGTCGGCTATATGTGTCCCGGCCTAAAGGGCCGCAGGTCAGAGTCAAACCCGGGCCCGCTGCGTCGAGGAGTAAACCTCTTTATATGGGCATCCGCTCTACCAACTGAGCTATCCGGGTGCCCAGATTTATGTATTTTAAGGGTTTTGGGAATAGGCGCACAAAAATGGTTCGCTAGAACCCCCTACAAACATAAAAAAATGTAGCCCCTGCAGTACGTTTCATGTAGACTGACGAAATCTGGTACACATATGTAGCATGTCAAGAAGTACCAAAAAGCTCATTGGACCCATACCCTTAACGCAACAGGAAGTCTGCCATTTTGAATTGAAAGTTTGAAATTAGTGTGATTTTGGCAATTTCCCACGTCGTACTTTAATTCATCCGATCGACTTCAAATTTGGTCTGTACCATCTTAAGATGTTAAAGATGAAAAGTTATTAAAAGAAAAACTTTTCATCATAGGGCATGGCCGTGGCGGGGCAGCCATTTTATGCGTTTCGCCAATGAAACAGGAAGTGGGTGTAACTCAAGTGTACATTGTCCAATCAGCTCAAACAGCTTCGGCGACTTTTTATAGTACAAAATCGCTGTCAATCAAAAGGAGATGCAGTCTTTCGCGACCTTAGTGAGCATCTGTGGGTGGGACATAATTACACCATTTATCCAATGACCGTCTAGTTTCGAAGCATTGAAAGAAAACTGTTCAAAGCAGCCCCATTGAAGTCAATGGACGCTGGGATTCAACAGGGAAATGCACTGTGACGCTACAGGAATGTAAGTGAAGGAAATCGAGTCAGTCGACCTGTTATATGTAGCCGATTCTGAACGAACTCGTCTTCGAGATGAACGTGTTCTAACGCATTTTTAGTAAATAAAATGTTAACACAATAGTACATATTTGACCATTACTTTTTTGACATTTTAGGGGAAGCTGAGCTTTCCTTGCAGTCTTAAAGAAATCGCTTCTGCTTTGACATATAATCAATCAGTAAAGGCTCCAGACTTTTCCGGGGATTTCATTATCCTCATATTCACCTTTTTAAGGAATAGCGACTCTGATCACATCAGACTCTGCAGCTAGCCCATCACTCACATATCGAGCTATACAGACCACTCCACTGTGCTGTGCTGAATCACACTGTCTGACCAGCTTCGCACACTGTTCTGATAAATAACGGTGAAGTGCTCTTAGCAGCACTGTTTGCAACAGACTGACAGAGTTCAATCAATGCATCTGCCAGAAAACAGAAAAGGCTAATGAGATTTACCCTTATTGTCTCTCTACCATTTTATAGCACAGACACACTGTGGCTGTCAAATGTATTCTGAAACATGTCTGTCGCTGCTTTTGATTCTTATGTGTGTCAGCTTATTTGCTCAAATTTTTTTTTAAACTTTTGCAATAGACCTCAACAGGCAGGTCTGGCAACATGCCATGAATGATAGGGTAGGAGCTCTGTGTCTTGCTTGAAGGAAAAGTTAGACTTTTTGTGAAAAATGCTTATTTGCGTTCTTTCTAAGAGTTAGATAAAAAGAACAATAGGCTACCACTCTCATGTCTGTGTGGCATATGACGCTAAAGCCAGTATTAAATCTGTACTAAAACAATTCACTGTTTTACGTGGAGTCTCCTCTCTCTTGGAGTCTCTGGCAGCTGCTCATAGCCTAGAAATAATCTGACACATAACGTATTGTAAACCAGCAACAAGATACATGTTAATTAATAGTCTTTATGCTGAGCTAAGCTAGTTAGCTGCTGGCGGTAGATTCATATTTAATTTACAGACATGAGTGTGGTATTGATTTTCACATCAAACTCTCTACAAGAAAGAAAATATTTGTATTTCCCAAAAAGTTTGGATTACCTTTTTTTTACTTGGAGTTGAGTTTGTTACATGCCGTTTTATAACATGTTCCTGATTTTCCCACTTGTCACACCAAATTTAACAAATGCATTTAACTTCAGTGACTAGAGAAAAGCACTTTGAGAGCAACCAGCAACCTCAGTAACTGAATCATGTTTAAAGAGCTGGCATGATGCTCTGATTGTCTACCTTATAGTACAGCTAAATTTCACTCCACAGCACACAACCCCATCAGCTGCATCAAAACAATCATTAACTAACCTCCCGCTGCCTCCTTCTTTTTCTCTGCCTCCTTCTCCAAACACGACAGAGGGCAAGAAACTAGACAACACCTCAGAGACACCAGGCTCTCGCCTCACACACCCCATGTCCCATCATCCCCTTCACAGACCTCCATAATACAAACAGGACCTCACATACAGCACACAGAGGAGGCTGAAACAGTATAGTATACACACACACACACACACACACACACACACACACACACACACACACACACACACACACACACACACACACACACACACACACACACACACACACACACACACACACACACACACACAGAGAAAAAACAACATGCTTTCACAACACAGCATTCAGCACATTGAAAATGTTTTACTTTTAGCCTGTAAAAATGATTGAAAATATGAATCTAGCTCTGTATCCTGCACCTTTTAAAGCTTTTAGTGCCACATGATAATTCTGGGTGCATGTTTGTTTTTATGCATTACTCCTCTGTGCAGCTACTCTGGTAATGGTAGAATGTCCTAAACGTAACTGAATGGTCGGTTAGTTATGACTGCACAGTACATGTCATCCAAAATGCAAGTAAATTCTTTTATTCTTTTTTTATATTAACACCATTTTGTCCTGTCCACTCATAGAGCACACATAGCTCTAGGTTAAAACTATCTAATAATGTTTAATTTACTCTAATAGGTGTTGCCTTACATTAACATGCGCATAGAGTTGATATGATCACTTTAATGGCCACAATTTTGCTGTTTATGAAAGACCTTAATATACAGTACATTACGGTCTGCTTAAAAGCCTTACAACAGCGAGAATTACAGAAAGTAATTTGCTACAACATAATCAACCAGTGAACAAGCTAAACACATTGCTTTCACATTTTTCCTCTAATCACACCTTAAAAGACAAATATTTTCATTGATATGTTTAGTATACACCATCACATAAAATCACTGTAGTACATTAATGTCTTGTTCTCACATGTTCAGGTTATCTAAAGTAAACATTAAACTATAAACAATGGATTTTCATCAGCGACACACAATCTCCTCTGCGTTTATACTGGCTCTCTAATGGTGTAAAGGTCGTAAACCTGAGCCATTGGCCGTAATATAAGTGGTGTCCTCTCATAGGTTGTGAGGTTACAAGCACACCATTGATAGGCTGCCTCTGAAGGGTGTTAGGAGGAAGCCATCTGCTCCTGTTTATGGTTCATTAACCCCGCTACCCCTGGATAACCAGGCTGCCCCCACAGCAACAAGTAGTACAAGAGGCCTACTTAGATAGAAAAGATTATAACTGGCTAAGTCTTGTTTCTGCTTCAACATGCTCCTTGATTCAATAGTTTATCATTGAACAACAATAACTGGAAAATCCTTACCTTCCCAGAAGTCCATAGGCATACAGTGAATCTGCCAGCAGTAATGTGATCTCGCCCTTCTGCATGGACATGACACACTCCTCCAGTGCCTACAGGTGTCAAAACACAATGTGTCATTCAGATGACTGACTGAGCTTTTTTACATAATTACACTATATGTATTTAAGCATAACTTTATGTTATGCATTTCAATGTCCTTAATTGACTAAAAGATCTGATTATGAATTCCAAGTTTCAAGCATATTGACAAGGGTCTTGGCAAGAGAAGGGCATAACTTGAAGGGGGCGTAACTTGAAGCAGGGAGCGTAACTTGAAGTTGTCCAAATCAGAGTCCAAATTGCACGAGATGTCAAAATGAGATGCCGGCAAAGCTGGACCAGGCAAGATACAAGACTGTGTCCAGACCACTGGTGCAGACCTCTGAACAGAAACATCTTCATGATACCCTGGATTAGCTTCTTAGTCTCTTTGCTAAATGCCGTCCCCCCTCTCTCTCCCCTTTACTGTCTTCAAGCTATCCTGTCAATTAAAGGCCATTAAAAAGCCCAAAAAATAATAAAAAATGTTTTAAGTGATCCTTAGACTTTTCCGATAGCGCCACCCACATTCCCATTAGCCTCAGCTGCACTTTCTGTTTTGTACTAATTTGAATATGTTAGCATGCTAACACCCATAACTTAGATGGTGAACATGGAAAACATTATACCTGCTTAAGATCAGTATGTTAGCATTGTCATTGTAATGTTAGCATGCTGACGTCAGCATTTGGCTCAGGCACCATTGTACTTAAGTTCAGCCTCACACAGCTGCTAGCATGTCTGTATTTGTTTACAGTCTCTATTGGTCATAATTAACGCGTGATGTAATATGAGCGCTCTATAGAGGAGAAAGCTACGGGTAAAAAGCTTTTACTTGGGTCACATCTCCCTCTCCGATTACAAAGACAAGCCTGGCGTCCTTCTCCACCACAGTGCGGTCCTCCAGGACACATTGCATCTTCACAGTAACCTCCTCGCCCCAGGCGGGGCTCAGGGCGCGCGGGGATCTGGAATCCACCACCTTCTTCCTCAACAGCCGGTCCTCTGCGTGAGGAGAGAAGAGAAGGTCATGCAGGAGGAAGCCGGCTTAATCTGCTGGTAGTTGGTAAACACCTGCTCAGAAACACCCACAAACATGCCGAGCTGGAGCTGTGACATTTCTGTCAATTTTGTTCTTTTGTGGTTTCAATACAAAATGAAATATAAGTTAAAGCTATAAGAACTGTATTCAAAATACTAAAAAAAGCACCAGGCTGGGATTGCCTCCACACAGCTCTAACAGACCATTCCCCAATATTGAAATACCTACGTACGTTTTTTTACGACCACATGCACTACCGGACCGGCTTTCAAAACAGAGAAGCTTGGATGACAACACACCCAGAGGTAGTGGGACTTCATTCTCTGCTCAGGACGCCATTAGTCCACTATATCTTTACATTGCAAATATGTGTTAGCTACTATAGGCTATTAATGTTCTGAATGTCAAGTACAGCCCCTTTAAATAAATGAAAAGCACTAGTTAAGTATCCTCACCTGTAATGTCCTGCCAATCATCTGCCGCGAACAGCTCCTCAAAGCTGGAGGAAGTCCACTCCACCATCGCATATTCTGGAAAGAGACTCTCTGCTGAGCTGTCTCTCTCTAACACATCTTCCTCCATTGATGGGTCTTGGAATCGCACCATCTTCCAGCTGTTTGTTTTCTTCAGTTTCCTCCGCTCCTTGCATTCTGTGTCTCCACTTTGCTCAAGATAAGAGGTTTTTTTTATCTCAGTGCTTATATTCTCTCCGGCGCAGCTCTCGGTTTCAGTCTGCTCTTTTACACTCGGCTCCTCGGCTTCCTCTGCAGGCCCACAGGGCAGCTCAGTGTGACTGTCCCCGTCAGCAAGCTCAGAAATGGCCTCTCTTACCTCAGGCTCTGTACGCTCCACTGCAGGGTCTTTATGCTCTTCACAACATGGCTCTGTCTCCATTATATTGCAGGCAGAGATGGACACCACCTGCATTAGCCTCCAAAAGCGATGATCCTCCTCGTCAAAGCCAATGTTCCACTTAGGTGCAGGTTAGTAGTTCTGTTGTTAACCAACTTCTGCTACTTACACTCTGTTAAAACAAAGAAAATGTCTCCATGATGCAATATTTATAAAAATCCATGTTGTGTTTCATTAAATCCAACTCAGAATGCATCCCTAAATCTTGGCTTCATCTACAGTTCCACACTCAAAAGCAGTTGCGTACTTTCCTCAGTTCGGTTGCACTTTGACCTCCTCTTACTCCTGCTTGTGTCCTTCTTAGTCTACATAGTCCAGTCATATGACAGCAACAAAAAATGATCAACGTAAAGAAACTGTGCGGCGCAACAAAGCACTCCCAGCCAGCAGGCTTGTGCAGTGGTAATCTGCAGGATTAGAAGAGAAAAACCTAATCTGCCAGAACGTCTGTAAGCTTCTTAATGACTTCACCGTCGTGCCCCACAACGCAATGTCCATAAATGCAATCTACCAATAAGCTCTCAGGAGATACAAGCTCTAACTTAATTTGCTTTGAGTTAGTTTTGGGAGATTTTTATTTTCACTTTTTAAAAAACACCACTAGCACTAGCAACCTGTAGGCTGTAAAATTGCCACTAGATTACAGATTAAACAATGTTTTTTTCACATTTCACATGTGTATAATTCATTTGGGTAGATTCACAATTATTCTTAAAACTGTAAACATTGCTACATTTTTAACCCATGAGGGTCATTAAATGAAGTTTGCTTTTTTCAGGTTCATTGAGAACCTACATTATACATTTTCTGATCTTAAAATAAAGATAAATGCTAAACTACTATTTAAGTATTTAACTAGGAAGAGTTTCTTCTCTTGATTGGTGGATATTTAAGTTCAGCGGAATACAACTCAGATGTACAAACATCTATGGTATTTTGGGACATTGAGCTAGCTTGGTTTAAGTGACAGTTTTAGGAAAAGTGAGGTTTATATTCTAAACTTTTAATGAGATTTATCTCATAATTAAGTACTGCGTCATACATTAATCTAAAATCTTAAGTCTTCTGACCCAAAGCCAGCTATGCTACCTAAAAACATCCGCTTGTTTACAGAGGGTGATAACGGGATTGAGATAATACCTGACCAAAATGGAAGGAGTCTCTGTCTGTAGAATTTATCGACAACGATTCATCTGATCGACTTCACACTTGGCGGATGTATTGCTGAGGACCCAAGGAAGTGCAGTGTTGAGTGTGAGCTCTTGAGAGCTATGGGACATGTTTATTGGTAGTGTATGTGTTGAGAGGGGACCCCTATTAACCGTTACCCCGCAGAACGGCATGCTGGGTAAAGCTCGCTCTCCGTCGCTCACTACAGAACATTCAAGAACAGATGAAGAAAGACAGACCGGATTTGTTACATTGTAGCACACTTAAACATTTCAGGCATCAGTGATGTAACTTTCATAATTATACGCTTTTGTTCTCAGAAATAGTCTGGTCCCAAATAGCTAGCTGTTAGCAAATGACGCGTATACTGTGCTAGGGGACACATGGCGGGTGTATTTCTCAGGACCCAAAGAAGCACAGTGTCGAGTGTGAAGTTGTTTGGATGAGCGGTTCTCAAGAAAGCTGCAAGCAGCAATACCAGAGACCAAGCAGTTGGCCTATTCCGAACAGGCCCGTTTTTAACGGGCACTGCACTAGTTGATTAAAATGTCTGACTGTTATTACGGCATGAGTCGATATTATGAATCTGGCATTTTCAGCAAATTAATGGCAAAACATTACCCAGTTGTTACATTTGTAGACCACTTCGAAGTTATTGATCTCTTCATGTTTTACCAAAGGGAATAAAAAAATAAGAAAATATCACACGTCAAGTATTTGTCTGTCATGTCACTGCAGGAGCAGAACTAGACTAATGTAATACTGATAATAGTTAGACAGAAACATCCTCCCAGTCATATTGTAAAAAAACACTGCATCAGTGACTGTGAGGCTTCTTTAATTGAATCCATAGCCAATGCGGAAATCAACGGAAGTACATTTCCAGGATAAAGCCTGACATCCGTTGCAATGTCCCTCACCTTCCACTCTCTGTGTGTTGCTGTTCTGAAAACAACAAACTTGGAGCTAGCAAGCCACACACTGAAAATGGCAAGTTTTGAAGAAAATTTGGATCGTGCAATAAGGTAGACCTGCTTAGTTCGGGGACTGATTGTTAAGATTTATTAACTAGGACATTTTGGGGCTGATCGGTGGGGATTGCTGTGGATGAGCTACACAAGGCTATACTAAAAGTGCAAATGTTCCACCAAAACAAGTTCCTTCCAGAGACTCTTATTTGATAGTAAACTGATTATCTTTGGGTTTTGGACTGTTGGTCGGACAAAGCAAGACATTTTATGTGTCACTTTTGACTCTGTGAAGTTGTAATGGGCATTTTTCTGACATTTTACAGACAAAATCTAATAATCAGTTAATTGAGAAAATAATCAGCTGATTGATCAATGATTTAATTTAATTGGTAGTTGTAACACGAATACTAATATAACATTCTGAAGCGTGTCACTCTAATAAGTAGGCTACTTTTAGTTTTGATACTTAAAGTGGTTGTTTTTTCATTTTTCGGTAAATTACTTTTTACTCAAATATAATGGAGTAATTTTATATTGTTGTATATAATGTAGGCCTATATTGCTACTTAAAATTATCTAAATACTTCTTCCACCACTGACTATTTGTTCAGTGTGTGTGTGTGTGTGTGTGTGTGTGTGTGTGTGTGTGTGTGTGTGTGTGTGTGTGTGTGTGTGCTGAAGTGACACAGAGTGCATCTACTAAAATCCAGTTGGATGAGTGCAACTGGGACCAAAAATAGATCAAAGGCAAGATAAATACAGGCAGAAACTCTGAGGATAGGCCTACAAATGGCGAACGAGTGTGAACTGAAAAGCGAAAGTAAAATAGTTTCTTTACTTTGTCCTTTCTCTTGCGGATGTGTGTGTGTGTGTGTGTGTGTGTGTGTGAGTGTGAGTGTGAGAGAGAGAGAGAGAGAGAGAGAGAGAGAGAGAGAGAGAGAGAGAGAGAGAGAGAGAGAGCGCGCGTGTAAGCCCCGCCCACAGCCTCTCTCCTCCGTGACGTTGCAGGCAGTATGTCGCCAATAGTCTTCAGTTGTAGAAATGGCAGCGCTGAGACAGGAGCATCGGTATGGGCTCTCCTGTGGCAAAATCAACAAAAACACCCCGAATCAAACTATTTATCACGTCAAACTCACTGACACTGCCATCCGGACCCTCGAAGCCTACCAGAACCTGAAGGTAAGAAAAATTATCGGGTTGAACTTTGGAGCTTTTGTGTGTGTGTGTGTGTGTGTGTGTGTGTGTGTGTGTGTGTGTGTTTTTTTTTAGCTATATTTTCATTTTCTCAAATCGCCTCCAAACTCAGGGAACTGTATAATCATTGGGAAACACAGCGTGTCCTTCCCTTTTTGTAGAAAAAGTAGCCTAAAGTTAAAATAGTGCAGCAGCTCAAATCTCATCGACAGAAACGTTGGTGGCTCTTAAATGTTGGCTTATTTTGGCTGTTATACAGTAGAAGGCTAAGCTTGATTTATTGTGATCACAATAACAGGCAATTCAATAGGCTTAAGAATGAAGGGATTTCATTAAATTCCCCCATAAGCCCTGAGTAAAATGTGCAGAAATGGGGAGGCTCAGGCTATTTTCAATTGTGCATGTCTGCTTGTTTACCAAAGCGTCATGTCCCGAAAAATCTAAAGGCATTAAAGTTCACATATGACAGAGGTTTGTGATTATGCCTTGATCTTTAAAAGTCTGCTGTTTTCTCTGCTTTTACATACATTAGGCCTACATCTGAAATTAATTATTAGGAGCGAACACAGATGAGTGTCAGTCATTAAATGAAAAAAAAAAGGAATAAATCTCGGGAATAAATTAACGAACAAGCTATCAAGCAAATTCGACTCTGAATCGGGAGACTGTTTTATTGCTTTTATGGTCCATTAGATAAGACCGAGATAATTTAGTCTATCGAAATGGTGTTTCCCAGAGCAATGCTTGATAAAACGGTTAGTCCCACAGTTATGACTTCAGTTGGAGGCTCATTTGTTTTGGGTTCAAAACTAGAAGTAGCCTATATTTGCTTGTGCCTGGGCCACAGTAAAACTAGACCTGGATGTGGGACCCAGCTAGTCCGCATTGGGCTTGGTGGCAGTGCTCGACAACTTGTCGCTGGGCTTCTTGTGTATTATTGTTTTTTGCCCTTTACACGCCTGGAGGCCCGCCCAGCTCTGGAGCTCATTGGTCCGTGAAGCGGAGTAAACTCCAGAGCTCATACAGCCTGACAGCTTCCTCCAGGCCAAAGCAGGCAGGCAGGAGAAGTTACTGCAAAACTTCTCCAAGTCAAAAAGACCACCCCAGAAAATACGGTTTTAGACCGCTGGTCTCCCACTTTGGTGTGGAAGATTATATTCTCAGGAACCTCAACCTAAAAAAAAAGTTTCTAGTTATTAGATCTGATTTATTTATGTTATTTTAATGTTTGTGTTGTGGGTGAGGAAGGGGGCTTGGTAAACCTAAAATGAAAAGAGCCTTTATATCAAATTAGGGCTGCAACTAATGATTTATCTATATTTATCTTCCAATGCCTAATTGTTTGGCCTATGAAATACAGAAAAAAACACAATCACTCAAATATATTCAATTTAATCTCATAGAAGACTTAAAAAACTAGCAAATATTCCTTGTTTACATGTCACAACCAGTGAAACTTTGCCACTTTTGCTATATAAAAAAAAGAATTTAATCAATTAATTATCAAAATAGTTTCAATAGTTCAACTTTCTGTTGATCAACTAATGGTTTCACAATTTCAAAGCAAAAATTCTTCCCTTCAAACTTCTTGTTTTGTCCAACCAACAGTCCAAAACCCAAAGATATTCAATATACTATTGTGGCAGATTTAAAAAAAATAAAAAAAATTCACATTTAAGAAGTCAGGACCAATGAATTTGGGGCACTAGCTTAAAGTAACTACAAGGAACTTTCATTTTGTGTTGATTTTGGTGGGCTCTAACACTAGGCTACAAAAGCGGTAGCCTAGTGTTTTCCATGTGAACCACCCCCTCGTGTTGTGAAGATCTTGATCTGGCTAGAAGCGTGTGAAAGCAAGACGCAACTTATATTTTATTAAGATTTTCCTTTTTGGAGGATACAAAGCGATGAGGTAATGGCTATGGCTATGTAAGATTAATAACTGTGATATGACGATGGTGAAACAAAGTCAACTTTTTTTTTTGCCACCACTGTAAACTCATATATTTATGTAAAACCATGTTACACAATGTATTAAATAGACATAGGCCTATTACATACCTGGTCTAGAAGGAAGAGGGCAAGGTTGACTTGTGTTTTCACCCTGTGCTCTATCACTGTTCGTTTTAGCTTTCTTATATTCTTCAGTCAATTATTTTCTATTTGCCCCAGCATTTTAGATCAAAAATAAAAATTCTCCAAAGAAAAATCTTCTCCTGCTTCCTTTTAACTGGCTAACATACTACTCACTACTAAGCATTGCCTGTGAAAATGTCTTCTGGTCTGCTTGCTGTAAATCTTTTCGTCTGATTTGCGGGGAATCGGACCCAGGGGCAGGCTTTAAGAATACCTTTATAGACATAGCCAATCTTCTCGCTGATGGTCTCATTTGCCTATGTAGTTCATATAGAGGCATCAGTTTTTTTTATTTTACTTAATAAAAAACTAAATAGCTGATTTATTTTCTGTTGATCCTGTAATTCATTAATCTGTATCAGATTTTATAATAATAATAATAATATAAGATTTTATTATTGTAGGCCTAAGTAATGGATCCATCCAACTCTTGGGTTGCCAGGTTGTTAAAAATCCCTTTGGCTGGTGTTTATCGTTTCTATTATTTATATACTATTGTTTCTGTTATAATGCAGTTATAAATGTTGGTAATTCATTAATAGGAACCCACGGGTCTCTCACTCTCTAACAAGCTAGGGAAAGGGATTTTTCACAACATGGCAACACCAAAAATGAAATTCTTATTAATGGCTAATAACTAATCTTTTATAAAGCTGCTAGTTACAACTTATAGAGCCTTCATAAAAGGTGCCCCATTAGAAAGTGGTACAAATAAATTGGCTAATTGTTTCAGCTTCAATAAATACAAAATATGAATAATGTATTGTCATATTTAAAAGGATCATAAAAAAATACGCAGCTTTATTTTTAACTTGTGATAAATTCTGATAACATAACTTCTGATTTAGCCCTACGGCTGTGTTGTCACAAACATTATGTGCTTTAATATTTATTATTCCCATTTAATATTAAAAGCTAACGGATGATGAAGAAAATCACAACAATACTCTACAATAGGGAAAACATTTCCCCAAACCATTAATAATAAATTAAGAGCACTGTCCATCACGGCACAGCTGTACTTCACAGATAATTGTATCCATCTATTAATTGTGTATCATGTTGCCTCAAAGGCAGATATTTTTTATGATTTTAATATTTCTTTATCGGTCGGGGGAAAGAGACAATATTATGTCCTGGAGCTTATGCCAGGTACACCGTGGTCTTGGAGATCAGTACAGTATGTAAGGCTGATAAAAAGTACATACAAAAAAAAAGTATAATTGGTTTCAGAAGTAGCTTTGTCTTTCCTCTAGAATTTGTTGCAGCTTTTATTTTTCTACCCATTTAGAAGGGGAATCCGCTGAAACACACAAACATGCCACAAGCAACATTTTCTGTAGACTATAGATTGATTAATCACACGCATTCCTCTAAAGATTAGGGCCAGAAACACCTGAACTGTAGACTTAATGATGGAAATGGAAATTATGGCAACGTTTTGGCAATTAATGAGGAAAGTTTACCAAGCCTTGTCTCATCAAGCCAGACTGCTGTTACCTAGAGAAATCCACTAAGCAGAGTGGGAACAATGGTGATGTATTTTCACTCATAATGTATGAGCTGTCCATTAGATTTTACATGATTCCTGAATCGGTGACCACTTTCTTGGTTTTCTCTCTCTCTCTCTCTCTCTCCCCAGGCATCACTATCAAATCAGCCAGCGATTTGCTTCAAGGGGAGCCAGGGGGTAAGATATTTTGCATACTCTCCCTAATGCCTCAGAAATTGAATGCTCTAATTAGTTCTGATTTGCTGTGGAGCACACTTGTGACAGTTCCTCTGCACATCTTATTTGATTCTTAAGCATTCAATAAGCAATTGCATGCATCCACAAAGAGGTCAAAAATCCACCGACTGTCATTCATTTGGACTGTTTTCTTTCTTCATCCAATTATCAACGAGTAGAATATGGCGGCTTTGAATGCACCAGAGCCCAAAGCATGAGGGAAAGGTGTCATTCATTTGCTCAGTTATACTATGTTGTTTCAAATATCCTGGACTACATGTATGCAGAGACAAAGTACATAATATACAAAAATACTTGGCACTGAAAGCAAGAGGGCATTCCTGTGAAGCGTCTGTAAAGAAAGATGCCTGTGTTCGGCCAGATTACCCGGGCCACTATTACACCCTCTCTGGCTCTACCTGCCTAGGCTACTACATATTTACCACACAATCAGCCCTGTCTAAAAGGAGCTGTTCTAATCCCTGCTAGAGCCGATTGCATTGACGAAAGTGACTTTGCTCTGTACACAAATACTGGCCCTGTGTGCCCACATGGACCCTGGAAGCCCTAAAACAGGGTACGCTATACCCCCAGGCTACTAGCCAGGTTACTGGGTCAGGCTTGCAACTGGGGAGGCTTTGTTCAGGGAGGGGGAGGAGGTAGGGGGGTGGGCGAACTCCAGGGAGCCCCCGTCTCTCCATGCCTGTTGTCTACAGTGCAGACATGAAAGATTTGAAATACGGGAATGATACATGAGCGGTGGAATTTTTATCTAGGCAGGGCACAAAATATGACCAAAAAACAAATAATATATGTAAATATGTAATGAAACATCTGTAAAACAAGCTGCAGATTAACTTCCTTATAAGAGTCTTTCTGTGAAGAAATGTTAAGTGAGTGCAATTTAAGTGTTCTTTAATCACTGAATAGGATTTGGTGATTATATCTCGGTTGGAACATTACATATTCAAATTGCTTTGCGGAATTCAAGCATGGGCTCCCTCCCCCTCTGACAATAGTCCCAGAGCTGGACGATTGGGCATTAATGAGGTAGCTGCAACCATTGGTGGTGGTGGGGGAGGCCAGATTAAGCCGTTAGTGGGGGGAGGATGTTGGTGAACATGGCAGTCTGGCAAACAACAGACCGAGAGGATAACCAGTATCTGTGTCTCCAGGTTGGAGGTTTAAAGCATCACAGATTTTTATTTGCTGGATACGCATTTGCTGGAGCTCATCCCTTCCCCAAAAGCAGCACGAGCTTCAAGAGGTCATGTGTGGCGAGTGAGGAGATTTGTGTCCACTGACAGTTGCCAGCTGTACAGCTCCATCACGCAAGCCACGACTGCTTCTCTCTGATCTTTGTCCTCACTGGCTCATGTCACACTTCCTGTAAAAGGGCACTTCCAGGGCCACAAAAACCAGAGGAATTCTTCAAATCACTGTCCTGGCTTCACTCCAGGGCACAGCGGTATCAGGGGCCAAAGCTCCTATCGAGAAATAGCACGCTGAGGTTTTTCGGCTGCCTTTCTCTTTGACCCTGCGGCATTTAGCCCTACTATTGTAAATTGTCTGCCAAGCTTGTAATCATGCAATGAAAGACACACACTCTCAGATGCCCCTGAAACTAGTGTTCAAGGCGACTGTGAAACTCACACATTACAATAAAGAAATCTGCTATTTTTACTTGCCTATATGAGGTATAAACAGACTTAAAACTGGATGATATTGGAGGAATGAAAATAAAGCAAAGTGGAGACTGTGATGCAACTATAAAGAAATAAGAGCAGTAGACAGATACTCATTTTTCACATTTCCTAAAAGATGGAAATTGAAAATAAATTAGATTTCTGGATTACTTTGAAATAATCAGCAGGGATTTAGGAATATATTCAGAGTTGGTCTGAGTTCCCATGGCCAGGAATTTCACATCCAAGTGCTTATTTTCCATGGCTGGCAACACCGTCTGCTTGTTGGCATGATCTATATCCATTTAGTGAGAATGAAGCTTGCGTTTAGTTCTTATTTATTAGATCCAGGCTGCAGGGTGCATATTGATAGAAATGCGTTTTACCCATTGCTACAGTGCTTGTTATTTAAAAGCACATGCTTCACATACTTCTTGATGTTTCCACGCACACTTCTGTATGGGTTAGTGAGCACTGTATCTCACCTATTACATTGCAAAGCTGTGGCATATACCATTGACTGGTTCAGTATTATTGTGTACCACTGAATTATAACCTTTATGAGTGTAATATTGCCGTAGGAAACGTGGACATTACATTTTAATACTCTGTGCTGTGTCAGGTGTGACATCGGTTTCATTTCCTCCTCAGTTCATAAATGTTGAATTGCAGTTGCCTGAGTAATTATTTTTGTTTATGGCCCTGTCTGTACTTATGTGCACAGCTGTCACATAAAGGTAACAGTGTTGGGATGAGGGGAATGTAGAGGTGCTCTTAAAGATATTCTCATGACGACTGTGTGTGAAGGCTGAGTTTTCCCTGGGCTCCCTCCCGCCGGCCCTCTTGATTATTTTGCCATTTCACCCCATGCCTTGGCTGAGTCCTTGGGAGACATCAGGGCCTCTATCTCACACACGGCTGCTCCGAGTCTACCCCCCGCCACCACGCCGCTTTGCTTCGCCTCCCGCTCGCACTGCAAATAAGATTTTGCAGTGTGTGAGTGTGTATGTACACATCTTTTTTTTCTGGAAGCTAATTAGAATAACAATAACAGGAATGTGGTTTGAGAGCCGTCCTCTCCCAGTGGCATAGCAGTGAGAGGGAGAGTTGTCCCACGTGTTTCTGAAAGGGCACACGCCGCTCTATTCATCCAGATGTGTTAAGCGAGGCAAAAGTCTCTGTGTTCTCGCTCGTCTGAGGCCCACTGTGTTTATGCAGAGCTAGTTGGCCTTAGGATCTTTGGATCATACAGGATCATTTTAGGAACCAGCCTCATGAGATCCTGCATTTAAAGAGGACTTTTCTTTAGTTAACTCCTCTGTCATTACTCAGTTTTTTGCTTCAAATGAGGAATTTCGAAGGATGCCATGGTGACTGTGGCAGTATTTTATGGTTACAAGAGTGCTGTAAAAGATCAGAAATCATTGGCACAAACTGTGCATGCAGTGTGACTAAAGGTGGCAGTATTTATAAAAAACATGGTGTATAGAATATGCCAGAATTAGAAACACAGTGAAGCACACGCAGAGTTGTGGTTGTTGTTGTGGCTTTATGTTGTTTGTTTACATTCCAAGCTAATCTGGTACCATTAGGAAGACACCCTGGGAAACTGGAAATAGCAGCGAGAAAAAACTCACAATAACACAGGCAGCTTTCAAAAAAGTGACTGAGGAAATATGCTAATTTAAATAGTGTTTGATTGGTTGTTAAGTAACAGGATCGATATCCAAAAACTCAGAAAGCAAAGCCTTAAAAGATTCAACCATAAAATGGCAACAAAAAGGAAATGGAGATGCTGTTTTGTGAGGAAATGCAACAGACGATGTGATGTTTTAAACTGATAAATGTTTGGGCAGTAGAGCTTCTGTGTGCTTTTTTACAACCACAGGCTATGTAGGTATCAGCTGACAAGAATCAAAACAATAAAAATGGCAAAGTCTAATATATAAATATCTAAATATAATGCTAATTGTGCTGTGTGTAACTGATGGCAGAGTGGTGCTCTTATTTACTAAAAATGTTTATATGGAGATCCTTGGCGGTTGTGTCCAATCAGGATGTTAACTCTTAAATACATTTTAACTGTCAGTTTTGTTGTTTATTGTGTTGTCAGAAAAGTCTGTACCTATATAATATTCACATATTTCACAATGGTTCTTTTTCAGCAAAACACTCAACTAATTTCCGCAAAATCTTATCCATCTTTTAAGAGAACTAAGCCTACTTTTGCCATATAAATAGGTTTAAACCAGGAATCACTAAGATCATTAAATATTTAGATGATTATAATAAAGTTACCAAGTAACTTATGATAAATGTTACAATGCAACTGTGCAAAGCTGTCGATTATTAACCATCCAAAAAGTCCTTTGGTATTGTAAAAAGAAAACAAAGTTGACAATAACAGTGTCGGGACAGGCCTCTGAGGAGTCTTATCACAAACATTTTGTTCTTGGATTCAAAAATGCAGCACAACAGGATATGAGCAACACTAACATAGCAAGTAAGCATGGACAGTGTTGTGTACATTAGTGAGGAAGCTTAACCCCAAGAGCTTGAAACCAACACCAAAAAAGCTATCGCTTAACCTAAAGACAGAAAGCTTTAACAGGCTTAAATAATCCTTATTAGTTTTGTGGTGGAAGATACACACTGCATAAAAAAGGACTGTCTTTTGGTAAACTTAACTGAAAAAAAACTTAAGTTCTAATTCCACCACAAAAAGCATAGTGTGCCCAATATATTTTGAAGTTTTCTATCGATTCTACTTATTATATTTCCATAAGCAAAGGGGATAGTATTAAACTCATGAAGCTAATTACCTAAAACATAAAAAAAACTGTCTTTTCTTACATCTGTATGTTACTTTTGTTTGACACTTCAAGCACATTGAGTGCAATATTTGGCTCACTTCTTAAATCCATGCCACCTGATTTTATAGTGCGTTCAATTTACCTCGAAACTCGGAAGCCAGAGCTGGGAATGACGTCACACCTGAGTTGAATGTGTTCCATTCACAAGTCTGATTTTTTTGTTGTGGGATTAGCTCTAGCCAGGTTAGCCATTGTTAGCAATCCCAGTTGACAACAACGCATTACGCTGTTTTTTGTGCATAAAAACAGCGTAACAACATGTCCACATATAAAAGTTGGACAGGACTGTGCGTATGACTGATTTAGTGAGACACAAACAAGACATAAGCGCTAATAACTGTACATTACTACAGCTTTAACAACTGTTGATGCACGGGCATCCATGTTGGATTTTGAGCTCGGGGTACTCAGCGGTTGTCTGAGTTCCGAGCTCGGAAATTCAAGGTCAGGGGGCCGTGTTTCCGACTTGGAGTAAAAATGGAACGCACTATCACACCACATCTCGGTGCATGTTTTGGATTCCCCGTCTTTCTCCAAGTTTTCCTGCAAATTAATCACGTTTGGACATACTTTCCAATGCACAATCTGTGAATTGTTAAAGGATTACAGGCTGCCTGCTTGCATGGAGAGAAAAGTCCAATAATGGGAGTATAGCGCAACGCTCTAATTGTTTTGTGGGATTGCTCCAGTGAAACAGGCTATGAATCAACAAGGGAAACACATTACTGGTGTCAGTGCATCTGAGGTCTAGTAACCAGCGGGTAAAGGGAATTTTCTAAATTCCAAACACTTGCACCATCTGCAAATTAGGCCAGGTTTACATGGGGAAATCCATTTACAGAAAAACACAGTCTGAGCAATTTTTTGTAATGTAGTTTTTGTTTACATATTGCAAATAGCTGAAGCATTGGCCTAACACTTAACATAGGCTTTAAAAACCTCCGTCCCTCTCTGTATAAAGAGGAAGGCACCTACAGTGAGGAGGGGTGGAGTGTCGGGGGAAGGGAGACGAAGAGTGTTTGTTGAGGTTGACAGATTAGCCCCAGTCTCTTGGAAAAAGACTGATTCTGCTTGGCATAACAGGCAGTACCTTGGGGGATGCTCGACAGTTGCCCATCCCCATATCCCCATCCCCACACTAACTCCCGTCAGTCCCCACCCCCCTTCTTTTGCTTTCCTGTCTCTACCAACCCCCCTAGATGAATAGATCCACAACACAGGAACCACCACATCCAGGCTCACTCAAAGCATGATTTAGACCGAGGTGATGTCACATGTTTTGTTTTAAACAAATGTGTCGCAGTGGAATTGTTGATCCCACTGTACATAGCTTGGGTACAGTGAATATGAATAATTAATGTGACCCTTGTGTTTCTCTGAGACACTGCGCTTGTCTGAATCTGACACTGAAACATGGCTGACAGTTGAATGTTTAGTACCGTCAATGCCTCAACTTGTGGAGTCCATTATATGATGTATTATGTCAACTCTGCACTAACATATAAACCTAAATAAAGAGGAACCTATACACTTGCACCAGCCAGGATCCATCCCCCTCTTCTCTGCTGAGTTATTCGTCACATTCCTAAAGGAAGACTATTTAGGACCATCCCTCATGCACTGGCTCTAGGAGCCACCGCCACCCACCCACCCACCCCTTCCCCTCCTTCATACACACCCAAACCCCCAATCCCTCCCATTACCCTCCAACAACACACAGCCACACGTCCCCGCTGTTCATGAATAATCCAGGCGGGCCGACAGGCCATAGCACTCAGCTTTGTGGGGGAAGAAGATAGAACAAAAGACGGGCAGCTCACGGAGCAGATATGGCTGAGTAGGCTCATATGAGAAGACAATGGTAACTAGTGTCAGTACAGACAGGGGCAGGAGGCAAAGACTTCTGAGTAAATCACATATCCAGGCGCCTGCTCCCATCTCACTCTTGCAATGCCAAATACCAGAGCTGGGAACCTTGCCATCTTGCAGAGAAAAAGAAAAAGGACAGACAGAGAGAGAAACTATCCTCTCATCTTTCTGTGCAGATGTTTGGCTTGCAAAAGCCCAGGACTGAGGCGAATGTCTTTAGTGAAGCTATTTTTTTCCTTCCTCACCAAATAGCAGGGTTAGGAACTCTGTTTAACCTCATCAAAGATGAGCAGTTTAAACATGCTCGGGGAGTTAAAGATGAAGTTTTACAAGGACATCACCGACGGTGTCCTTTGTCCTTGTTCAACTGCTGAGCCCCCTGCCAAGATTTACTGTTCCAGTCCAGTTCACACCTTACAACAGCTTGAAAGTATTTGACATCTCCAAACACATAGGCCATGGAGTAGCAGATGTGGCTGGGCTGGGGCCACAGAGGCAGTTATTGTATCAGCCCGTACGCCCCATGGGGGGCTGCACTGACATGGTGTTAAGGATTGCCGTTCTGATGCCATTTGGTTGCTTTGACTGTAACTGTCCAACGGCTAAACTTTACTCCTATCATGATATCGGTCGGTGTTACTGCACACAGCTCTCACTGCTCAGGGTTTCTTTTGTGAAGCCGTTTAATTTTATTTAGCTGACACATGTTAATAGTGCACCCTGATGATAATATTACTCCATTAAGCTTTTTCTTCAGTGTATTAATCCTCAGATTAAAAGGATTTACACAATTATAATTAGAATACTATGGAGCATAAGCATTTTAATGAATTATTTCCCATGGTTCTAAAATGGACAAATAATGTTTATCTCCATAATTATTAAGAACTCCTAAAGCAGGAATAGCAAATTCAAACTATACATCAGGCAATATTTGAATTACACTGAAAACATAAATATCTTAAGTGCATTTTTAATAATTACAGTGGCATAATATTTTTCTCAGTTAAAATATGTATGTATGCATGTATCATACTTGTCTCTTTAAGTCAAAGTGAAGGTTCATTAGCAGTATTCAGCTAGAATACTAAAACATTATCACCGTCTTAAAGTATTGATGCAGATGCAAATATAATTGAATGTAAGCATCTAACGGTTAAAAAGGCACTTTAAACCAACTTGCTGTTACAATGCTTATAAAAATGCAGTCTTAGTCATGTGTCTTTTACATGGATGTGTATACATGACTCATCAGTCCTGACCTTAAGAGTGCTGTATCTTTCTATGAGCTGTTATTAGCTATGTCTGAACTCTGTTAGCCAGTTTGACAACTTTTAAAAACCCTCCTGTGTGAACTTAAATTAAACTTCATAAACTTACCATTATACTTATGTTTAAATTGAGGGTTGTAAGTTCAGTGTCTTTGTTTGCATTTTTGTTTGTTCATTGATGAGGGTACATGGTGACTGATAATAGTCTCTCTCTGTTAACGTCAAGCCTTAACCGACCAACCATCAGCTAGATATCTGATCTTACTCCCTTGCGAGTGCCCTGTGGGAGTGCGCCAGCATAAAAACAGACAAAACGACAACACACACAGGCACGCAGGCGCGCACGTACGCACGCACACACCCTCAGGGGATCCGACCGAAGCTATGGAGATGTCTATGACTCAGCGTCTCTATGTAAATCTACACCTACTACTTGACTGACAGCAGCTTCAGTATCACAAACCTGTCGGCACAAGTGTCACTGACTAAACACATGAAAAGAGTTAATTTCATCAGGCTGGGTGGGATGTTAGTAACATTGGCCACCTGCATTAATTGGCTGTGATGTTTAGTGTATTCTGCTGTCACCGTTCAAAGCTGTATTCTGTAAACCTCTTGTTGATCAGACTACAGCAAAGTAGATGAGTTGGTTCCTCTTGTTGGTATGCAGCGAAAATGTCATTGATTGACAAGATAACATGATGGTGAATATGTTATTAACTGACGTGATAAAGATAATAAACAGTAGACTCAATAGCAGAATAAGGAGAACGTCAATGATACACACACCATTTTTAGTGTTTCACCACCACCCTATAGATGGAGACAGTATAATAATGATATCTTAATTAATAAAACATTATGGGTTTGAACTTTAAGTGTTTTCACCATTGAATTCAGACCATTAAAGTGGAACAATATAACTTTTGAAAGCAGAAATAATGCATTCTTCCTCTTACAAATGAAAACTGGAACACATAGGCAATAAAACACACTGTTGCTCAATGCAATACACCCAGGGGGTTTGCAGCTACAGCCTTAAGTTCTGACTGGAAATAAGGGGATAAGGGTTGATAATAAAAGGAAATGCGATGCTACTAAGCCATGGCCAAGTGGACCAATTACAATTGTTGTGGTCTGCATCACCGTGACATGAAGTTACATTTCTGGAGAGGTTCATGTCAGGCTACAGCTTGGTGTACAGCGTAGGGTCTGTAACATACATACCTACGTACGTACGGCGTAGATTTGACGCGGAACAATAAATCAAGCTTGACATGAACTGGTATGACCACTGTAGCCATGGGGTGGCTCCAACAGCCTGACTGATACTGGAAGTTTTGATGCCAATATCAATATTTCTGTACTGTCTTTGTTATTGGCCACAATATACCATAACATCTGGAATTAGTTTATATCAGCCAAATATATCAGTTTAGCTCTTGTGCCTTTGATATTGCTATGTAACTGACATTACTGACTCAGATGGTTGACTTGACTGAATGAGTTTTACAGGTGCTGGTATGAAGATTTTGTTACCTGCGTACAGTGCTAGGCTAGCCGTTTCCCTGTTTCCAGTCTTTGTGCTAAGCTAAGCTAATTGGTTGCTTGCTAGCTGTAGCTCGTTTCAGACATAAGAGTCGTATCAATCTTCCTAACTAACTCTCGGCTCGGATTTTCTAAAAACAATATCTAACTATTTTTATAAGTAGAAGTTTAGAGTCTCAGCTTTTTTTGGCTGCAAATTTGTGAACCTCATGTTAGATAGACAGGCTCTTCTTAAGAAGTCAGAAACTGGGAACTAATGGGTTAAATGACATATGGTTACGTAGCTTGAGAAGGAAGCTGTGAATAAAACGGGGGCGACCTCTGAACAGTCTGACCTGAGTGACATTGATTAGAATTAGAATGTAAAGTGTGCACGGTGGCATGGACAGGGCTGACAGGCAAATCTAATGCATGGCTGGAGGGGGCTCATACTGCTGCCATCGATTGAAAGAGGGGACGTGGTGGCACTATTGCGATGCTAAATGTAAATGTGCGCTCTAATCTCATCACAAGCTAGCTTTTGTTTAGCAGGACTCATTTTAAAATTAATTCAAATGCAGTTCTTCTACATGCCTTTCTCTACGTCAGTAACCCCATTTTAGAGACTTGTTGCTTCTAATTTTGGTCAAGGCTCCTACTACTTTACTCTCTGAAAGTAATAGGTCCTGAGGACATGGCTCGCCTCTTGTCCCTGCTCACTTTGATGCTTTTTTGGTTGATCATCCTTAATTAGCGTAAAACCCAAAGCAGACATATGCAGGGCTCCGCTCTACCACTTTATGTGAACGGTCAGACATAAATAGGTCAGAATTAATGGTCAGCTGTGTGTCTGAAGTGTTCATGGCCTTGTGGGCTGCTTTTCGTTTTGTGTTGACATGGGTGGGCTTGTGCACACGAAGGAAAGCTGGAGGCTGATGGGGGTGGGGTGAATGGCATGCGTTGGGTTTTAGGAGGAGGAGGGGTGTCGAGGAGAGGAGCTGTTCATTGGCTCCGTGCTGCATGACTGGGCATTTGTGACAGCTATAGTCCTGGCTGCCACATCAGCCAGGGACACTGTGCTCTCACCCAGGCAGCTTATAATCAATCACTTACGACTGATAACTAAAGAGGCAGCTTCAAGTCCACCTGACTGAAATTTGTTTTTCTTGAGACCTGCAGTAAAAACGTGTGCTTTGGCCAGAGGTGGTACCACAAGGTCTGCTTCAAAAAGAAGCAAAAGAGAGGGGAAATTTGAGCTCTTGCTGCCATCTCGCATTAAGTACTGCTCATCAGTAAGCACGTATTCATGCTTGTAATGGACGGTTGATAATAATAAGGCTTCTGTTCAATCTAGGACATTCTATCAACAAAAGTACTAAACTGTCCATTTTCAGGCTGAAACACAGCTGCAGGCAGTGTAGAAGAGAGTTGCTGCCAAATGTGTTTTAAAGGATGTATTACCTGTTGGTTAATGACTTTCTATGTTGAACTGTCCTCTTAGAGAAAGTAGGTTTTTGGGTCATTTTATGTAACAGGTTTCTGACAGAGATCGACTTCACCCTGTTGGCTTGTTTGTTGCTAGGGAGCCTCGGACAGTCTGTGACAGAGGAGGTTATCGTCCAAGTGAAAAAGCTGCCCACTATACTATTGTTATGTTTTGCCTTTCAGACGGGCTCCTCCCCTGACTGGCTACAGATCCCCTGACCTGGGAGGTACAATGTAGCCTCTGTGGTTGGCCCAAGTGGGAGATTATTTAGGTCACATTTATTGTGAGTCAAGATGGCTCTAATCAGTTTCATTAAAAGCTGCTTTGTTGATTTACTTTATCCAGTGTTTTTTCACTTTGAGATTACATTGAATCAGGCTACTTCTGAGAGAGATAAAGCATGCTTATTGCATAACACACCACTCAAATTAGCAATGCTTGCAGATACAGTAGCTATACTCAAGCTTGTGAGTGTGTGCTAGAGAACGCTGTATAAATGTGAAAGCAAAATTACCATGACTTGACGTTTTTTAAACACAAGTGAAGACTTATTGTTTTTTGTTTGTTTATTTGTCTTGACAGTATGTAAAGATCCCAGCGCCAACCCCTGAATCTCCTGATGGATTCAGAGTCTTCTCGTTCTACCTTTCCAGTGACAGCAAAGACAAGCCTCAGTCCAGCTTTGACTGCATTCACCAGTATGTCTCAGGGTAAGTAGCACACATAACTCTTTCCACAGTCGACCACAAATGGAATTTATAGTAAATTTGGTGTCAGACTTAGACCGCAGGGTCTTACCAAACAGTGGCTCTCTTCAGTACTACAACAACAGACACTACCACTGTCAGGCTATATTAAAACAAGACTACAGTAACACCCAAAGGCCGCCATGCCACAACTGACCTCAAAAGGTGTGACCAGTAACAACTGAGAACAGCGATGTAGTGTTTGTGGCTATGCATTTGTGTCAAAGGGTTAGTTAAAAGGTTAGATTAGTTCCAAAGTCTTTATAACTGATTTATAACACAGGACTAGAATTTGCAAGCAGGCACAAGCCATAGATCCAGTTATGTGTGTGTCAACATCACAAACTATTTTATGACAGCGAGAATCTCTAATGCTTGATTTTGACAAGTGGCCAGTTCATTGAGCAGAGCCAGGGAATTTGTAAGCTGGAACTCTACTAAAATCTTCTCTCTCCTCCACACAGGGAGGGCAGGGATCACCTGGAGGGCCAGGGCAGCATTCAGGACAAGATCACAGTTTGCGCCACAGACGATTCCTACCAGACGACCCGGGAGCGCATGTCTCAAGTGGAGAAGGACATCTGGAGCCGCTCAGCAATTGAGATCAAGCCAGGGCCAAGTAAGCTTTTTCCTAATAGCTGAATCTAGATATTGGTGCATCTTCCAGCCTCCGTTTTAAGCATGTAGGCATCAAGGAGAGATAACCAGAGAGTTTTCAAGTTAACAGAAAGCTTCTAAACCATTGCTTCTCACAATTTCATCCTGCTGATAATTGCCATATGGTGTGGAAGTTATCACATAATTGATCAAAGTGCTGCGTTGCAATTATTCATGCGAGAGGGATGCCTCTCTGTCTTGTAATTTTCCTTTCATTTGGACCAGATTGTTCAGGCGCTATGCCAGCTTGCCTGCCAGCACCATTAATGTGATTGAGATTGCCAGAAGTATGCGCTAACAAGTCTTATGCTGATGAAGTTTTTCACTAAAATGTAATTACACTGACTGGAATTTAATTCATTTTCATTTTATTAAATACTTCTAAATATCATGTAAAGAATAGACACGCTTAACCTGGAATTATCTGGGCCTAACATGCAGGGTCTTTTACTTGCAATTAGTTATCTTTATTCACTGCCTTCTCTTTGCCCAAGTCGTGGTTTTAGAGTCGTTGTCGATTAAATTGACCATGCTGCAACTTTATAAATGATCTAGCCATGAGGCTTCATGATATTTAGAGGTGAGGTGTGAGTTTAAATGCTTGTGTAGATTATATTTTATGAATTGAAACACGCTGTGTAGACCAACGCTACAGCATGATGTTTAGGGTAATTGCTGTAGAAGCCAGCTGTTTGAACTGGTTCCTACACATTACATGTCATGCTTTGCTGCTGAAATAGTCTCTCAGAGGCTTTTACAAACTACATTTAATCTGGCACATGCATGCATCTAATACATGTTGGAAAAGACCTGAGAGATCCTGGTTAGAAACATTGAGTTAAAAGATATCCCATTTTACTTGAACATGTCCTTTCAAGAACATTGCTGTTGTTCCCTCCTCGTGGACACCAGAGAGAGAAATACAGTAAATGGGTTAAGGATCACAGTAAGTGCCATACGCAGTGGAGAGCACACAGTTGTTTTGTGGTGACTGTCTTTTTATGGTACAGTAATGCTATACTCATTAGAAAAAAATGTCCATATACCAACTCACAATTACAGGTTGTAGAGTAGAAAAATGTCCACAATTTAGATAATAATGTATAATGTATTTAAAGTTCAGTTGCATTCAGGGGAAAGAAGGCACTGGCAATTCGGCAGCTGAAATGTGTGCCCACCCGGTGTCAGACAATTTGGAAAAGTTTTTCAAAATACATAAAATATGTTTGGAGGTCATCCTACAGTACTTACACATTTCTAATTATTTTTCCTCTATAATATTGATACACGATTGCGAACAGTTGCTATTCTTAGTGTTTGGTCATTGCTTATAAATACGCCCACAACTCTGCGTCATTTATCCTAAGTGAGACATCACAGTCATCATGGGAAGTATCATTCCACAAAAGCTTCCTTACGTGTTAAAACCTCTTAAGCGGATTTAATTTATCACCACTAAACAATGGTTCTAGTTGCTGCTTGTCTGAAATGTGGCAGTACAGGTTGTTTCAGTGCAGGAAGGATATTTGCCTGAAATCATCATGACCTGGTTCGAGGTAGATGTTGAAACAAGCTCCTACATGACTGTTGTGTTTTGCAAAGTAGATTTAAAGTGACTCTGTTTGAATCTTACAAGGAACACTGTATATTGCTAAAACTGAAATCTAAAATAACTTTTAGAAAGTACACAGTTTTAAAAGTATTATTGTACTGAAAAACACCTACATACTTTTACCATGCTGTCCCTGTGAAAGTGCAATTAGTCTTCGACCTATAGAAACCTTCAAAGTATGGCTTAAGGTTGTAATGAGATTACGATCTGCAGATATCTATAAGCACTGCCTGCCTGGGTTCAACTGAATTAGTACTGCAACAGGAAGAAAGGGCCTCTCTGTGTTAGTTGCTTTAGTTTCTATGCTCTTCTGTTTACTCAGCAGTAGGCTAACCCTACAGTTAACCCCTTTCACTGTTTTCCAATCGCAACAACACCACATCTGCACACAGACACAGAAAAGTGCATGAACACATTCCCATGTTCAATGTATTTATGTATGTAAATAGCTTTTTAGGTTGGGAAAAAAGTGCTGCATTACTGTATCTGTTGCGTGTGCATGAAGCACATTGCATGACAATAGAGCGATATAATAAAGATCAAATTTATCGTGTGCAGGCCTCTCTTTCAAAATCAGGGTGTGATTTGTATAACTGGCCTGAGGACTGGATTAGGAATGATATGTTGGATGTGCTATTACAGGATAATGTCAACGCATGTGAATCCTGTTATCAGATCAGTTACAATCTGGTTGGTCTTCTCTGGTTTTGTGTATTGTGTGTATTTTGTGTATTGTGTACAACACGGCCATTCAAAAACAGCTTTAGATTGCTGATTTTGATTACAAAACTTGCCCCTTCCACAAATCTTGTGTTGAAAATCTGTTGTGTGCCCCTTTGTTTTGATCTTAGGTAAGTATGTGAAGGTCCAGAGGAAGCAGGGTCTGGTATCAGGCTCAGATAGCAGCAACAAGCACTCCCCCAGCAATAAGAGGAGCCTGGTTCCCAGCCCTGTGGCACACCGGCCCTTGAGGGATCGCATCGTTCATCTCCTGGCCTTAAAGCCCTACAGGAAACCTGAGCTGCTACTGTGGTTGGAGAGGGAGCGAGCCAGTCCAAAGGACAAGGCTGATCTGACCTCAGTGCTGGATGAGGTGAGACATCTGGCACATTGCTATGTAAACACAGTGGACTAATGACGTAATATATTCAGATGGAAAGTAAAAGAAAATGTTGAGTGTGATAAATACAAATTTAGCTTCTATCAGGTCAAAGATTTAAACTACAAACATAAATTACTCCCTAACTTGCTAGTTTGCTGATTATACTAATGAACAGACTACTGCTGTACAGCTATAAAAAGGTGATGTCAGTAAGATTATTTCAGGCATATTTCCTGTGTTCACAATGTTTAAGTGTCCCACTGCAATCATCAAGTGGAGACTGTGCCACCGCTGGTAGCTGTAATTAGGGCTGTGCTTTAATTATCTTTGGAGGAGAAGATTGTGTTTTGACAGGAGAGGGGCGGGGTGTCTCCAGCTGGGATCTGACTACTTTCACAATTGAAAGTGGTTGGTTTGTCTAGATTTGTATAAGCAGGATTAAGTTGTTAAAACTGTTTTCTGTGTAAAAAATACAGATGGAGTCGCAAACAGGTCTTTTATTTAAATATAAGGCATTACAGCAACCCAGTTTGGTGCTTTTGAGACCTCAGATGGCCTCTTTTCCTGTTGTACTTTGTCCTCTTACTGTTGATTTATTCACATTGGGAATTGTCTTTTTTTCAGGTTGGTAAACTGAACAATAAAGACCACAGCTACTCTCTGAAGGATGAGCTCTACAGACACGTCCAAAGAGACTGGCCTGGATATCTAGAGGAGGAGAAGCAACTCATCCATAGGCTCCTGATCAGGTCAGATCTACAATAACAATACATCTTTTGTGTTTTATTCCATTGAGAATTGGAAATGTGTAACAAAATGTTCCGTTTACTTTTTAAAAGTTCAACATTTTGGGAAATGTGCTCCAGGTAGATGAGAAGCTTGATGATGTCTACACTAAATATACAGCTACTGCTAGCAGCCAGTTAGCTTAGCATACAGACTGGAAATGGGAGGAAACAGCTAGTCTGGCTCTGCATGGGGGTAACAAAATTAACCTTTGAGCGCCTTTAAAGTCCATTCATTATCATTAATAACAAACACATTCTTGACACATCTTGTTAATTTTATCCCTACAAAAACTGAACTTGTAAGGTGCTGGTAGGGGATTTTGTTACTTTTGGACAGAGCCAGTCAGGCTAGCTGTTTCCCATCTCTGTGCGAAGCTAAGCTAATCGCCTGCTGGCTGTAGCCCTATATTTACCCTACACACGTGAGAGTGGTATGCATCTTTTCATCTAACTCTTGGCAAGAAAGCAAATCAGTGCATTTTCCAAATTGTCAAACTATTGCTTAAAGTTCTTGTTACATGCCAGACTTTTAAAGACCCGTTTGGGCAAAGACTAAGGGACGAATACGTTTTGACAGTGCTGGCGTTAATACTGAAAGGCCACTGAATTAATGTAGAAGTCTGCTGTGATCATGCTGAAAGGGGAGCTTCTAAATGACTACTTCTCTGCACTGATGAATCTCTTAATGGACACATCAAAGCAGAGGAAAATATTCCCTGCACTATGTTGCCAAATGGCATTAGCATGGAAGGTTCAGAGCAGCAAGGCTGAGCTGTATGTGTCCTCTGGCTGCCAGTAAACATGCAGGCCATGTGCTTCATGAGCGTTTTGGACAAAGCTCAAGTCCAGTTGGCTCATTGCACAACCCCCTCTGTTCACGACCCCTGCTAAGTGTAAAAAGCTCACAATTGTAGTCATCAAATGGTTTGCCAAGTGTGATAAAATTGCAATAGCCTGTAAATACTGTAAACTCCAGATTTATTTGCTCTAGTTTATTCATTTGTTGGAGTCGATTATTCTTATTCCTGGCCTTCTTACTTCAGTCATTTCATTGACATTATTGTTTAATGGTTCTGAACTCCACTCACAGTGACCATATGATTAAAAAGGTGGCATGAATCCACTTGGGGGTGTAACTTGTTGTAGCAGCTGTTTGAGGAAGGAGCTGTAGGAAGCAGATTAACAGAGAAGAGGGTTTGGTCCTACAAAGGTTAAATCTGCTGCTATTGTTCTGCTCACTGGACTGTGTTTAGTCTTAGGCTTGCCTCCTGTAGATTGCATCACCAGAGATACAAAACAAAACATACCACATGAACTTGCAAAACGCTTTGCTAAAATTTAAAAAGATTGATAGTTTTGTAATATCAATAATTATTTCTTCTGTGGAAAAGCTACCACCGCTGTCTTAAAATCATAATTGCTCATCCACTTGCTCATAAATCTGCCAAATCAAACTTCATGACCTACATACTGCCTCTTCCTGTTTAGCTTTACAGGCCATTTACCTCGCAGTTACTGTCCAACTGAAGGTGCTGTGTTCTCAATCTTTCTACAGGAAACTTCAACCACTCCACAGTAGCCAGTTGAAGAGTCCCCAGTCCAACCATTCATTCCACAATACTCCAGGGGACTCTCCTTCACATCTAAGTCCTGCCAAGAATCTTTCCGTGGTAATTATTCACCTTGAATGAGTTCTGTTCTGCTACTTCTTCTTTCATATAGGACTGAGAATAGATAGGGTATTTCCTCTTTTGCAGATACACAGTACTGGAAATATGATAAACTGCTATGTCTTTGAGTAGTTATATTGAGTAGCTTCAGACTTAATATAGCCCTGACTGTAATTAGAGGAATAGTTCAACAATTTGGGAAATAGGCTTTTCCACATTTTTCTTGAGAGTGAAATGAGAAGATTGATACCACTCTTTTCTCTGAGAGTGACATGTCCCAAAATGTCAAACTATTCCTTTAAATAAAAGAATATATTTGTGCACGTGATACAGACACTTTTGGCACATCTCAAGCAAATCAATCATTATGTTCCCTGTTTTTCTCACTAGAAACGCCCATTGCCCTCGGACCCATCCAACGGTCAGACCCCCAAAAAACAAAGACTATTAGACCAGTGTTTGCCTCTGCAGTCACCGTCTAATGGAGACTACGGCGCCAATGGGGCTCGTAGCTCCTCAAGTCATGGAAACTCTAGAGTACAGATCAAACTGGAGTTCGACAAAACCAACAATCATCTCCAGGGGAGCCCAAATGGTCTGTACTCGCCACACAAACTCAGCGGCTCATCTAATGTTCCCAAACTGGAGAGGACAGAGCCAGCTCCTACTGCACCCAGCCCTAAGCCCCCACACACTGACCAACATACCATTTGCACTGACCAACCATTCACCAACGGCCAACATAAAAAGAAGAGGTCCAAAAAGCACAAAGACAAAGAACGAGAGCGCTTAAAACCAGACTGGATTGAGACGAGTCCAGACCTGAAGCAAAACAGAGAAAATCTCAAAGGTACATGGCCATGAAGCCATCTCCTCTGTAAGGTTTTGTCAAACTTCATGTATCCAATTGTGCTGTCAAGAGTCTGTTTTATATTATTTGTTCAGGCCATGACATTATCAGCTTTCATTTAGCAAAAAGGGGGGGAAAAAAACACAGGATTGAGTTATAGTTGCTGCTCGAGGCCCACAAGGAGCAATTGATATATTTTCATCTGAGACAGCAGTGAGTGTTGTTAGGACTATAGCACTTTCTCCACCCTGCAGTCCTCACTCCCCACTTTAGTCTGTTGATGATTGACTGTGAAACAGCTGGGTGACCTACGGTCGAGCGAGTCAGCAGGCGGCATTGCCTCCTACTCCGTGGCCTACAGACGTCACTGCTTGCCTTGGATCAGATCCGTTATCGGAGGGAGTGATAAATTATTCCATCAGCCTTGATATGATGGGCACATTATCGCATTTGCATTGGCAGATTGCTTTAACCTTTTTTCCCAATGTGTGTGTGTGTGTGTGTGTGTGTGTGTTGTGTGTGTGTGTGTGTGTGTGTGTGTGTGTGTGTGTGTGTGTTTCCTACCTACAGACCATGAGGGAGAGAAAACACCTGTCAATCGAACCTCAGCAGAGGAACTGCCTGACTATTTAATGTAAGATTCAAACACACACTCTGCCCCTGGCTGTGCTGTGTGTTATAAACCTAGATTCAGAAGGGATTTTTGATTTAGGAATAAAATCCAAATTTGAATTCCAAAATTGTCACAACATCAGCGGGTACTCATAAGTTGTTGTTGTTGATATCCGTCACTGAGTAGTGTAGGTTTCAGAGAGCAAGTGACAGTTGTTTAGAAAAGAAACCAGTCTGTGCCAAAAGTGTTAGGATCAGCTTGAAAACATTCACATAAATAGAGGGAAGTAAAACACATGTCTAAATGAGCTGTAACAAAGTTTCACTGAAGCAAACACATCTTATGTCTTACATTTATACATCTGGTCAACACATCATGCAGTTAAATCAGTAACGTGTCAGGTCTCTCACTCTACTGTTCTGCACTGCCATCTACTGGAAGGAATTGGAAACAACTTGGTTTGAAAAGAGCACTTCTGCTGTGAAATAACTCCTTATTTTTATTTATTTTTTCTCCAGAAAATACAGCACAATAACGGCACTGGAGCAGCGGCAAGAGTATAAGGACGACTTCTGTGCAGAGTACGATGAATACAGAGCTCTTCATGACCGGATTGGGGCTATCACAGAGATGTTTGTTCAGTTGGGCTCAAAGATCAACACTCTCTCTCCGGGAACACAAGAGTACAAGGTACTTTCTGGACCAGCAGCCTTTAACAGCTCGGTGTCTGATGAGACACCAAACAATGAACTAATCAGATACATGGCACCCTAACACTATTTCTTTTATCTTTTCAGCTTATGGAGGACCAAATACTACAAAAGTACCGAAAGTATAAGAAAGTAAGACTTGTTTACATGTTTTTATCTCATTTAATGCAACACTTGTAGTCCTGGGCCTCATGCAAGAACACTCATCAGAACATATTCAGTCAGGAGAACTTGTAGCATTTACCACATAAAGAAAATTCATAAAATAAAAGAAAACATTATGTAGTATTAATATTCTGTTAATCTTATTAGTGTGATGTGCATCGTGGCTTGCCAATTTACTTGGAGGTTAGAGAACTTTTCCGTTTAGATTTTATTGGCATGAGTATATTGAAACAACTATTTATACAGTTCAGTAGTTGCTCGAAAAATTTTGCCTCAGTCAAGGTTTTTGTACAGATTGCTGTCTAGGGGAACATTTTCCATTAAAGCACCTGACAGTTTGACATCACCTGTAGTCAAATTGATTATGATCCATCATGTCATGTCCCCTGGACCACCTCCCATATTAGTCATGGACAGTTTTGCTTTAGCAAGACATTTTGCATCTAAGTTAATGTCAACTTATTCCTTCTTCATTTCTGGCATGACTTTAAACGGGAACACCGCCCAAATTAGAAAAATATATAATCCAATATACTGTATTCCCATGGCCTAGGGAAGTTTAATCAATATTTGTGAACATGAGCTACTCTCTCCCAAAGCCAGAAACCAGAGAAGTAAGTCTCAAACGTGTGATGTCATGGGAGACTGATTTTGTTTTCTTTTTTACACCCAAAGAGCTGTATCCTCTTGTAGTGTTCTCCGTTCTGAAACAGAATATGTACCCATGTTCTCAGAACATTCCCCTGGGTGCTCTCAGTGTCATCTATGACATCTTTCCATTTCATTGCTTATGGAGCAGTTCCAAACTTTATACTTGATGACATAATAAATTAGAACTCTAGTTTTTATATTTGGGAGAGAGTTGTTCATGTTTACTAATACTTTTGGACTGTCTTAGTCCATAGGAATAGCATGTATGAATTTTGAAAATGGGCGTAGTTCCCCTTTAATAGTTGTAGTAATATTGCATAATCCCTATATAACTAGCCTACTGACACAACTACATTTGTCAGGTTTTAGTCACATTTTTGTGAGTGAAATATGCCCACAAATGTATCAGAAAAATTAGCCACATATAGCAAGTGGTGGCTTTGATTATTCTACTGAAAACACTCAAACAAATGAGAAAACAAAAAAAACGTAGAGGTTTATGATGAGGATACAAACATGTTCTCGCATGAGGCCCATCATGTTGGATGTTTGATATGCATTACTGAAAGCTCTCTTGTGCCCCTTTTTCTCTTTTCAGAAATTTCCTGGGTACCGGGAAGAAAAGAAGCGATGCGAGTACCTCCATCAGAAACTGTCGCATATCAAAGGCCTGATCACAGATTATGACCGAGCACAGGGACTCTCCTAGTAACTGGCTTCTACCCTCAACAGGGTGTACTATGACTGGACCAAAAGACTCCTAATGGACCCAAAGACTGCCCAGCTGGATCCTAGAGTCGCTGAAACACTACTCACTTTACTCCTCTGAGTGCTGATGGAATCGAGGAGCAAGGTTATTTTTCAAAAGTGGGCTGAGACCACCGACTCGTGATCAAATGTTGCCCTTTAACATTATGGTTTTCAACTATGATTATCGCTGTAATGGCTTGATTCTGTTCTGCTGTAAAATGGTCCGATGACACAGTGAAAGCCAAATCCATTTTTCTAAAATGTAAAGCATATGTGATCATTTTCTGCCTAATTGCATTATTCTATCCTTTATCTTGTCAGGACTCAGAAAAAAGTGTTGATTTATATAAAAAAAAAGAACAAGTATTAAATTGATGGTACAATCAATCTTAGAGGGAAACAAATGCTACTAAAGTCTTTATATTTATCATACAGATTAATCTGTTTATTTGTTGTTTGCTGATAGAAAGTCAACACATCCAATCACATCAATTATTCATTAGTTGCAGTAATAAAATCACACAATGACAATAATAAGATCCCTCCAATAACGATGTATCTCCCTTCAGACCACATGCAAACAAAATGTTGTCGTCTATATAAAAGCTATATTTATGCAGGACAAAAAAAGATGCATCTCAATGTATCACTAAAATGATCACAACATGAAGTTTAAATCATTATATGCAAAATTCTTTGGGCTTTGATCATAAGGAATCTTATGTAGCATTCTGCCAATGTCCTGTGTCATTTCTAAGAAATGTTAGAATGCCACAAAACCACTCCTCCCAGTTCCGGAATGCTGGTTCCATGAAAGTGCTTGTGTACATTTAGTGTCAACTTCACCCACATGTAGCCTACCACAAACTGCCTTTTCATCATCAACTCTCTCAAGTCTTCTGGTTATAGGTTTGTTTACTAATACACAGTAAATACAGTCATCATGCTTTATTTACGCTGTAGACGAATGACTACAAGCCCTATGAAACATAACTTGTCACTCTACATACCATTTTAAAAGTTAACAGGGTATTTTGTCTTGGTAATCAAGCTTGTCCATACATTTTTTGATTTACTATGACTTTTCTTGGGTTGAAGTCTTGAGATAGATTGCAACAGAGATGCCTTTAACTAATTGGACCTTGTAATTGTTAGTCCAATGTGTGCGGAGGATGGCACTGTGGGCCGGTCGCTCAGTTCATACCACTTTGGTTCAGATGGGTGTAAGGAGCAGGTGGGCCTCTAGAGGCTGCTAGCAGGGCTTTTACACTCATTTTAGACTTTCTGGAATGATTTGTCCCATGGCAGTAACATCTGAATAACCACAAAGTGTAATTTTATTTCACCTTAAAATTTGCTGTAGCCTTAAGTAGGAAATAGTGATCAGATTTCAGTGTTCTCTGGACTTTTGCATCAATGTAGCGGTTGTCTTAATCATGGCTTAAAGTGGGAGGATTAAGCTAATATTTGCCTTAACATGCATGTCAGACATTTCCAAGATTATGCCATCTCTGTTCTGAAATGTTCTTGGTTTAACCTGCACAGTTCAAAGCATTCTTAGACTTTTTCTGTAAATGTCTTTTAGTTTGAAGGAACTTCAGTTACTGGATAGTTGTTACTGGATAGTTGTTGTGTTATCAGTGTTGTTCTTGGTTGTTTTTTCATGTACGTCTTAATCATTTTTCAGTTTTAGCTTCATTTGTTGTCTCATAATCTGTCAAATAATCATGAACTGGTAAGGGATTTAATTCACTGTCCAATCTTATCAAGTACCACTATCATCCTTGCAGAAATCTATACAAAATAATGTGCTTTGCTTCTCTTGATTTCTCAATGAAAATACTTAGTGGGCTTATTGTCACATATTTAGCAGCTCTTTTGCATAAGTTAAATGTGCGTTGTTGTTTTTTTACATTTGGAGGGTTACTTCTGGTATGTTTGAAGGATTTAAGACTAGCAACAGTTGCTCTGTCTTGGCACATATGAACATTTCCAAATAAGGAATATTTATTAGCACTGACTATTGGAAAAATGAGAATAGTACATCCAGATTTTGAGCATTAAATATCAACGCTAAAAATGCTGGATTCTTAAAGCTCTGGTACAACTACAGAAATGTTTCCTTTATTTTGGCTGTTTGGATCTCTTCTCAGGACCAGACATCACACTCTGATTATTTTGTCAATATACATTTTGATGAGCCTAGCAAAAAGGCACATAATGTAACTCCACCCAACCAGAGAAAATATCTGACCAGTCAAAATGACTGAAAACAAAGGTTTTGTTCTGGTACTGGATCTGGAAATCAGTGAGGCATGGTTTAATTGTATTAACGTCTGCTCAGATATACAAAACAATGTGTTTTACAGAATTTCTCATTCAAAACAGAAAGGTACTGAATAATAGCAGGATGGAAACGTCCACATAACATCATTTAGACCATGAGACCTTAAAAGTAATAACAATTTAGAGAACTACTTTAAGTTAAGGGCTTCCCGTTTACCACTAAAGTAGTAGTGGTCAATTGTAGAATACATATGTAACCAAACAAATTGCATCATGGGCAGAATATTATTATTAATCAGTATGAATAAAGATAATCGTACCATTCATGTTAACATGTTTTTGGGAAACCAGACCCTTGGTGAAAGGGGGCCTCTCAAGTGCTAACTGTGATGTTTTTTTTTACTGTCACAGGAGCCAACTACTGATGGTGCCTTTTTCATTCAAAGAGCAGAGCCACTCTGCATGTAACTATCATTGGTATTTTGAGGGGAAAAAAACTTGGGCCAGCAGTATTATACAGCTGTAGTTTCACACTGTTGCCACTGTTCAAAGTGCTTTGTTCATAATTTTTTAGATTAAGTTGATATCAGATTATAAAATGTATAGTGTGTCGGCACTGACATTTTTCCAGACATGAAAATTTGGCATTTGAAAAATGCAAGGTTTTCCAGGACTCCAATTAAACTGCATCTAATGTTGCTATTTGTATACAGGTATATTTGGAAGAATGGCCTGGATTTTGTTTTCTTTTCTACTTCCAGACCAGCAAACTATTTCCACAAATGTAATACTGGTGCGTTTAGTTGGTTTGTTGGTACTGGAAAAATAATGGAAATGTGAAATCAAACATGTTGCCTATCATGAATCACTGCAATTGATCTACCTAGGAGAACAATTTTCTTTATTTATTGCTTTGTATGCATTTGTCCTTTTATAGGATTCATCTTTGCTTAGTTTGTTCATTCTTTTCACAGCAAAATTCAGAGTATGTTGAAAGGGAAATGGAATATATTTTTGCAATTTTTGATGGTGGATGCCTTATCACAATGTCATCCTCTTGAGAAAAGATTTCAGAAAGAAAGTGTATTGTTGTCTCAGTATAAATAAAAAAATAAAGCTTTTAATTCAACAAGGTGTCATGCCTCCCCAAGAGGGCAGTGTTACTCTATTTCTAAACTGAACCGCAACTGTTTTATTGATCACCACACAGACAGTTGATTATTAACATCATAAAAATACAAAACATGTAGTGTTGAAAAGGCACAATTTAAAATATATTTTTTTATGTTAGCGTTTTATTATTAACCTTTCAATCAACCGTGACAGTGAAATCATTAAGTCTTCTGAACTGAATGACACTACTATATGTGATAATATATGTCAAATGCAGCTGCAGCTTTGAGGACTGAAGTTCATTATTTTCTTGAGCAAGTTGGAGCTTTCTAATTTATCCTTGCCCACTTGTTTTGCCTGTCACAAAGATTAAAAAAAAAAAACATACATAAACATACAATTCCTAGACAATATATTAAGAATGAATTGTAATCACATTATCGAGGGGATCTTTGCTAATAAAATAGTTACAACAGAAGCATAATTGTTTTCGTACTCATCGTTTCTTTACACTTTCTTTAAATGAACATACAGTATAATCTGCTGAGTCAAAGTCCAGGCTTGAATAGCAGAATGAATAACAGATGAGATAATAGGCCTTTTTCATAGAAGATATTTTGACATGTCACAGTAGGAAAAGTACAGGTGTAAATAATGAAATGAACGATGGCTGAATTCCACGTGGCTGCTTTAATTTCAGGGTCATGGTATGGACCTTTTTCACAGCAGACATTTTGACTTGTCATAGTAGGAAAAGCACAGCTGAAATAGATAACCTTATCGATGGCTCAATTCCATCAAGTGTCCCAGTAAGCTATTTCAGTGAGTCAGCATGCACAATACCAGGGCCTCTCCTAAGTGGAATGTAGCCATCATTAATGGTTTTGAATACACATGTGCTTTTCATACTATGACATGTCAACATGTCTGCCGTGAAAAAAAGTCTATTGTCCTAGTGTCCCCGGGACTCTTGAAGAGAACCATTGTTACTGTTATTAGTAATACCTGTGGTTTTCCTACTTTGACAAGTCAAAATGTCTGCTGTGAAAGAGGCCTGTCCCCTGAAATCTCTCAGCTGCTTTTTTACCTCTGGAAGCACTTTTGGCTGAGAAGCAGCTTATTCATCAATTGAATCATAGAGATTAAACTCTTAGCAGCATCATATCACAAAACAGAGAGCAGAGAAAGGCAGTGAACTTATAGTGGCAACCCTACTCAGATTAAGATCTTACTTTTTTTCTCAGATAGGTACTAAAGCGAGTGCAAATGCAAAAGCTTGCATCAATAAGGATCACTTAGTAGTTACAAAACTGCTGTTATATGTGGTGTTGGAGAAGACAGGAATGCACCGGTTATTTAATTATGAAAAATAAACAGGCTACTATGTAAACTTAATTTGCTTAATTTTAAACCAGTGTTTCAAGTTTATCTCTAATTCAATGTTAAGTTTGTTTCTCAAAAGTATGATGTAATCCGTTCAGTTAATCAAAACTATGTTAAAAAACAATCAAATTCAGTCATCCCTCCAGTTATTGCTGGCCTGAGTTTGGTGTAAAACATAAATGCTATTCTAACAACTGTTAAAAAATGTGCCTGTGATAGGTTGTCTAATCTAACTGAGCACCACGTTGACCTCGGTCCACCATTCCAGCTTCAGGTAGATTAAATCCTTTTAAAAACCTGTCATGATAATCTCTTATCTGCAGTTAGTCAGTAAGATTGACCTCCACCCTTGTTATCACGGCTTGAGTCTTAACTTGGGCTGTGCAAGGGTTACAATCCCAATCACTGAGGATATCAAACCACAACATCCCACCACTCCTGCATTTGACTTGTATATACCCAACCTGTCTAGGGGGATGAAGAGATCACATATATTTTTCAGCGTGTCCAAGGCAACAGCAGGGTGCGACTTTAGGCTCTCTAACAGCAGAAAGAGAAACGCATCCAGGTGAGGAACGACAGCTTCAGCTACTTCAGGACTCTCATTGAGCTGCAGCTCCATTTTCTGTCTAAAGTGTTTATCTCTTGCTGTCTGCGTCATTAACTGGAGGACAACATAAATATCTCTGGTCAGACTCATAACTAGCGAGAGGAAGTAGCAGCGAGAGGAATTTAGGATCCAGCGTTCCTTGTCGATATCGCGGATAAGACCGACACTTCTGGCCCAAAGTACATTGTCACAGATAAAGTAGAGAGCGCGGTTCATGTTGGCAGCAGTAAGGCACAGGCACAGCACTCGGTCAGAGAGTTGCATGGTTCGCTTAGCAGCCTCAATGGAATTTACTGTGTTTCCCAGCCTGAACACTGACAAAGAGGAAGAAAAAAAAAGGATATTAGAGCAGTTATCAATTTAATGTGAAATGCCAGGTCAACATTTCATAGTAGCAGTCCACTATGGAGAGTGGTTAAGCTACATTTAAACCAAACTACATTGCCTGTCATCTCATTACATTTGTCCCTCTGAAGGAAAGAGATCATGGTCTCCACTTACTCAGCGTGTCTACATACTGTCATGGCACCTTTTCTAGTACAGGCTCTTCGATGCAATTGTTGCTTTCTGAGCTCTCCAGAAAGCATGTTATTGGTATCATTCACAGGCCACTATTCACAAGCTCGGTTTTTAAATGGTCACACCTGCATGTCTCCTTCACCAACTACTATTACTGAAGCCAGACAGACCAGGTATAGAGTCAGTAGTAGAGGCAGCTTGGATGCGAAGAGATAATTAAGTGGTGCGCAAACAGAACCTGGCCTGGTTCTCTTTGGCCCTGAGAGGCGCAAAATCTTCCTTGCCTGACATTGCTCTAAGGCATTACCCTATCCTTCATTTCCATGTGGAGCTTGTGTCAAGTCACATATTAAAACCACAGAGCGTTGTCAAACAGATGTGTGATTTATGGAAAAATTCACACATAATCCTGAAAATTCAATAATCAGTGAAAAATGGAAACAATTGACTGCTTATAAAAATAGTAACAAAGACACTACCAGGACCTCAGTATAAAGAAAAAGTTGTATCAAAATGGTGTATACCTCCCCGACACAAATATCTGCCTTGGTCCTGTAATAACAAAAACGTTACCACAGTGTCAAAATTCAACAAGTTTCAGTCAGGGTTGTAATGTAAACCTATCTATGAGGTATCAAGGCCAGTTTTAGGGTAATCATTGTTACCACCATGGCGCAGGTCCATGTGTCAGCATAGAGTGTACTCATATATATATATATATATATATATATAACACACACCTCAAATCAGAGCGGGGAAAAAGCTATAGACTTCAACACAGGCATAAATCGGCAATAGTCTGGTCTAAGCAAATAGGCTGAGGGCATATAAATACCAAAGAGAATGCAAAATTGCCAAATAGTACTCTTGTAAAATGTTCAGTGCAATTTGTACTGCACTTTTACAGAGCACAAACAAATATGTCCCTGACACACTTTTGACAGTATGTAGGCAGCAGCAAACTTTGGTTAAAATTTTATCAGCAATAAAAGAGAAGCAAACTAAATATTGTTGATGCCAATTTGATGGTGGCATAATGTATACAGGTTTTCCCGCAGTGTTTTATAGCAGAGGTGGGCAACCTACCCTGAAATACGGACCGTTAAAACTATTTAAAGATAAAACATATGGAAAAGGAGCAGATGTGCTATTATATAAAGAGAACTGTTTAGGCTGTCATCTACTAATTCAACTGAACATGAGACAGGATATGTAGAACCTGGGTTGTTTACCGCCTCTGCTAAATAATGTAATGTTTAGTTTAAAGTTGAAAATATTGAAACTCTAGTATTCTATCCATCTATTATATTAAGAAACTACATTTCCTGGAACAAAGGTGTTGGTTCCAAAAGGTTTTTCGTATAACGGATGAGGTTATTGAATTGTTGAAAATAGACTGGGCTTGATGGAAGCTGGAGAAAGTCAAACAATTGAAGCTGTTATTTGGTGTGACTCAGCTCCTGTCTTGTGAGCAGTCAACAGCTCACCCTGACCTTGTTGACAAAATATCAGTGTTTTTTATAGAGAAAAAAATGGCGCAGTGGAAATGACACATGACTGGGTTCAATTCCCACTGCGATTCGTCAACCAATGTGTCCCTGAGCAAGACACTTAACCCCTAGTTGCTCCAGAGGCATGTGACCTCTGACATATAGCAATTGTAAGTCATTTTGGATAAAAGCGTCAGCCAAATGACATGTAATGTAATAAAAAATCCACAGCAACACAGGGTTTTGGAGGAAGGAAAGTGGCTAAAACTTGCCATGTAGTGAAAAAAACACTGTTGACTTCAGATTAAGTTGCATAAGACCACAGTTCTATCATATATTCAACGACGGATCGATGGAATAATAAAAAAGGATGCTTTATTTAGCTGCTTTGGTGCATGATGCAAGTCTATAAAACTGATGGTGAATATGAAGGAAGATAACTAAACTGACTCTGTTGAGACTTGAGTATCATGGTGTAGAGAGCAATATTTAAAATTGTAGGAGCAGAGGAAAAAACAAGGAAAACTAGTGGAGCAAGTTGCAGGTTATAAAAATAGAGTTAGTGGTGAAATTATTTGTCAATCTACAAAAAGCATTACTAAACAACATTGTTCATGATCGATTATAGTAGGAACTTGCAATTTTACTCTATTTTATATCAGTGTAAATTATTTCTTGACTGTTGATTAAAGAAAAACGATTGGATTTTAAGGGGCATTTTTCACACATTAGACTAAATAATTCATCAAAATAATGAATAAATATAAAATAATAATAAATCAAGGGATTAATCCAATAGCAGCAATACACCGTCAATACATAATGTTTACACAGCTGCAATTTTGAGCACAGTGACTCAGTGTTAACACCAGGCACTGATATGATAAGCACAGTCGACATAAGTTCACTTCATTTTTGAATTGTAATAATAATAATAATAATAATAATAATAATAATAATAATAATATTTGATATGGCACCTTTAAAAGACAAAGTCCCAAAATGCTTCACATGATAAAAAATAAAAATGTAATTGTACTTGAGGACATACCCCTGGCCTAAATCTTTGTAGTGCATTATCAATTGAGGTCAATCTTAATTATTGTATTTTATATTCAGTTACCCTACTCCTCATTTTGTAATGGACCTTAACACCTCGGAGGTTCCCCAGGGATCACCAAAAGCAACTTTAAATCCTGCAACGTTCTACTGAGTGACCTCTCGCTCACTTGTGTTAGCCTACAAGTAGGCTATACTCACATTTTCGTCCAGCGCTCATGTTGGTCTCCAGACTTTTAAGTTTCGCCACAAGGTTCTTTCTTTCTGAGTCGTTTCGAAGTAAATATATCGACAGTGCACATGCATATTGGGTTGCCCTGAAAAAAAAAAGAAGACGGAGAGAAAGTTGACGAGTCTTTGCACGCGCTGCCTTATAGTCACACGCATATCTAGTAACTTAACTTTTCTATCAATGAAATACAACGTGGACAGTTTACGACCAGATCACCAACAGTCTTAACAACTCACCTGAATATACGGTCCCTTCCTTGACTTTGGCTTGTGAATTTTACAACCGCGTCCATGTTTAAATCGATCAAGAACAGCTTGTTCTAGTTAGTAAGAGAGAGTTGCACCCTCGTTCATAGACCGACCCGGAACGTTACCGTTGGTAGAATGTCAGTTACTTGTATTCAGTTAAACCACGCTAGTAATGGTGGTTAATCTAACGTTGCCGAATAAAACTCAAGCAGATAATGTGAATTTGGAAACATATTCCACATTCACACTAAGCTAATTTACCGGTCGGTTTGGCAGACAGCTGAGCCATACTTGTTTCACTACGGACAGCTTTGCAAACGGACCAAAAGCCGAACGCGTTTTGTTGACGTACCTGTACGTTCCGTTCTATCAGAGAATGTCTAATAAGGGGAGAACCATAGATATAGAACAATAGATATGACATGTAATTCTGACTTGCCATTCCAGGATGGAAGCACTTGGCGGCCATCTTACCAGGGTTAAGTTTTAGAATTGCTTCCATTGGAATCAATGGGGAAAGAGGCTCATGTTGTCTTTATAATCCTTATATTTTTCTACCAATACATCAATAGTGGTTTTAATTCAAAGTAATGACTGTAAGACAACTGTGCCTTTCTAGAAAGAAACAAAAAATAGAGATTTGGGTGGAATTTTGATTGATATAGCTCCAAGAGAACAAGTAATGTGTTCAATTATGAAGATAATCTCAAAATAGAGGAGGCAAGAACAAGGCCTGTAAATAGATGCTGTTTACAAACATGGTGTTTCACTATCATGTGACATATGAGACATATAGGACCTGTAGTAAGTAAAGGCTTACTATTGGCAGCTACTACAGCAATCGGAATGAGAAAATGTCTTTTGGTTGATTTTTGGTAAATATTTTAAACTTTTAATTGCATACTGTTTCACCATCATGTGACATATGAGACAAATATGACCTGTAGTAAGTAAAGGCTTACTATTGGCAGCTACGACAGCAATCGGAATGAGAAAAGTCCCTTTCATTGATTTTTGGTGAATATTTTAAACTTTTAATTGCATACTGTTTCACCATCATGTGACATATGAGACAAATATGACCTGTAGTAAGTAAAGGCTTACTATTGGCAGCTACTACAGCAATCGGAATGAGAAAAGTCCCTTTCATTGATTTTTGGTGAATAATTTAAACTTTTAATTGCATACTGTTTCACCATCATGTGACATATGAGACAAATATGACCTGTAGTAAGTAAAGGCTTACTATTGGCAGCTACTACAGCAATCAGAATGAGAAAATGTCTTTTGGTTGATTTTTGGTGAATATTTTAAACTTTTAATTGCATACTGTTTCACCATCATGTGACGTATGAGACAAATATGACCTGTAGTAAGTAAAGGCTTACTATTGGCAGCTACTACAGCAATCGGAATGAGAAAAGTCTCTTTCATTGATTTTTGGTGAATAATTTAAACTTTTAATTGCATACTGTTTCACCATCATGTGACATATGAGACAAATATGACCTGTAGTAAGTAAAGGCTTACTATTGGCAGCTACTACAGCAATCAGAATGAGAAAATGTCTTTTGGTTGATTTTTGGTGAATATTTTAAACTTTTAATTGCATACTGTTTCACCATCATGTGACATATGAGACAAATATGACCTGTAGTAAGTAAAGGCTTACTATTGGCAGCTACTACAGCAATCGGAATGAGAAAATGTCTTTTGGTTGATTTTTGGTGAATATTTTAAACTTTTAATTGCATACTGTTTCACCATAATGTGACGTATGAGACAAATATGACCTGTAGTAAGTAAAGGCTTACTATTGGCAGCTACTACAGCAATCGGAATGAGAAAATGTCTTTTGGTTGATTTTTGGTGAATAATTTAAACTTTTAATTGCATACTGTTTCACCATCATGTGACGTATGAGACAAATATGACCTGTAGTAAGTAAAGGCTTACTATTGGCAACTACTACAGCAATCGGAATGAGAAAATGTCTTTTGGTTGATTTTTGGTGAATATATGTCTGAGAAAATTCTTTGCAATCTACCAAAACGGTAATTTGTAGACGGCCCCTTAGACAGAACCTAACAACAGAACAGGAAGTTAAAATCGAATATCAAGTGAATATCAAACGTCCAGCCAACTTCACCGCGCTACAGAACCTAACAACAGAACAGGAAGTTAAAATCGAATAGTGAATATCAAACGTCCAGCCAACTTCACCGCGCTGCTGGAGCGAATGTACCGTTAAGTGCGGCTGGTCTGTTAGGCTCCGTGTTGCTGGTGTGGCTACTGTTGATTTGTGTAACGTAACTTTACTCTACGTGTAACGTTACAGTACTTGTCGTTAACTTTAATTTAACTGAAAACTTAACACAGATTGAGTGAAATCAGCCGCAGCAGTCAATGTATGTATGTCAATATTAACGTGTTAAAAAAACTGTTATAACGTTAACGTTACTAAATGTCTTATTTGAGGTAAAAATCAATCAACTAAAACGATGTTTGCTGTTCATAAATGATGTTAAGAGCTAGCTAGCAATCACCAATTGACAAACTGACATCTCAGCCGGTCTGTTAACAGTTGCTAGGCAACGTAACTAGCTACCTAGTTCACCAACTTTTCTGTATTTATAGTTAAAAAAAGAAGAGAAAAAATACTCCATCTACTCCTACTGACGTGTGGAAAGTGATGGCAGCCTCCTGGGTCTCTTTGGTCCTTCTGGTAAAGCAGTTAGGTGCTGCACAGCTGATAACCATATTGCTGCCATAGGGGACAATTGTAAACAGTGCCCTAGTAAGATGGCGGACAGTTATGCCATAAATTATGACGTCATGTCATATCTATTGTTCTATATCTATGGGGAGAACTTCCACTCTCTGGAAAATTCCGGGTTGGTACAATGGGGCTAATAGGGAGTGAGATAGGGAGTGAACAGGCTCTCCATAGACAGGCTCTGGTTCTATCAAAGATCCTCTATCCACCTGTAGGCCTACCCAATACATCCATGACGTGTTGCTGTCGCCCTGCTCAACAGTCATCGAGCTGCAGGAGTTCAACAGGAGTCTCGGTCAACAGGAGAGGAGGAACAAAATGGTAATTAAGTGGCCCTACCCTGCCCTAAGATAACACTATATAATTGCATAAATTAAAATATCATTATAACTGAACTGACTTCTCTTACAAAATGAGATTGTACAAGCTCTCCACTTTGTTCTACATGTGTAATTTGTATTTCTATATTTGTTTTACAGCAACTTTTTCTGACAACCTTTCAACCAATGACGTTGTAAAATCGTATAGCCTGCAGGGCAGAAAGACAAAGGCCTTCCAGGACCTGACAATCTGCAGGGTTATAACAGGCAGGTGTTATTTTATTGTTCACATCAGTATTATGCGTAGCTTGGCTGATAAGGGGTTTTAATTTGACTTGTAACTTTGCTTCTTCTTGCTACTCTAGCGGCCTCTCAGAAAAACTTGGACGTGGAGGACCCCCCCAGTGCTCCCCCTCACAATATCCAACAGCCTAGTGTCAAAGATCGACTCATTCAAGTTTCTGGGCTCCATCATTTCCCAGGACCTGAAGAGGGAGTCCAACATCCTTAAAAAGGCTCTGCAAAGGATGTACTTCCTACGGCAACTGCGGAAGCATGGCCTACCACAAGAGCTATTGGCCATCTTCTACACTGCTGCCATCCTTCTGCCTCCTCCCCTCTGGCAGGCGCTACAGATCCCTGCACACAAACGACCAGACACAAGAACAGCTTCTTTCCCTCTGCCATCACTCTCCTGAACTGCTGATAAGTGGGGTCATCCCCACTTTGGCCATTCACCTACACATTACATACTTTATCATTCCAATATGCATCTTGCACACTACATTTCTGCCCTGCAAAGGCAAAAGACCTTAACTTGCTAGTGTGAAACTGAGAAAAATGACTTTAAAGTTTCTGTTTTGTCCAGACAAAAGTATTATAGGTAAAACTCCCAAAAATTGACAACTAGTTGCTTTAATTAAGAAATGTTTGTATGCAAAAAATCTTGAGCTCAAAATTGACCTTTGATCCTTGTTTGGCAGTTCCTGTACTCTTCCTTTGTATCATGTGCCAAAAACAAGGAGTCATGCAAAGGCAAAAGGCAGTAACTGACATATAATCAATATTTGCTTGCTGTTCACCATACAGTTTGCATCCATTATAAGAACACCTAACCAAGGTCTAGTCATCATGGTATTTGTTTTAAATTATATAGAAAACCTTTGCTTGTTCCTATTTACTGCTATAATGATCAGGATAGTGTGGCAACACTAACACAGTTTAACAGTATGACAGATAAGTAACTTTGCAGTACAGTATGAAAAAATACAAGAAGTATTTTCTCAATAAAGATAATTTAATTATAATTGAATACAAAGGTATATTTATTGTTTAACAATAAATATATAATGTTTAACACTAAGGGCCACCAAACTGCTTAAGATGCACAGTCAACAAGCTCGACTTGGATTACTACTTTTTAATTCTGAGATAACATTTAGGTTAGCATACTTTGTACAGGCGTTAGCAATAACTAGCTTAGTGCTTTTATGGATTTATGGATGTGTGAGATTTGACATGAACACCTGAAGCAAATATAGCTCAAACACGTATGGATTGTTGTGGATACAGCAGATGACGTGCATTGCTATGGATTATATCTTCCATGGATTATATCGGATTGCATGGAAAGGTAGGATGCCAGCTGTGTATTTAATAACTGGTTTTCAGCGTCTGATGTGAGGCTCCGCCAAGTGAGGAGGTGTGTCAGCATCAACGTTAGCGCTGTAGCTAGCAATGTAGCTAGCTCCGGGCTGTCACTGACAGAAATCATCACTTTATTTGATATGTCATGTGTATGTTACGTGGTTTGGTGACAATTAAAAGCGGCAAAGTAGGCTATGACGAGGCTAGAGTACAGTAAGATCACGGCGGTACAGTAACCTCTCTCTTGATGCCTGGCTAAACAAAGTCGGAGCACTCAACTTCAGCGTGCAGAGATCCTAACAGCTGTTACGGCGTTCTGCTGTGGTTTCTCGTATGTTTTGGATGTTAGGTTGTCTTTATTTTTTTGTTAAAACAATTAAATTGACTCACGATATTTATTCACACGATAAATGAGGTCTCAAATACCCCAAAAGTGACATTAACTCATTTTTGCCCAAACATGTTTTTCCTTTGTAGGGCAGATTTGCATTCTACATTTATACAATATATTGTGTTAATGTGCCTATATGTATGTTGTTGTCTCTTGTGCAGTATGTGTCTATATGGCAAATAAAACGGATTATATAAAAATGTTTATTTTTTATTTTTTGGTAGGCCTACCATGGTTGTTAGTTTTTTTAAAGGTTTTGGGATTGTAAAAAATAACGTTAGAGGAACGTTCCATAAAGGTTGCAACAGTGGGGGAACGTTATCTAAAGGGTTGTAACGTTAGGGGAACGTTCCATAAAGGTTACAACGTTAGGGGAACGTTCCATAAAGGTTGCAACGTTAGGGGAACGTTCTCTAAAGGTTGCAACGTTCTGGGAACGTTTGGAGAACGTTCGATGTAACCAAAAACGAACGTTCCCAGAACGTTCAACCAACTTTCCATAATAACCAAAACACAACCAAAACCTAACCAAACCTAACCTTCAGGGAACGTTCGCGCAACCAAAAACGAACGTTCCCAGAACTTTCTGGGAACCAAAAATTGTTAGCTGGGATGCCTGTACCTCATGGATGTATGTACCCAGTACATTTTATTTAAAGGTCACAGACACGTTGAAGAAAATACGATTTTTTTAATAGATAAAATATATTTTAAGAGATTACGAGATGAAAGCAAAACAATGTACCATGCGACAATAACAGTTACTCGCCATTGATTTCCACAAATGCATTAAGTCCCCACTAATGTAGGCCTATTACAGTGAGGTTGCAACACATAAGTTGAATAAAAGCAAGAGCATGGGGCAGTTGCTGATCTGGGGTATTGAATGGTGTGATTGTTGTTTGTGCCCGGCCATGATGTTTGTGCAGCGCATTTACCTACAGGGACAGAGGTAGGCCTATGATCCGTTTTTCTTTTATATCTGGCGAAATGCACAAGTAGGCTAACTGAAGAGTAACCATGCTGAGGAAATTAATCCATGCATCATTGTAAAATGTCACATGCAGTGATTTAATTGTCAGTTCTATTACATTCAAAAATTAGATTAAATTCAAGATTGTTTTCTATTGATTTTTAGCACAATTTAGGTCAACATTTTAAAATGTGTTTTGTTTTTTAAGGCAAGGCAAGGCAAGGCAGCTTTATTTATATAGCACATTTCAGCAACAGGGCAATTCTAAGTGCTTTACATAAAACATGAAAGAGCAGTTAGAAAACAATTAAAAATTTAAAAGACAAGAATACATTTTACAGTGCAGTATAAGAATTTAAAGAACTGAGAGATAAGAATTTAAAGAAAGAGCAGTTAAAACAGTTAAACATATAAAAGCAGATAAAATAGGTTATTTAAAGAAAGACAACATCAAAAAGATAGGTCTTCAGCCTTGATTTAAAAGAACTGAGAGTTGCAGCGGACCTGCAGTTTTCTGGGAGTTTGTTCCAGATATGTGGAGCATAAAAACTGAACGCTGCTTCCCCCTGTTTAGTTCTGACTCTGGGGACAACAAGTAGACCTGTCCCAGATGACCTGAGAAGTCTGGGTGGGTCATAGTGTAGTAGCAGATCAGAAATGTATTTTGGCCCTAAATCGTTTAGTGATTTATAAACCAGCAAAAGTATTTTGAAATCAATTATTTGAGGCACTGGAAGCCAGTGTAGAGACTTCAGAACTGGAGTGATGTGATCCACTTTCTTGGTTTTAGTGAGGACTCGGGCAGCAGCGTTCTGAATCAGCTGCAGCTGTCTGATTGATTTTTTAGGGAGACCTGTAAAGACACCGTTAGTAGTCAAGTCTACTGAAGATAAAAGCATGGACAAGTTTTTCCAAATCCTGCTGAGACATAAGTCCTTTAACCCTTGATATATTTTTAATGTGATAATAGGCTGATTTTGTAATTGTCTTAATGTGGCTTTTAAAATTCAGGTCTGAGTCCATGACTACGCCAAGATTTTTGGCTTTGTCTGTTGTTTTTAATATTGTCGTTTGAAGCTGAGCGCTAACTTTTAATCGTTCCTCTTTAGCTCCAAAAACAACCACCTCAGTTTTTTCTTCATTTAATTTAAGAAAGTTCTGGCACATCCAGTCATTAATTTGTTCAATGCACATATTCAGTTGTTGTATTGGGCTATAGTTCCCTGGCGATAAGGTTATGTATATTTGTGTGTCATCCGCATAACTATGGTAATTTATTTTGTTGTTTTCCATAATCTGAGCCAGTGGAAGCATGTAGATGTTGAACAGAAGAGGCCCCAGAACTGAGCCTTGGGGAACTCCGCACGTCATATTTGTATGCTCAGATGTATAATTACCTATAGACACAAAGTAGTCCCTATTCTTTAAATAGGATTCAAACCACTTTAGTACTGAGCCAGAAAGACCAACCCAGTTTTCCAATCGGTCAAGTAATATGTCATGGTCGACCATATCAAATGCAGCACTAAGATCAAGTAATACTGAAATTTTGCCACTATCTGTGTGGATGTCATTAAAGACTTTAACAAGAGCCATCTCAGTGCTGTGGTGTGGTCGAAAACTTAGGATTGGGCACCGAGAACCGATTCCTACTTGGAATCGTTTCAAAAATTACGATTCTATCGGAATCGTTTCTTTATTGGAATCATTTGGAATCGTTTGGAGGATTTGGTTTCAAATCTGATCATAGGTTCCAAATTTAATATGCTTAAGTTTTGGTTTCCGTAGCAGCCAGGCGCTTGTTGATCAATCATCAATCAATATGATGTTGATGTAGATATGACATTTTGTTTATCACAATGTAACATAGCTTTAAACCTGCAGTAACAAATTTATTTTGTCCACTTGGGGGCAGCAAATTCGACGCGATGGACGGACTAGCGAAGTTAGCGAAATTATACACATAGGACAACTTCTGGTTTTCAAAATAAGGTATTAATACAAAGTACATATAAAAACAAGATTAATGGATTATATTCACCAGAAGTAAAATATATGTAACCTGTGTCCCTTATACAATACAAATACAATTCCACTAAATTGTGAAAGGAATGTATTATTGGATTTTACAAGACTATAACATTAATAATTTCAGACAATGACTGATTTGTTTCAGTGGACACCTCAAATCAAGCAATTTTACTGTATAAATATGGAGATTTTTCAAAGTAAAATACCATACTTCTACCATTAAATGACTAAAAATATGAAACTGGAGGTGCTATAAAAAGACTTTGCTCCATTATTCCAGACAATGACTGATATATTTGAATTAAGGATATCTCTGACTACACCCATACTGAAAATCAAACAATGTTACTGTATAATTTTGGAGATTTTCAAAGTAAAAGTCCCACTTTTATACCATACATTTTATGGTATTTCTGAAACTTGACTTTTTGTAAAAAGACATTGCTTGTGTGGTCCGAGCAAGTATGCCAGAGCAGGGGTGTGGGAAATAAGGAATGGCCCCTTCAGTCTAGGATTAGGGTTCTTCTAGTTACCAGGGCCATTAGCTGAGTGTACAAAGTTGTGGAGCTTGGCATTGGCACTGTTGTTATTACACCAGGCCTATATTGAAAATCTTTATTATGTGTAATGTTTAATTACAGTGTTTACCACTGCCACCACATGGTAGATTGGTGGTAGCACTTTTCATTCATAAACTGATCTTGTAATAGTACATTACTTTCTTTGTAGTATACATGTCCCCACTCTTACACATTTCTTTCCTTCTTAGGGTACAATACAAAATACAAACTTACAAACAAACATTAGAAACATTTAATTAAAATACTACTGTTAGAACTTTATAAGAACAATTAATCTGAATAATTTCAATAGTAATGACAGCTACAAAAGTCATGATATTCCGATCTTAAACAACAGAGCAACAGCACTGTGACAGCATGATGTTTAAGGAACAAAGCCACCGATGCAGGAAGGTGTTAGATATATTCTGACTAAATGGGAAAACATTTTTGGAGGCTTCTCAATGTGAAGCACTTCACCTGGTAGACCAATTATTATAACCAAGTTCTTTAAGGCTGCTGATTAAATGAGTCAGGGCCAGTTTTTGTTGTACCATGTACCTTGTATACTTTATACCAAAGGAACCCAAGCCCTTTTTCCACGTACACTGTATTTTTTTTTCGACCATTTGTAACCCAAAACAGTCAATGCACTGATAATAAGCAACGAACAAAACATAACATTGTCGCTTTTACTTCCACAAACAAAACAAAAAATGAACAGACAAGAAAACAAACAACAACAATACTAATAAAAAAAAAATATATATATATATATATATATATATGTATAAACACACACAATAGGTACACAGTGCAAGGTAAAATTATCATTAATTCATTTGGTGTGTAATGGCAACAACAGCCAGCCTGCTGTGCTGTATTATATGTGGTTCTAGCCAGCCTTTCACATTTTGCCATCACAAATTATGCATAGCTTGAATGATGAGTTGTTATTTTAAAAATTATTGATAGATTAACCAATTAAAATCCTAAAAACATAACGATCTAGTCACAAATAGAACATTATCTGATTACTGTAAGGAAGATGTTATCTTAAAAATGTGTATGCCATTGTTTTTGGTTTCCATACTACCGTATGTCATTTTGAAAGGTTCCAGGAATGTCTATGTGAAAGCGTGGTGAGGTGATCATGATTTGATGCAATACTTGAGTAATATTGTGTACTGCTTATACGTATATTGTCTCCTCTGTCCACAGCCAGTGTGTCAACTGCTATAAAATCTGTCCAAAAAACATAATTATTCCAGTATTATGGATGTATTTGAAAGTCAGGCTCAAATGTTTCCAAATCCGAAGGGGCTTTTTGTAGATAAGGTCACTCTGCATTGCAATATCAGCTGTACTTATTTCCATAGAAGTAAAGCCATTGTACTGGTGGTCTGGGTTAGAACAAGTGACCCTGAAATAATTTCAAATGCCTGGCCCCTTTAAATGGCCATTTTCTCAGTATATCTTCAATTATAATTTTTTATTTTACGGACAAATGTAGAATTTATTTATTATGGCATTTCAAGGCTGCTTTCCAACCAATACATTGAATAGTTTCCACAATCAAAACGAGTGAACACCAAATAGAGTGGGCAGCTCACTGTTACGTTTAAATATTTAAAGTAATGCGGACAGTATTTTAGTCGGTGAAAGTGCTTCCCAACATTGAAAGGTTTAGTAAAAGGTGACTTTCAGAGTGTTTATATGGGCTTCCAGTACTTCCACTGAAGTGGAAGGTTAATTTTGCAACAGGTTCTTGAGAGACTTTGCAGATATTAAAAGTAGAGATATGATGCAAAACAAATGAGCAAGAGCTTTAAAAAGTGTGCTGTCATAACAAATATGGCAGTCCCCAAAAAACATCTTCCTGGATGCACAGTTATACTTTCTGAAAAAGACAATCAGACAAGAAATATTTCATCTCACAGCAATATGAAACAAACTAATAATGATCAACTGTAGAAATAGTCAAATGACGCAGACTGCAGACTTTCACTGTATAACTGAAATCAAATCGATGTTCATTGAAAGCTTGATGGTACTCACTGTTCAAAGCATTTCCAGTCCATTTCAACTTAACTGTCTCATTGTTCTTGAACTAAATACAGATACTGATTGCAGTGAAGTGATACCACAGCACTGGAATTGGACAACCTGGAATTGGACCAATTGGACCAAAAACGATCGTTCAATCATTTTTGCACACAAAGGCTTTACACAACTTTGGTTTTAACAAACTGCTGCTAAGAAATATTATTATGAACAACTCATGATTTGAAAGTGATATTTATGTTTTTATCTATTTTTTTATAGGCCTAAGTAAGCTTTCTCAATATGGCCTTCCAAAAGAGAAAACATTCAAAGAAAACTGGAATAGAATATCCTCCTGATTGGGCCATAAAAGCATAACTGTTGACTATTCTGTAATCTTTCCCAAAGCAGTTGAGGACAATATGTCATTAAAAATCAATTTTGAGTGAAAGTATACACTGACTTTTCAAAGCACAAAAAAAAATTCATGAAAATACACAGAAAAACTTTTTTACAGAAATAATTGTACTTCCTGATACACTTGCTATACAGTATGTTTTTGTGGGTTAAGGATATTATAAAAGGGTTTATGAAAAAAAGTAACTAAATACAAGTGCAACCAGTGCTGACCTTAAAGTGACTATACATAACTTTTTAATGTTTCTAAAGATCTGTCATTTTTCATACAATGGTCTAAAATTACCTGTAACAACAACGAGACTAACAGTGAAAAGAACGCTATTTTTATATAGTTTTTAGTAAGGCACCTGCTCAGGTCCAATTTTTCCCGCAAAGTCACAGAATGATTTGCAGCAGATAGACGGCGCTACAATCACACATTCTGATGGGTCACAGATTTCTTTGTAACACCGGAAAAGCCTGTGTTAGCATATGCCAGCGGAGCCAGGTAAAAGGAAGCAGGAGATTTCGTTATATAGGCCTAATTCTATTTTAATGTTATTTTAAAAGTTGTCTGTTGTAGTTACGACTGATACTGGAGTAGGACCATCACAGGAAAGAAGGAAATTAAACGAAGAACAACTAAAAGCTAAAAGGGAAAGTGAAAGACAATGGGCGATAACATGAGTCACACTCGATTGGGCTATCAACAGATGGAGACAATCACAGGATTGCAAATTATTCAAAACCCACCCCGAATTGGCCCTCAGGTATTTAATGTCTATTTCATTCATTAAATAAATTTACAGTGCGTGTATGTCAGTAGCCGAAATTATAATTTCTAAATAGAAGATTGCTAAATCAGACGTTTTCCTTTTAGTCCGTGTTTGTGTTGGCTTACTGTTTTCTTTTCCCTTGTCCCCCTGTAACGTTACTTGTGTAAAGCGTCCGTGGTTTTTTAGTGAAATGCGCAATATTAATCTAAGTTATTGTTACGTTGGTTGCTACAACAAACTCTTAATGCTTTGGCTCGTAACACAGTGACAGTGATTCCCGGTTTAGCTCACGATACATCCAAAGTAGACTAAGTTACTGTATGCAACACTTAAAATGTAACAATGGATCTGTAACTTATTATTTTATTGTAAATGAATGATTTTCTGGTTGAGCAAAACATTCATTGCAACTATATGACCTACCCTTAACGCTAACTCGATAATACAGTGGGCAATATACAGCACCGTAAAGAAAAGACCTTTACGAGAGCAGGTGTGGTAAAAACACTACCACTTTTGTCCAAATTGGCCGCTAGAATCAAAAGATATAGCCACTTTATATAGCATTTTCAGGATTATACTTGCATTTTGTGTTTCTACTAGAACATGTTTACATGCTTTAATGTAAAAAAAAACACTTTATTTTGGCTGCTACACCTGTATTCACCCTCTGTATGAGACACTCTGTAGGAGTGCCTGTCTCTTTAATCCCTCCTCCTGAAAAAGCCCAAATCACCAATAAAGGCTTCTAAACCAAATATTACACAACCGGACATGTCCCAGCAGTAAAGTGGTGGAACGAAGCAGCACTTTCTACCAGGGATGTCGTTAGGCATATTTTAGGGGGGCTGAAGCTACCCCAAAATGTTCCTAAGCCCCCCTAAATAATAACAAGAACAACAATAACAATTCGATTTATCCTCATTCATATTTCAACAAATTATATATATGTGTGCTAGCCGCTGTGCTGTGCTAGCCGCTGGCCCCTCCCCCTCTCACACTGAGTGAGCAGTGAGCAGGACCAGAGACAGATAAAGAGCAGCAGAGCTTTGGCAGCTAAAATGTGACATATGTAGGCTAGGCTAAAGATGAGCACATGCCCACAGATACATGTGAAAATAAAATGAAAGCAATCCTACATACAGTACATACAGTAATCATTACTCCAAATCTTTTATTCCTTCCGCCATCAGGTTATTGTATTTAGACAGTAGCCACTTAGGATCCGTATTAATATCTTACATAATAAAGTATGCAGTGATGCCTATTTTTTTCTTTTTCTTGAACTGCTATTTATCATATTTGTTTAACTTACCAATTTATTAGCTGTCTGGCCTCTGTTTGTCTGTTTTTGGACATTTTGGATGTTGTTTCATGTGACCAATTTGCATTTCGAAGTCATGAAATTAGCATGAGGGTTTTGTTTTATCTTAAAGGATAAGACAGAAGGAACAGAGTAGAAATGGAAGAAGAGGATATGTCTGTCACTTTTTACTTGTTAACATATTGGTTTCTTGACTGGTTGTTGACGTGTAGCTCGAATACAGTAACGAAAGATGTGAGTGCAAAGATTTTGCAAACGCAAGTTACAAATACCCTGGGGGCTAAGCCCCCCCCTGTCTTTCAATCCTAGTGACGTACCTGCTTTCTACTGTCAAAAATCGCAGATAAAGGCTTCTGAACCAAACACTACCCAATCAGACATGTTTCAGCAGTAATGTGACCCGGAATTGGGGAGAATTTAACAACATTGGCAGCCCAGATGACATTGTTTCATGCCGTTAGCCATGCAGCTACTTTAGTTAGCAGTTGACACTAATAGAATATAGTTAAGCAATTTCTCCAGCAAAGAAAGGCTTTTAAACCAAATACTACTAACAGAAAATGTTTCAGGAGTAATGTGACCCGGAATTGGGGAGAATTTAATTACACTGGCAGCCAAGGTGAAATTGTTTACTGCCGTCAGCATGTTACATTGGACAATGTTACCACAGTGGCTTAAAAAAAACCCACTCCAGTCCTGCCTACTTGGAGCAGATACCCAGTCATAGAAGGCAGGCTTAGAGTTGCATAAGACTTAGCCAAGATTAGAAAAAACTGTTGAAACTGGAGTGTTCAGAATAGTTGGAAATCTGAACGGTTTAGCTCACAGGGATTTGTCAATACATTTACCTCATTATTTGAAGTTTTGGCCACGTTTAACATGAAAATCCAACATTATAACATTGTACCGTAGATATGACAGAAAACACAGAAAAGCATAATATGTGACTTTTAACATTTGAGTTCAGACTGTGAAAGTGTTGCTGTGGCACCTATTATCTTTTTTAACAGTTTAATGGTGCTTTCTATATGATATAATGTAATTTGTCATTATAGTTGAATATACCATGTGTTCCTCAAAACCCTTCGATGCAGCCATAAGTTTTACATTGACATCCAAGAATTATGTTCATTTCACTCTCAATCGTTAAAATACTGTATTATATATGTTGCAGCTGGTGTCTGTGGTGTTACATGGACACACTGAATCATAGCTATTAACATATGTTCCTATGTGAGTCCAAGTTTATTTCTGAGGTACATTTTAAAACACTAGAAACTGATTAATGTGCAAGAACAAAAGGAAGAATAGATGTAGACAGATATAAAATAATCGATAGACCAGACTCGTGCAACAACAAAACCAAACGCACCGCAATGCATTTTTAGGCATGTCATACAGACTTAAGGACCAAAGGGAGAAAAAAGGATGTGAGAACAGTGTGTCAGGGATGGGAGCAGATCTGATATAGTGTGGGAGGCTGTTCCATAACCTGGGGGCTTGTGGTGGAAGTTTTCCTTGAAGCAGCAGCGTTTAGAAATATCAATGATCAAATGAAAACGAATAATGACCGTTTGAGAATTAAACCAAAGTTTGGTCTTTGAGTATTTATTTACATTTGCAAATGGAGAAAACACAGTTTCAAAGGTACACGCAGCACAACTGAAAATGTCTTTCTAACCTAAAGTATAAACATCCAAACATCATATAGTGAAGAAACTCCGTTAAGCCACCCCTCTAAATGTATCTTTTAGCCTGGCCATAGTTGAAGAGAGACATCATTAACAGTCACACCATTGTCTCACCTTCCCCTGTGCTCCTGTTCTTTTCATTAGCCTAAACAACAGTTTATCTCAGGAGGCAGAAGGAGACACGGTTTTGGGCCTTCTCGACTTCGTCTGCTAAAAAGTCAACAATGTGAGAAGGTTCAAACTAGTAAAACTAAATAATTCTACTGGGCTATAGTTCACGGTTGCCAACTATTTCACTTGGAGCCTTTTGAATCTACACATGAAGAAGCTAAATCTTGTGGCGTTATAAAACAATCATTAAACCAATGGTTAATATCATTAAACAAATGGTTAAAATAAAATTTGCCACCACAGTTCACCCTTTTGATTACAAAATAATCACAAAAATGTATTTTACTTTTAAAGATTCAACCCTATGGATATTCATGTCTATTTCTTACCTGTTAAATGGAAAGGTACAAAAAAACCTCTTTTAAATAGTAGCAAGCATCCACGTCAAAGAATAAAACAAAATGAATCAATCTCCCACAGTATCAGAGACGGTGTCCAAACATTATTATCATATTCAGAAAGACGGAATACGTCAGAAGGCTCAATCATATTTACCATAAGAATGAAGTGAACTCTTTTTCTTGATTAGGGTAACGACATAGCAAACAAAACAAATCTGAAGACCAAACATAATCTGCTAAAAACCCTGGACATAAATGTCACTGGTTAATGTCACATCAGACTAGTGCCTTATAATTTGTGTAAGGAATGTGTTATGTATTTAAACATTAAAATAACCTGGTGTGAAGTGTGAACATTTACTAATTTCATATCTATCCATACGGCGAAGTCAAATTTTCCATAAAGCTGATAATTAAATTATGCAATGCCATCAAATGCTTCCCCCCCTTTGGTTATTTTAATATAAATCAATTGAAGCACTCTCAGTGCAATTATCAAAGCTCTCACAGAGTGAAAGTTGAGAAGAATCAGAATCAAACTGACCCCTCCTTGTCTCTAACCTCATTAAGTGCTGTCAGAGCACAAATAAAATTCAGTTATTCTATGTGTGGTTTCACTGGAAACAGCTTATTTCTGAAAAATAAATTTTACTTTCTTTATCAATAATCTATCAGTTAGATTTGTGTGGTCATGAGGAACCACAAAAGGTACAAAACCCCAATTAGCCCCAATTTAGTAGCATTCGTATACCAACCATGTATGCCAGACATCCTAATGCCTGTTATTGGAACGTAAGAGTGGACGTAAGTTAATCATTACAGTAATATTAGCTCTGTACTAGTACTTGTTGTATTCCAACCACCATTTTCTCCTTGACATGGAAAGCAGTGAACGCATCACTCGTCTTTCTCTCCATGCTCTTCACTGGTGTGTTGGTGTATGTAAATGTTGGGAGAAATGGTTACACCTGATTTATCATACTTTTCTCTCATCAAAAATAAAATGCAAAAACCATAAATGCAATAGAAAATCATAAATGCAGTAACGAAGAATAAACACACTACAAATTTGGAAAGCCCCCATGTTCTTCTTGAAGGGTACCTTATTTCAGTCCTTTTCTGTCCATCTGCTCCTTGTGTGTGTGTTCAGAGCACTCTGCTCTGAAAGTGTGTGTGTTTATCTCAGAGGAATGTCAACAGTTATTCAAAAGAATGTGCAGTGTGTGTGTGTGTTTTCAGAGAGAGAGAGATGGTGTATTCTCTACAATTGTGAAGTATATTCTGCTGTCACTGTCAGAGAATGTGCTATTGTTGTCAGAGAAGAGATCAGTATCACTGCTGTCTTCTGAAATGATTTCAAACAGCAGGCTACAATACCAGTATGTAGCTTCTGGTTTTTCCTCCTTGGAAAAACTTCTTGTTTTCCTCCTCTCTCAATTTGTTGCAAACAGTGAGAAAACACTCCAGTTTTCCCTGTCGCTTCAGAAATGGCACGTGGGTGACTCAGCAGAGGACCTGCTCGTCACTTGTTGCAGGTTGTAGAAAAACCTGTTCTTTCCTCCTCCGGAACCTTTTGTAGTGATGCGTGTATCCAGGTGACTCTGCCTGGAACCTTTCACTGCCCTGTGTCACTGGAAGGATCTCGATGGTCTCTGTCACCGTCTATTTGCCAATCCTTCCTCCTGAAGTTGTTATCACCACAGAATCCCCAGGCTTGACACCTGGATTCTTACGGCCAAAAGAGCAGAAGAAAATTCTCACGCAATAACATAACCTAACCTATCATTTCCCTTATACTGCCGTGGAAGAAATAGGTGTTTTTTATTATGGGCCTCTCCCTACCTATGTATAAATAAAGAAAAAAAAAAAAAATCTTTAGAGCAAAATTCTTTAGAGCAGATCAGAATCAACAAAACAAAAACAATTACTATTGCATTCCCTTACACTACTGTGTCAATCAGGGGGTAGATGATCCTTTTTTAGTCAATCAATTTTGTCAATTTTGTTCTCACCTAAGCAGATTTTTTCTTTAAATGTACAATTGTTAACTATTCTATCACTTTGGTTATCCAAGGTCTTTTAAACTGGAGCTACAGTGATGTCACAACAAATGTTTCAAACGTCTTTAGAAAAATTATTTAACACTATTTATTTCCCTTGCTACTTTATTAAACCCCTTATTTATCATTGCTACTATATCCCTCCTTTTTGAGACATGACAAAGCTCATGACTCAAAAGCAATATAAATAATCTGTTTAATATTCTAATCCTTAACATTGTTCTAGGTTTTACAGCAAATCCTGTTTATCTGTAACAAAAGTTCAAAAAATAATTTCTTTAGGGGAATTTTCACCTCAATAAATTTTTCAACGTCAACATCAACTAATTTAGTTAAAACAATTTGTTGATATAGCAACTCAAAAACTCATTAGAGTATGATATGAAATGTACTGCTTAAATCTCATTTAAACCTTCATTTATTCAATATCACCATTAAACTAAGACGAATTACCCAAAATACATTGTTTATGTCATTTTTTTATCTCCAGTTTACAAACCAAAGTAACACTAATTACTATCTGCTAGTTCCAAGAATCATTACAACTTAAAGTTTTTAGCCTTCTATTTATCCAAATCGTTACCTGTTATGGGAAGCATCATATCATATAACATTCAACAAAAATGTATATCAAAATCATTTCTTTAAACCAAAATGTCACTTGTACTACTCATGTTTGGTTTTAGCTTGTGTCTTATCTCTGTGTGGTGTGTGTGTGTGTCTCCTCCTCTGGCTGTCCTCTCTCAAAGAAAGAAGGATTTCTCCAGGGTACATATAAACACACTGTTATTCTTTTTGTAATTTATGGCATCATTAATTAACAACTCAATGCATTCCTCATAAAGGTGTGTCAAGGTGTACAGGTTACCATCACCCAGAACTATAAAACGATATTTACTGTCTTTTCTACTGGAACACTGAGGAAAGAAAAACGTTAGACCAAACAACAGAGAATGAAAACATTCAACATTCCCTGCAGAATGTTATGTTTAGCTGTGGGAGACATTAGGTGCTCGAGCATGGACCCACTGCATTTACTGCTCGAAGGTCCTGAATGAAACAAAACTTTAACATTCATAATAAAAATTATTCTTCTTATTTATGTTACTTGAGAAAATAAGTGTACGTGCTAGAGAATCTAAACATGGAACTATAAACCCCATCCGTCAATAAAGAGTTAAAAACTTCCTGTTTTAGCGTGTACTGATGTATTCTGGGGCCTGTAGTCCGAACGCAGCTTGATGACTACAGGTTAACAATTTGTCTATCAATCCACGTCACATTTGTGTGTTTTGCCCAGAGATAACGCTGTACCTGAGACAAAAAGTGGTGAAACATCAGTAGATAAAATGTCGTTTTTACCGTGTGAATATGCATCTATTTGTAGTCACACGTTCACTGAATATGTGAACACTGTGAATACAACACATACGGTTGTTGTATGGGTTTTCTAGTCTCCTGTCGATGGAGACAAATAAACACATTATCAATATTGTCAGTCCAGTCAGTCAATTTTACAAATAGTCACAAGGTGTCCTAGGTCTGTCTCCTCTTCTGTTGGAGACAAAGAAAAGAAGCTCACAAAGAATGTGAGCTTTTGAGTTAGAATTTCTGAAAAACTTCTGTAGTTTATCAGTCAAGGTGACAGCCACTGGACATGCGTATATGCCAGTAGACAAAAGAAAACTCATATTCGTCCTTTGATTTGTTAAAAAAAACCTTTCAACGTAGTCTTCATCAGGGTCAAAAGGTGACAAAAGGAGTGCATGTAATATTTGTGATTCCTTAAGTTTAGCTACAGGTGTCCCAATTTGTTTTACCATAGTCAGGAGATTAACAGACTGACATGGTACGTGTTCCATTATAATTTGTAAACAAATGCGTACTTTTAGGCTGCAACAAAAATATGTCAGCCAAAGAGTGATTTTTATCAAACCCGCAACTTTAAAACCAGTAGGCAAAAGAATAAACATTCCTAAGACCCGTGGGTGAAAGAATGTCTTCAATTTCAAATAGACATTTTAGACAACTTTCTAACCTATCAATTGTCCCTAATAGCAAAAACAAAAACAGTGTATCAGTACAAAGCATTTCTTCATTGCATGAAGCGAGTGTGTGTGTGCGGTAGCACTACCTTCCTCATCAGCTGTTGGACTCAGTCAAACAGAGGGACAAGTGTTGTTCTTTGTCTGAGGTGTTTTTTGCTTTTTCTTCAGGCAATTACATACCCAATGTCCAAAGTCCTTGCAGTACCAACACTGGTCTCGGTTGTAGGGCTCACCATTTTGCCCACGGTACCCGCCTGGGCCTCTCTCTGGCTTGACCACGTCCTTTGTGGGAGCAGCCTTTTTCGGGTCCGCGCTCCATATGTTGCCCACCAGCCTGTTGTAACATGCAGACAAACGCTTCAAACATGGTTTTCTCATGTACTCGTTGGTCTTTCCACCCGATGCAGGTGTGACGGATGCTATCGATCCTGTCCCAGAGTTTAGTCTGTGTCCTCTTCGTCCCTCCATTTCTCCAGCTTGTCTTCCTGATTTTTAGAGAAAGCTCAGAAAGGTGCTTTGGTTAGAACTGATGAGGTTATTGGTGCATGTATGTTTGCATTCTTTCCCTAGATCACTGTTTTATCTATATTTTAAAACATTCTTTGTTTTTCCTGTACTCAGTAGCTTTAAATCCTCTGTCTTAATTATTGATTTTCCCATTAATTTTCTTTCTACTTCTTTTAAAATTTTGCTTTAACATTCTCAGTGTCTTTGTACACAAAGATCCGTTTCTCGGAAAGCCAAAACATTTTGACCAGTATCCTATGACAGACATCGGAAACATTCCAAAATTTTGGTCCATATTTCTGACACATCTCACCCACAGTGGGTCCAGATGCATTGCTCGGCTGGGAGGGTTTCGTTCCCCTTTATTGACAGAAACCTTATAGTATACTATTTCTTTTTTGATGTGATCGTCACCACAAAACTTAGTTCTTTTTTCGGCAAACCTTGCAAAACCTGGTGCGACCCTGCAGTGAAAATCTCTTAAATAGTAAACTATTTTATTTATACTGCAGTCCGCCTCTTAATCATGAACCGTGCTAATAGTTTCGTAGATTAATTTGTTAGGCTTCTCTGCCTAATCTAGTTAATCCTTCGATTAACTTTTGACCAGCCCTACGTCTGGCTTTTCTGTCAATCAGTTGTCCCGCCAGCATCAGAAATATGTCTGTGTCTGCCAAAAGATGTCATTCATAACCTCAGTTATATCTTTGTTACCCAAAATGACCCACAACACATATCAAATTACTCACTTCCCAAAAGTCAGAATTAGTTTCATTTATTCTCTTTAGTTAAGAGAATAATTACACCAATTATTCATTACTCAATTCGTTTAGCAACGGTTGCTTGTTTAGAATATTTGTTCAAAACCTTGAATTTGCAATCCAATTGTAATTAATCAATTTTATCTTACCGTGCTGCTTGAAATCTCTTCCTGTTCGTTTTTGACGGAGTGGAAAACAGTCAAGAGCGCTCCGCGGTCCTAACCCTCTTCTCTCTGAAAAACCTTTTTAAAGGTTTAGAGGTATGAGGCAGGTGATTTTTGATCCCTGGATAGCCAGTCATCAGCAACCCAACGGAGCTCTTTTCTCTGTTAACTCATCCATCCTGCCGGACAACGCCAAACTGTGGTGGAAATTTTCCTTGAAGCAGCAGCGTTTAGAAATATCAATGATCAAATGAAAACGAATAATGACCGTTTGAGAATTAAACCAAAGTTTGGTCTTTGAGTATTTATTTACATTTGCAAATGGAGAAAACACAGTTTCAAAGGTACACGCAGCACAACTGAAAATGTCTTTCTAACCTAAAGTATAAACATCCAAACATCATATAGTGAAGAAACTCCGTTAAGCCACCCCTCTAAATGTATCTTTTAGCCTGGCCATAGTTGAAGAGAGACATCATTAACAGTCACACCATTGTCTCACCTTCCCCTGTGCTCCTGTTCTTTTCATTAGCCTAAACAACAGTTTATCTCAGGAGGCAGAAGGAGACACGGTTTGTGGCCTTCTCGACTTCGTCTGCTAAAAAGTCAACAATGTGAGAAGGTTCAAACTAGTAAAACTAAATAATTCTACTGGGCTATAGTTCACGGTTGCCAACTATTTCACTTGGAGCCTTTTGAATCTACACATGAAGAAGCTAAATCTTGTGGCGTTATAAAACAATCATTAAACCAATGGTTAATATCATTAAACAAATGGTTAAAATAAAATTTGCCACCACAGGCTATGACCTCAAACACCCGATTTCCCTCAAGCTTCTGCCTCGATCATAGAACAGCTAAGAGGTCTCTATTAAGGACCTGAGGGGCCTTTGGGTTGAGTGTGAGCGTAGGTGTTCAGAAATGTAAAAAGAAAACAGCCCATTCAAAGCCTTCCACACAAGAAACAGAATCTTAAAGTCTATACCAAGCAAAGAATTCACTGAAGGCGATCACGTATACTGGGCTGATATGCTCTGTAGTCAGCCAAACGCCCAACAGCAACTTTAAGTCTTTACATTTCTTAGACAGAGAGAGAGAGAGATCTGTCAGTGGCTCCAGTTCTTACCCCCGGCTGAGTTCCCACAAGGATGGTCCTCTGTGAACAAACTCAGTTCTTACCTTATCAGATAAAACAGAGGGTCTATTGGTGCAGCCTTTTGTGATATGCTTCGGGGTGGCCAAGATTTGCATATTATTTTTCTACTTTAATATAATATTAATATTATAATATTACTTTTAAGCATTTAGTAAATTATTTTGGAAATATTTACAAATGAGGATGGAAAGGGAAAAGCACTTTAATTGAACATTACAAGTTGGCTTACTGCTACGGGCCAGCCCTGAAAATAAAAAGAATGATGAGAATGATTTTCCCTTGACAGTCTCAAAGCAATACTTGTAATATTTCTGTGAGCTATAAGTGAGAGACTGTTCTCCCCTGAAAAATTACCCCATAAGTCGTTTGTTCAAGCAACAATTACGACCCATGTTTACATTTATTGTTAGGCAGCGCCCCTTATTGGGAGCAAAGCAGGAAGGATAGAAAGGTGACAAAGTGAGTGTAAATATTTTGTTGAGATGATGGATGAGTCAAACAAAGAGAACTTTCAACCAGTAGACTAGGGTTTGTGTCCTTTTTGAAAAGTATACAGTGAGTTTTTTTAACTTTACGGCACAAACAGAACTGGGTCACCTTCTGCGTCACATGCGTAACAGGAAGTAAAGTAACAAATGTACAGATTTGAACCCAAACCACAGTCTTTTTCTAAACTTTACTTAGTAGTTTTGTTATCTGAACCTTACAAAACTGTGACCGTTTCACAACGTTAACGGTGTGTTTAAAACCATGACCGTTAGGTTTAGAAATGATGTCACTGCTGTGGATCGTATTTTCTGCCAATGCTAGGATGGCAAATTTATGAAACGCTTCTATGGGTCTTATTAGAGGGAATAAATGACCTATAGGGTCATATGGTTTGGATTACTTGTTGGAAAGGAAACCAGTCCCTTCTGATGTTCATTTTTCAGTGTCAACACATCAATGACGAATAACGACAGTTTAGTGATCTCCTGATTTCAAACTCAGAGCATTTACCAGTAAAAGAAATACCTTCTTGTCAGGCTGTTGCTATGGCATCCACAGTTAATTATTTAACAGACTGGAAAACAGAATGCCAATAATTACTGTGCCTCTAATTACTGATGCTTAGCATCAAAAAACAAATATGTTGTAAAAGCATAATTACATATAATGTTCTATAAATCAACCTCCTGCCACCAATAACTCAATAATACAAAGAAAATATCTATTACATATTGTTCCCCGCTTCGTTTAATGACAAAGTGACTTTGGATTACATTAAAATAAGGCTAGATTTAATAACAAAACACTATATCCAAAATACAGTGTAATTATGATACAACATTATTAAAAGTTATAAAATGGTCATCTACAAAAGGACCATATTAATGGTTATGCAAATTCAAAATGCAAAGGTTTTGCATACAGTCATAATAGCCTACTTTTAAAAGCACTTTCCTGCAAACAGTGCAATGATTCACTCGTCATTTTGGATCTCAATCAACTATTTGGATTATTTCTCTTCAATGAATGAAGTTTTTGTTTGCTGAATGCTTGTTTTCAACATCTTTCTTTCTTTTTTTTTTACTGCATATGCAATGAAATTAAAGGCAAAGCTTAAAGACAAAGTCTTGAATACAAGCATTTTAAAATAAAATCTACTTGAAAAATATATTTTACATCAGCACTTCTTCATTTTCACTTTTTCCTGCTCACACACTGTACACAATTTGACTACCAGTGGATTCAGCCCCAGTCTTTGTCTGACTTCGCCAAAAATGTCAAGGTTCGGAGACATTTTCATACAGAGCAGAAGGTGAGGGAACAAACCATCACATTTTGTTTGACTGTTTCTCCAGTTTTATATATTTTTGAACTGCATCTAATTGATCTGCAACCATAGCTCTCAATAAGAAGAGATCTCTATTGTCATGTCACAGTATAGCTAGGCCTACTCATAACCCAGATTAATACAGAAGTCTGTATTGAGACTTTACAGATGAGCACAGGAACCACAGGGCCGTCATAAATGCCCAAGACAAAGTTCTCCATGAGGACAAGTTTATTTGAATTTATTTTAAATATTAGAAATATGTGACAATTCACACAGAGAAAATAACTCCAGATTAGAAAGTTTCTGTGGCTGCATCCACATTTAGCAGCATACTTTGCATTTATGTATGCAAATGTCTGCATTGAGTATTTATGACTGCATTTGGTATTGATTGCACAGTGGGAGTGCATAGCCTTGATTCAAGTGGGAATGTATTAGAAGTATCTGAGGTATATTATTATGGGAATGCATTTTTAAAGAAATGTATAATATGCTGCCAGGTTTCAGAATATATGGTGTATATGGTAACTTATATAACTGAATTAAATCATACGTTTATTGTTGAATTTTTGTTTGAATATAAGTGGAGGATTTGGCAATTACTATCTTTAGTGAAACATTTTTTTTATTATTGCAACATTTTACAATCATAAGCACTGTGCTTATTGCCCTGTTTGCTATACCTACTGTCTAACTGTCCCACTGGGTCCATCTCCATTATTAATCATTCTTTTGTCTGTGTTTTTCAAAATTAATGACAAATTGTAATAAATGTTGTAAAACTAGTTGAAGCAAACATTTATTCTTGATTTCACATTTGGGTTCATCCTTGAATTTGCGATTTGTCTTACTGATTACTGTCTAAGTCTTTGAAAAAGACCAGAACATGGAGGTGTAATTTTAAACTTTGTGGAGGAGAAAATAAATAAAAAAAGTTTTGTGGAGAGGGCTCAAGATGTAAGATCCATCAGACCATCATTGTGTGTGCTTCCCACTGAGACAGACAGTCTGCACTTCACCGCTGTCTCAACCGGGACAGTCTCAAATCGCACTTTCCTTAGTTCTAGCATTGGATTTTATCTATAGGGAAAGTGTGACTTTAATACCTCATCTCAAAACATTGGTAAATGATTAAATTATGTTTTGCATCGTGGCTGGGAGACAATCTTCCCTCACACGACACTAAAGTGTGACTTCTGCCAAAGGAAATAAACAAATGAAAAACAAAAAACAAAACAAACAACTCAATAAATTAACAAATAAATTGAAATACCCATTTGTGCTCAGTGATACAGCAAGAAAGAAGTATCACAAAGGTGATTTGCATACCAAATAACACAACACATAAAATCTGAGGGGGGGGACTTGGAACAAAAAAATGCCAGGACAAGGCAAGAGAGGGAACGTTTTTAAATAGTCACAGGAACTGATAAGCATTCCTTTTTGTATTCCCACCACATTTAAAGAAGCTTGAATATTAGATTGATAGCACATTTCAAAAGTACAGATTTTGACACAGAATGAGTCTGTGATATTTGAATGACTGTTGCAAAACAGATATGCAAAGTTGGAAAGGAAGGCTACAAAAACATCAGAGTGCCTGTCTCCAACGTAGCAAAAAATCCACTGAGTGTAACAACCACTGGTCTGGCACAGATTGTGAACAAGATTTCACTCAACCCAGCTGGCTCAGTGTGACATGCAATAAATCTAAACTATTTCTGTTATTGTACAGTGCAGAGGACACATTTTGTAGGAGTTTTGAACCCTCACTACATCCCCAATGCTAAGATTATCTTGTACTACAACATAGGTTAGGCTAGAATACCATCCTTTGTTTGCTACTCTGTCTTTTCTTTATTAATCCAAAGATCAGTCATGGGAAGACATACAGAAGTGGCAATAATCGTGAGTTTACCCACAAAAGTCATCACTACATATGTGACAGAATGAATGTCAGCTGCATAATATTTAAGCTACAGAAACTGCGAGGAAGCAAACTAGTCTTTGCTAAACAGATATGGAGTTTATGAAGTTGAAAGATGCTAGCATTTGATATGAGAAGAGACCACTAAACCTCTGTAGCACAGCAACTTTGTTGAGGTTTTGCACGTAATAGGATAGCGCTACAACCAGGCAGAGCAACGAAGAAGGTAGCGAAGCTAGTTGATAGATTAAACTTTTGCCGTATCCGGTCGGTAAAACTCCGAACACATCTTCCTTTTTTAAGAATGATTTCTGTGCCGTTCTTTGTTCTTTTCTCAAAGAAAAGCTGAACTCCAAGTCTTCCAGAAGACCGCTGTTCCCAGCAGCAGCAGCCATAAGCCCGCCCACCGACTCTATACACAATGTGATTGGCATGACCAAAATTTGGTTTTGCCAGCTCGCAAGTCAACGGAGAGTGCCTAGACCCCCCTGGCTGCAAAATAAATTTGCTGCCACGGCGTCTAAATTTCTAGGCTACCGTGATTGACCATGCAGAATTAAGTATTCAACAAGGCTGTTGTGATAATATGTAATAACTTTCCCACTGGGTCAGTCTCCCTTATTAATTCATTTGTCTGTCTGTCTCACTTAATATTTCAGACACCACATATTGGATTTTGAAGATAAAGTAATGCAATGCTACAATGGTTAAGGTGTGACGGAAGTCTCTATTTTCAATATATAAACCAATTATTCTCTCCGTCTGTATCTTTCTGTGTATTTTTTATTTCTGGAGCTGATATTACAGCTGTAAACCAACTTGTCTCATGACACTCACTTTCCTTTAGACTCAAAGTTTCATTTCACATCAAAGCCTTCCTTCGCACCCCTGGATTCTTCACTTTTTGATTGCCTGGTTTTCAAAATGGAAAAAGGATGTGAAGGATGTTATTATTTTCCTTTGTGATGGACTCTGTATTCAATTGTTGTATTATTGTTGTTTTTACCTTGTAAAGCACTTTGGTCAACCCAGTTGTTTTTAAACGTGCTATATAAATAAATTGACATTGACACTGACATTTGTGAGTGGGAAAAGGATAAAGAACCAATATACTGTTTCTGATTAGGTAGAACCTGATGTCCTTCTTTATTTGAACCCAGTGACAGCAACAGTGTAATCAGCTTACCTCTCCATCCATTCCCAATCATCAGTGGTGGTGGTCCATACATTGTGCAAGCAGGTAAGTGAACAACAGCATAGAGAGGTTGATTGTTCATAAAGCACTTGTCTCATCCCCGTAATACATCAAATAATAAGAATGAATTACAAATTGCATAACTTATCACGTGATTCTTATTGGGTTTTAGGCAACGATATTGGCTGTGGCACAACAGCGTCTCGCCATTTTCTTATTTCTCACCGTTTTCAAGTTTTCTTTGATTACAGTGTTTTCATTTCATCATCAAATAAAGGTAATAATAACTACGTCCCCCTGCACAAATAATTAAGACGTCCTGGTGTGATAGCCCATGTTAAGACAGTTATTCTGGAAACGTTGGAATGCAGTTCTGAGATGCAATACTTCCCCAAGTTTCATCAAAAACCAATCAGTGGTGTCAATAACAGTTGAATGAACAAAATTACCATTGGGCTGACCAATCTAATTTAAAAATGACAACATGCAATAGTGAGACCACTGGTTCTCAGTTATCCTCCTACTTTTAGAGAAAATGAGGCCAGCGGTGGCTGCAATTTCACCTATGACACACAGACAAAAAATTAATTGTTGTACTGCTCTGCTTGGACTGATAAACGTAATTTTGAAAAAGCCAATGTCATAAGAGTGTAACTTGTTTATTGCACTGCAGGGATCTTTCTGCATCAGGAAACACAACAACATTTGGATGCTTGGGGACATAACAGCTGTTGTGAACTTTGAAAAATACAGGTATTAACAGCAAGGCTACTCAACCAGTAAGAAAAAGATAAGACAGAAATAAATGGAAAAGAAAATCAGGAACGCAGCAGCATTCGTTCCCCCTTCATCATTGGCTCAAACTTCCTCATTCTCATATAATCAAACCTTCAAAGCTCACGCCTCAGGGGTCAGAAAGGTCACTCTATCTGTGTTAATGCTTTTTGGCAACTTGGAACTCTGAGTGGCTGATGCTTTTCCTCTTAATGTCCTGTCACTTTGTTGTGCACACAACAAGAGATCTCAGTCAACAACAATAATGAAGAGATTCAGAAGGGCAAACAGCTTAATACCATGAATGAGGCAGAAGATATGCTACAGGTAAATATGCCTAGATTAATGACCTTGTCATTTCCTGCGGCATGGCATATGTGCTCCAGGTCACTAACCGGTATTTCACTGCGCATACCTAAGTATGCACCTGTCATCCAAATCCTGTCCGTTTTTACAGGTTCAGCAACCGGTCACTAACGGGTATTTCACTGCACATACCTAAGTATGCACCTGTCTTCCACATCCACATCTCAGGTTCAGCAACCGTCACTGCTGAGAATAAAGCTTCACTATACTGAGTTTTTGTTATTTCTCTCAACAATAACAGAAGAGATTAATTATATGCATTCATTTATGACAACTCACAATACTGGCACTCATTATGCACAGTACATTCCTCACTGTATCTAAGTAAATAAGACAAATTAAAATTCTATTCCATACATTTCAGCAGAGCCAATCTGCTAAAACACATCATCATCATCATCATCATCATCATCATCATCATCATCATCATCATCTACTTTGCAGTAATTAAAAGCAAAAAGTGTTCAACAAGTTTGAGAGGTAGAATGCGGGGGTATAGTGAAACACAAGTGGTGTGACATGCTCATTTTCACATCAAATAACCCTTCATCATTCAGATAACAGCTATTGTGTTTTACTAGGTTAAGCAGGTTTTGCATAATTACGTGCCACAATAGAGATGCACTAGAGATGAACTGATGAATGATAATGACATAACTTGACATGGGTAGGTCTTTTAACACATTATGAACAATGTCACTTGATTACTATATTCCTCAGTACACTTTCATCTTACAAACTCCTCATAATGACTTTTGGAAAAATCACTTTTTGGCAGTGAACACATAGGAAGAGCTAAGCTTATGATTGTTAGTACAAAGAATGTTGAATCCGATTAAATCCCTAATTAAACAAAGAGAGACAGTGTTTTGATATGGTTGTCCCTGTATGACATTTTATTTCCATGTAATAGCTTTTCAAAATTCTTGGATAATCAGAGAACAAAATTGGCTTATCACAGGAGTGTTATTCTTCACCAGGTGTGCAGCTGTTGGCCTGATCTTGACTCTGATTGCTGGTGTTGCAAAATGGATTCTTGACATTTAACCAGTGGTTCTCAAATCTGAAAAAAGCAGTTTTGAAAATAGAAAATAGTTGTTTTCACTAGTACCACATTGTTGTGTGCACAAGCACTGACAGGAAAAGGAACTTACTGAATTCTCATAAGGGGCTGTTTTCTGCTGTAGTACCTTCATTTTGGAATTTTACTGTAAATTAGGCCTGCACTGTTTTGTCAATAGAAAAGGAATGATAGTAGCGTAAGAGACAATTTGTGATGAAAATATTTGAAATTCCCCTTTAAAAACATATTTTGGTGGTCATTACTACAATGACCTTGGAAATCTCACTACAAGGTCCATTTAGTAGCTGTTGTGGAGCTTCCAATTACATCACATGGGCTTTATAGGCAGATGGTGTTGCCCACATAGTTAAGAATTTCTTAAATTTCTGGAAATTTAAACATCTATAATTCCGTGACAACTGGGCAAACTCAATCTGCTCATGTGATTTGATTAAAAGCTCTGAAATGGCTGCTAAATGGACCATACAGTGGGATTGTTTTCTCAGCTCCTTTCTGGGTTGTTTTGCACATACAAAAGAGAAAATGCAACAGTGTTCAGTTCAAATTCTGTCAATATATTTTAGGAATAAGATGATATGCTATGATGAGCTACTCTGATATATCACCTCCTGCTAAACTACCTTCCGGTTGACCTTTCCAGAAATAAAGAAAAACATGTATGACACTTCGTTTACAAAAGTCTCTCTCAATCGCATTTGAATTGGAAGTGCAGCTATAATGATTTGTTAGACTTGAAATGGCTGTGGATCATTCACATATGACAGATTTATTGACAAATATATTATTCAGGGGCTCTATACCTCAGTAATGTCTGTGCTCTTGTAAATACCAAGACATGCTCCTACTCATATCAGCGAAATAGTAACTGGAATAGCTGGAAACAGTTCACCTTTGCCAGCTAAACCTCAAGCATTACTGCAGATATTTTAAAATAAACTGTTTGAGGAACGGTTGAGGAATTAATTGAGGTTTTTATTTAGGTTTTGAAAAGTGACAATATATAGATATATTAGCAAGTACACTAAAAGCATCATCCTCCCAGTACCATATTGATTTTCTTATTTTCGCATTACATATACATATAACACATATAACACGCATTACTGCAGCTATTTTAAAATAAACTAAACAGTTGAGGAATTAGGTGAGGTTTTTATTTTGATGGTGAATAAATGACAAGATATATTAGCGATTGCACTAAAAGCATCATCATCCCAATACCATAATGATAATCATCATCATTGTTTTATTCAACAAATAAACACACTGCAAGTATACATTACAACATCTTCCATAACTTGCAGGAAAGCAACAAATCCATGCAAACAAACAAGTGCTATTGATCTCGCTTTTTTTTGCAACAACATATCAGAAAGGTAAAATAATTGTTTACTGTTAACTTTACAATATCACATAGTTTGAAATTTAAATTAAGCAGTTTTTTAATTAATTTGTTGGTCACAGAAAGCAACACAATTCACAACATAATACCCCAATAACACTAATATTAATGTAAAATATGACAAATGGCATGAATTAATCAATGTTTGTCTCCAGTGTGGTTTTATGCAACACAGTAAATACAGAATTCATCTTGGACAAATTAAGCAGTCAATAAATCGACAACATGCTGTGCAGGTCATAACATTCATGTTTGTAATGAAACAAAATAACAACCTTTTACATTGCACACACAACACTACTAATGACAACTTAGAGCAGTTTTCAGTCAGTAAACAATGATTAGCAGATGATCTTGATAATAAATACAAAATAAAAATAAAGGTTACACCACAGACAGTTTGTGATCTATTTGATTATCTTTAATCAAATGCAAACATTTTTGTTTCTGTGCTTTCTTTGACGCAAGTAATATTACAGGATATCTTGAGATCTACCCAGTAAAACCCAGTAGTTGTGTTTGTGTGTTGCACATGTGTGTGCGCCTGTGAATCAAAGTTGTTGTTGTTTGCTACTGTTATAAAAAAGTGGTGCTAAAACATATGGGTGCAAGTCATTTTTAGTCCATTTATGACTTTAAGCAGACTTGTCATCAGTTCAACCTGAATTTAATCTTTCCCACGAGTCTTTAAGCTTAATGAAATACAGTCAGCAGTGTGTGAGCCAGTCTGTGTGATGTACAGCTTCACCCTCAGCCAATCATGGTGCTTTTTGTAAATGCTGCATGCATCACTCTGCAGCGGTTTCTCAAAATCTGATCAGTGGCATCCAAGATGCAGGATGAACATACCAGGGCAGAGCTCTAATATGCTGTCCATTACAACAAAAATGAACAGATTCGTCTGGCAAAAGAACACTTGATTTGTATGGAGTGTCATCATTTTACGGCAACATCATTTAACTACCTGTCATCTCTGGAGAAAGACTAAGCTCATCACTGATTAAGAGCAGAGATTCTTTTCAGTGGAATTCTTTAACTGTGGGCCACAATGGAGGTCTGCACACTGTTAGGCTTTTTCTTTTTTTCAAGGCAATCTTTGGATCTACAAGATCCTTCTCAGGTAAATCGAAAGTTACCTTAAAAATAGAAAAATAGGGGGCGCCTGGGTAGCTCACCTGGTGGAGCATGCGTCCCATATGCAGAGGCTCAGTCCTCACCGCGGTAGCCACGGTTTAGTTCCGTCCTGCGACCCTTTGCTGCATGTTGTTCCCCCTCTCTCTCCCCTTTCAAGTCTTAGCTTTCCTGTCAAATAAAGGCCTAAAAATGCCACACACAAAAAAAAAAAAATCTATTTGGAGACTAACAGTTTCCAGACAAGGTGCAGACCTCCAATTTGCCCCTGCAGTGAAGTATTATTTGGATGTGTGCACACTTGGTCCCTGTATTAAAATAATTTAAGCCATTACATCTTGCTTACTGGCATGATTGGCCTTGAGCCACTTTTTGAGCTGTTGTCGTTTCCTCCCTCAGTGTCTGTATTGTGGCCACTTGAGGCAATCCGCCTGTGAGACGACTGATGAGTGTGTGCAAGGCAAGTTGTGTTTTCTAATTTACTCCGTGTGCTTGAAGTCAGACAGCATCTCTTAAGACCCTGGTGAAGATGAATGGTGAACAAACCATACGTGATGGGGTCTAGACAAGCGCTGAAGAGGCCAAAGATAAACAGCATATGTGTCAGTGAATGAGAGACGGTTTCCTCCATTTTTTCAGGAAATAACCAGTACCACAGGCCTAGCAGGTAGTACGGGGTCCAGCAGACAATGAATGACGTCACGATGACGATGCTCATCTTAAGAGTCCTCATCCGAGCTTTAGGGATGTTGTTGTGGGAGCGGCGTAGATGAACATCTCTCGACAGCACTGGAAGAGAAGAAAACACCATCTTTGTAACACAAAGCTCCTTGGGTCTCAGACTCACTTTCCATTTTTTCTGAGCAGTTTCCAGAACAGAAGTGAAGCTATCCAATCGCCGAAAAATGAAATCCTTACAGAAATCTCCAAATGTCAAAAGTTTCTGATACCAAATCACAGCATGGGTTTTTCAGTAGTGTTCCTCAAGGTCTTGGTGTCTTAATGTGATATTTGGGAGAGATTTCTGACAATTGTTTATCAATTCTCAGATGGTAAAAAAAGGTTATTTTGCCACAAACCTGTGTAACAAATTGCATAAACCCAAAAATTGCTGCAACATCATATACTTCAATCTAATGTTATAAACCCTTATACACTCTAAACTTTCAAAATCTGAATAGGCGCCTAACCAAAACACAATGTTTATTACACATTTATGACTAGAAAAACTTGACACACAGTGCTGCATCTCCGATTAATCTTCCAGTTCCCAGCTTTCAGATGCTGTATACCACTTCTATGTGGCATCTACTCTTGACATGCTATCTCCCACTGCCCCCCCCCCCACTTAAAAAAGACAAAAATAGATATCTAAGGGATAATATATGTGGTATCCCTAAAATTGCATGTGGCCCCCGCCTGCCCCTGACCCCAATTTGAAATGGTCTAGTACTCAGACTGCAGACTTTGAAGAAAACATGAGACTTACAGTTATTGCGGCTGGATATCTCAATGAGGATTCGTGTGTAACAGAAGATCATGATGACCAAAGGCAGGAGGAAGAGGCACAGAAAGGTGAACATGTTGTAGACTGTCTCCTGCCAGTGCTGGACAAAGCTGCCGTGGGTGGTGCACTGGGTGAAGTTCTCCGGGACGGTGATGGTCACATTGTGAAATATAAACATCTGCATGGTAAGACAAGAAGAGTTTTGCTAAATGATAAGTCTAAATCAGTCAGACAGATGGATGACAAACACCACCAAGATTGATGCTGGCACATTTGTGGCACACAAAATTCATTATTCCACCTACTTTGGAATTGTCAACTGTTAAAACATTCTGGTCAGAAGTAATATCCCTAATGTCAGCGTTTTTTTAATGTTAAAGGTGACCTACTGTATTATGCTTTTCTGTATTTTCTGTCATATCTATAATGTTGCAATGTCAGATGTTTATTATTAAACATGGCCAAATAATGAGGTAAATGTATTTAAAAGTTTTTTTTCCACTTGGTTTTCTATATATGGTCTTCTGCTCCACACACGCTACTGCAGTGTTTACATCACATACACTGCTACATTAGCTGCATGCTGATGTCAGGGAAACTGGTCATCTTGGCTGCAGATGTTGTTAATTTTTCCCCAATTTTGATCACTTTGCTGGTAGAACATTTCCGCTTGTGCAGTTCTTGATTTAGCCTTTATAGGTGTTTTTTGACAGTACAGTGGGCTGCTACACTCCGTTTCAGTCCACTGCTAACTACATTTTGTACACGGCTTTGTTGGATACTCAATTATGATTGGTCAATTACAGCACTCTACAGTATGTTATTTCTGTATAGCAGACATGCCGAGCATTTATAGCTGATTGTGATTGCTGTCCCACGTCCAATCAATCTGGTCTTTAATCAACGCATTTAAGGGTTTCTCTGTTGTTATTTATATCACTCAAATTCTATGACGCCCTGACGTCATTATTGACCTGTAATCAGTATAATTAGAGTGGCAGTCATCAGTTCTTTTCTGTAAAAGTGTTACTTAATTATCTTGCCTCATTATAAGGCATTGGAGACTGTGTATGATCAGTAATTGCTGTCTTCTCATAATGATGCTGAAGTGGGCAAGGATGTCCAATTTGGTAAATGAAATTCCTCCGTCGCAGCATCCCAGCGGGAAGCAATGTGCCACTTTAGACAAATTGAAAGCACCCAATGGCAAACTTGAGTGTGCTGTGCAGAGACTCATAGCAGGTCGTCTAAGTACAGTGTTCAGTGTCTGAACCCAGAAATTAGTGGTTTGATTTGGTGATAGCCCTCACTCCCTCCGTGCTATTTGTCGTCACATTGGCTGGACTAATAATGTCTTATTTTTGTTCAGAGCTGGAATTGTCATAGCTAGCGTTTGCAGTACTAAAAGGAAAGGACACAGTAACGTAGGCTGATGGTTTGCTTTTTTTTTTTTGACGAAGGGAGCAGGTCAGAGGGCCAAAGGTTTAAAAGTCACTGTTAAACCTAATGGCTGGAAAAGATTAGCCTTTGCTTTTTATTTTCTCCAAAACTACCTACCTTCGTGAATATAATAAAATATAGGGGGGTCAGGGTCCCCTCTGATACAGTCCCTAATTATTATGGATAGCCAGGCCATTCTTTGAATATCCTGCTGTAATTCTGTCCCTTGATGAATCTCAATAAAGTATAAAACAAGTCCTATCATAAAAATCTGAAGAGGGAAAAAGTTTCAGTAGCTCATGATGTTGGACGTAGTTTAAGAGTTGGATTAGGACTGTTCAATGAAAAGTACATTACTGACATCATTCACAGACAAGTACATTACTGGAAATCTTGAATGTGTCTTGTGTTATAAGCTGACAAAATGTCTAAATATAATACATAATATAGACTACTACTACTAATAATAATAATAATAAATAGGATATTAATTGGCTTTATAGATATATTGTGAATGTGTTTGTATCAAACTGTGGCACTGGCTAAATGTGCAGAGCTTTTAAATACAGACACATTCAGCTATTATCACACTTTATATGTCCCTTACAGCTGAATGTCCTTTTTTATGTCCATTTTTATAATGAATGGTTTGATATGTCCAATAGAATGAAGAATGTGCTAACGTCAGAATACAGTTCTGCACTTATTTTTCAAGTTGTGTGCGTCTGAGAGAAACAAATATTCATCTTGCAGAAAAGTTTTTGAGACATCTGGGGCCTATCTCACAAAAGCAGAATTTAGAAATCCAGGATAACCAATAAAGCGAGGCCTGAACCACTGTATTCACTGTGGCTTATGTACACCCCAGATCCAGTAATTGCAATTTGTGTGGACAAATCAACCAACCCACAAGGTTGGTTTCCTCTAAAATGCTTAGATTAATGGTGTCAGGAGAAGTGGATGATAGAGGTTAAAGAGTATGTTGTTTTTTTGAAAAGATGTGCGCATTAAGTTACCTATGTGCCATACATGTATGACGCATGTAGCAAGAGTTAGGGGTGACCCCAACATAACTGATGTTAATGCTGCGGCAGTTTGCTTCAGAGCTACAGTAGATCTCACATGCTACAGCAGAGTCAGAAGGGCTTTTCTGCTTACAGCCTTAATAGTGATTTATTATAGGAGTGTTTAGCCTACAGTGATTTATTATAATGACAGTCCATAAATGAGAGACATAGACACAGATATGTGAATATACAAATATCATAAAATTAAATTAAATACTTTGGCATTACTGGATTCCACAATAATATTACAAATATTGCACAATATGTTCTAAAAATGTTAATATGAAGATCTTACACAAAAACTGACAGCATACGGATGGACTGTCAAACATCACTGATGTATTTAACACACGGATTATGAGCTCAAATCACATCGTCATCCAGGACTCAGGAAAAACGTGCAAACATAGAAATAGACGTGGTACATTTCTTAATGTTTCCAAACATGCTGATACTATGTGTTATATACAGTAGCCTCCAGTTATAAATGTATGCAAAGCAAATGGACATGAGCACTAATTCACAATTAGGGTCCATGTTTTTTTAACTGTCATTAACCATCTGCCTGCAGTGGTGAACCCTGTCTCCACTTGGACGAGGAAAGAAGCTCATGCAGAAATGAATCTTACAGTAAGACCCTTCTGTTACCGTTTAGGTCAGAGTTTCATAAAGAAACTTTACATGTAAAAGATTCACAGCAGGAACAAGCCCGAAGGTTCATACGCTCAGAACCGTTCATTATTCAGGAGTTCAACCTTGAAACCCCCAGGCACGGCTTGCTAGAGGTTCCTACTGAGAACAGAGGGGTTCTTCTTTAAGATTCTACATTCATTTTGCCTTTTTTAAAATCTGTTCAAAAGGCAACATCTACTGTAGATCTATTTCACATGTTAATGTATTTCTCTTCTGGTAGAGCTGTACTAGGACCAATGTATTAATTAAAACCAGCTAATTCATGCTGAATTAATAGATTATTCACACTATCTAGAACGTACATGTCTTAGTCTTGAACAGAGTACATCCTGAGCTCTTCGACAATGTAACACATAAGCAGATTGAGGACCGTGAGATGTAGTTAAAAGCTCTGGAAAATCCCAGTAAGTGGACCTTGAGTTAAGTTTTTTTTTTTGTCAAGCTACTTTTTCTAAGAAAGAGTGAGAAAAAAAAGAAAAAAAAAGAATGTCTTTCAAAGCCCTTCCAGATGGTTTTCGCCACAAGACTAAAGTTATTTGCTATATTGTCGATGTTAATTGAGTTACCACCAGAATAGTCCAGTCTCAAATACCACTTGATCATCACACACTTGCATAAAAAATATCCCTTTTAACATACATTTAGAACAGATATATATATATATATATATATATATATATATATATATAAAAAAAAAAATATATAAAAATAAATAAATACCAGTGACGCCAAGCTTGGAGTAGAAATAACTTATATCCAATACAGGTACTTGGTGGAAATGTACGTTTTTTATCCTTTTTTTAGGATAACAGCCTTATAGCATTTGTAAAAAGAGATTTGATCCTTTGACCAGCTACTGTAGAGACAATAACAGGTAGCCTATGTGGTGGGATAATCAGTATATCCAATATTCAGTCCAGCAGCCTTTGTATTAGGATACACACTGTGGTAATACAGATGATTAAATGTCAGCTGTACAACCCTGAGATCTATTCCAGAGGCCCGTTCCAGAAAGCAGGTTTAGTGAAAACTCTGAGATGAGGGAAACTCTGGGTTTTCCGTTCCAGAAAGAGAGGTAACTTAACCTCAGAGTCAGTTACTATGGTAACTGAGTCTGTGAACCTAACCTGGTCGGGAGCAGGTTTTCTTCAAGAAACCTTGAGTTTCTCTCAGTCTCATCCCGCTGATAGGGAGGAGACTGAGAGAAACGGGGAAAAAAACTTGAGTTTCTCTCAGTCTCCTCCCTCTCAGAGGGAGGGGAAACTCATTTCCTCATTCATTCAGCCCGTCTCAGGCGCATTTTACAGTTTTTTACGATCGCTATGACACTTTTTTCAATACTTTTAACAACTTTCCTAAACTCTTAACACAGTTAGCACAACATCTGTCTGTGTAGGCTATACAATTAACACATTTCTTGTTGCTTTGACACAAAATGCATACAGTTAACACAAATTTAAAATGCTTGAACTTCTTTTACACACAAGCTCCACCAAAAGCAAAACAATGGATCTTTACTGCCAAATTTACAAATGCTTTCACACTATTTCAGAACAGATAACATCATGTTCTAAACCTAACTTATAGGCTAAAGTCAAAGTGAACAGCTGATCATATTGTAAATTGAAACAAATATATCCCCTGCATTTTATACATGCATTTATTGAGAAACAGCTGATTGAAGTTATGCAAATAGATCAATCATAGCTGATTCCCTTCTAGGAAACACACTCAGGTGTTGAGGTTCTTTCAATTGCATGATCATATGGTAGTACAGTAAAAGAGGACCTATTTGAACAATATACTGTAGATGAACACAGAAAATAAGAAAAATGCCTTCACGAGGGAGAGGAAGAGGAGTACCAGGACAATTATGTCTCTGTCTCCTTTTTTTCATAAACCCCACATTCTATAAAGCTACTCTGAGATGGGTCAATCATTTTTTGTATTGAATCTCTGCAGCAAAAGAAACAAAATGGTGGCCGGGTTGGCTCAGTGGGTAGAGCAGGCACACATATACTTGGAGGTTTATTCCTCAACGCAGAGATCCAGGGTTCAAATCCGACTTGTGACGATTTACTGAATGTCTTTCCCCTTTCTCAACTAGCAGTCCTGTCAAATAAAGGCAGAAAAGCCCAAAAAATATTCTTTGAAAAAAATTTACTAAACCCAACAAAACAAAAATGTAGAGGCTTCAAGAGAAACTGCAGTGCAAAACACAATCTATGATCAATACAATCACTATTGTCTATTCTATAAGGGCAGACCTGACTGATACATATAAAATAATGCAGTTTCTGTAATTCCATAGGATGTTAGTGTTTTGTATGACATTGTGCTATGATTGACTAAATGTTCCTGTTGGGAGAGAACATGTGTTAGTGTTTTGCAAGAATTATTTGATTTTGAGACATGATTGCATTGTTTTGGTAAACATAGTGTATTGTGTTAGTGTATAATTGTATTTTGAAAATTAGTGTTGGAGTTTAGTTTACAATGTGTGATTTTGAACATGAAATTAACTGTTTTGCCAATCGTGTGTTGTAGGTGTGTTGGTGCGTTAACAGTTTAGGAAAGTTGTTGAAAAAATTGTCATAGCGATCGTGAAAAACTGTAATGCAGTTTGTTATCTGCATGAATAAAAAAACTGATTGGTTTATGTTAGGCAGACTGTAAAATGTTTTTTTCTCAAACATGTCATGTCCTTTTGTCGACGATCCCGTTGATGAAAAAGCTGTATTAATTCAGAGAGTTTACGTCGGGAGATGATATTGAGTCCCGACTAGATGTTTTTTCATTTCCACATAACCGATTTGAGTGGTATTTTTTTTATCACAGTCTATTAGATATGTAGATACCTTATCCTCTAGTTCAACATCGTGGACAGGCTTTCACATCCCAGCAGATTCTTTGTGTCGCATTACGTTTTTTGCAAACGGCAGTTTTCTTTATAACAGCAGCGGATCATATTGTAATAGTAAAGCCACTGTATGTAGAGCCGTCAGAAAAGTGTGATCGCTCTCAAACGTTTTTTAAACGTGTTATGTTCCCTGGACACAAACCAGTGAGAGCCATTAAAAATAAATAAATGATTATACTTGTAGTTCTGTTAATGATCATGGTGCTGCAGCCTCAGAATGGGAATAGTATATTTTACTTTTTCGCCCGCAGGATTGCACCTGAATAAAATTATAGGTGTAGCCTACAATTCCAGTTTTCACCAGTAGCCTAATATTATAAGTTAACTGTGATTAAATATGAAATTAATACACTGTTAATGCGTACGCATTGACTCCAGCAGCAATTTTCTCCCACACCAATTCTCTCTCTTTTGCAGCAGCAGCCGCTGTCTTGCTTTTTTAACGAAATACATGTTCAAACGGTTCAAACTCGCCGTTTGTGCGCATGAGTATTTCCACCGACCCGTTTGTTTGTGGTCGTTACCATGGTGAATCGTAGAATCATGGCTCCATTCATACTGCCTTATGTGCACGCGCGTAACCCGAGTGAACATACTCCGAGTTGACTGAACCAACTCAAATCAGCTGTTCTGGAACCGAAAACTGAGTTTCCCATCTCAGGGTAAATCAATTCAGAGATCAGGGTTACACTCAGAGTTTGTTAAAAACCTCCTTCCTGGAATGGGCCTCTGACGTCTTGCATTTTCCATCACAATTTCATGTTTCTGCTCTGTTCTTCATTACAGCCCTGAAATAATGGATAACTGAAAGGGGTTGCACTGCTGAGGGCTTGTTGCCATAGTTACCAGTAAGAAATAAGCAATGGACCAGAAAGTTCAGTTTTAAGAGACACTTCAGTGTTTATATGAGGGAAGGTTTTACAACTCTTCTGTGAGCAATAATGTTCTCCTCAGTCTCAAAACTTGCAAGGTGATGTAGTTACAGATTCTTGGGCTGTTTTACCAGATGATCATTTAACAGAGCCTGGAGTTTTTGCTGAGATATATCCTGCTTTTCATGCCTCCTCACAGACGATAGCCGTGGCTGGAGCCATTATGTTCGTAAACACAATATCTCAGCAACTCCTGGAAATTCTTCCAATTTGGCACAAACGTCCACGTAGAGTCATGGATCAACTGATTACATTCTGGTGGTCAAAGGTCACTGCGACCTCACAAAAGAAATTTTCTGGCCATTACTCAAGAATTCATATGCTAATTATGACAACATTTCACACACGTCTAATAGTATAGACGAAGTAATGACATTTTATATCCAAAGGTCAACTTCACTCTGACATCATAATGTTCTGCAAAAACACTTTTCTTGCCATTGTTCAACGCCATAATTCAGAAACAAAAAAGAAGATTGTGACCATATTTCACATTTGGTCAGATACTGAATTAACACTAATCTTGGGTGCCCACCTTATCTGTGGTGATTGTATCAATCTTCTGTGCTGCTGGGTTGAAGATTTGTGTTAAGCATCTGCGTTTTAGAATTTGTAGCTTCTTTGCAGCAACATTGATGCATTGTCTACTGTCTACTTTGGCCAAGCATGTGAGCACACACAAGTAATTTGTCTTGTTTTTTGTTTCTCTCATTGAATTAAGAGACTACTAGACATACAGCAAAACAAGAGCAACAAAGCTTAAAGCTCCATTGTGTAATTTTTTGAGTTGATTCTTAGCAAAAACCCCTTTGTTCTTTCACAAATATGTGCTCATTCATGTGTAATTACTTCCACCAACTAATCAAAGTATTCTTGTAATCGTAAAATCATCCATTCAAGAATACATACGAGCGAGTCGCTCGTATGTATTCTGCCATGTTGCACCTCCATCTTTAAAATACATTAGCCAAAGAGGACGTACCTCCGCCTTTCGTGCTTTTACACTCAGTGAAACTGTGACGAATGCCAGGGGGAGATTACTCGCGACTGCCGGCAGATTTGAAAGCCTGTTGAAGATGGAGGATCATCCTGATACTTTACTAACATTAGCTTGCATTCGTTTGGGAACCTGATAGCTGATGTTAGCAATGAAATGGTACCAAAATAACGTAAAACTATTATTACACTGGAAGGAACACTCACGGACGAAGTCGTACTTCTTGGAATAATACGGCCACCGTAGGAGTTAAAACACGATCGGAATGGGAGGGGCTAGAAAGTAATATTCAGTTGGTTGTCATATACAATTTCACTGCTAGATGGGAGAAATTCTTACAGTGTAGCTTTAACAAAGTCAAATCAGCTTTTTTTTTTTATTTCTCCCTATATCACAAATCAAACATTTACCTCAAGGGGCTTCACAATCTGTCCAGCAAATGACATCCTCTATCCTTAAGTCGCCTACACATGATTAGAGTTAAAACCACGAGGCAGGGTGCAGAGCACAGTGCAGGCACTTCGGCAAAGCACAGCGCAGGCATACCTCATCACTGCTTCTGGCTACCTCCTTTCACGGTTGCACCTTAAGCAGCAACAAGTTCAAAAGCAACTCCCAGGCTTTGATTTTCAACTATCAACTATCTGCATCAAGCTGTCAATCTGCCACAGCTCGTTGTAGTTAGGGCGAGAAGGGTGATTGTTATTGTATGTAAGGGTTATTGTATTTCGTTGTCTTCCCGCTGTCCTGGTCCAACCGGATCAGCTGGCCTTCCGTAACAGAGTGTTGAGACTGCTGACCTCCAAGCCTGAATGCCACCCCAGCACACCACCACAAAGGACAGAGCACTGGCTATGACAGGCTGATAAAAGATTTGCAGGAGCCTGTTGCACACAATGAAACATTGGAGTCGCCTCAGGAAGAGCAGCATGCGCGGTCCCTTTCTAAATAGGGCTTCAGTGTTGTGAGTCCACTCCAGGGGCCTGTTTCACAAAAGCAGATAAATCCAGGATAACTGATAAAGCGAGGCTTGACCTAGTCTAATCTGTGCATCCTGGCTTGGTGCGTTTCACAAAGGCCAAGCCAGGCTGAGGAGGAGCGACTAGGTCGAGCCAGGCTGAAGTAATTCAGATAGACGTGCGTCCACGGCTTTCCTCAAAAGACCGCAAGGTCGATCACAGATTTACTGATGCCAAAATGGAGAATATACGTATTGTTCATACTTTATACAGAGTGAGCAGCAGCTTCTTGTGGAAGTATGATGACGTGAAACACATTATTTGTATAAAAAGAAAAGAAACACAGCCGCTGTAATGAAACAGCGAGAGAAAGCGAGGCAGACGATCACAGACTGACTGAATGCGTAATTGTAGCCTAAATATATACAATAACGGACCACTGCTCTGAACTGAAACCGTCATAATCATTCCATTTAAGGATTAGGCTACTAATCATTTTCACAAATTAACAGTTGTACTCTTTGCCTTAAAAGTAAGCAGAAGATAATGTTACTCAGGAAATTTACAATGAAGATCAATTTTCTACAACGCTAGAATATGATGCGTAAATATCTCTTTCACTCTGTTCCTCCCTTTCTCTCATGGGCTAAAATATAAGTTTCCTAAGTCATATTAACTTCCACTGCTCGCTTTTAATGCAAAGTGAACAACTGTTCGTTTTTGCAAATGACAGTGACTCATTGAATGGTTTCAGTTAAGAGCAGTAGTTCATAAATGTATATTTTTAGACTATCATTCAGTCGGTCCGCTATTATCTGCCACGCTGCAATGCTATTATCACGTTTCATTTTTTTATAGAGGCCGAGTTTCCTTCTCTACATATATGCCTTGCTCCCTGTATATATGGACATAGAAAATAAAGACACTGAAGAAATTGGACTCTAAAATCTAGAAGCTATGAAGATAATTAAGTGATAAATTCCATGCACACTGTAAACATGAATGGAACAGAGTGATATTCATCAGTTATTTCCCCCCAAATATAAGGTCATATACCATTGAGGTGTCCTCTCCCTGTTGTTACATGAATGTACAGTAGCCTACATCACTAGATAGTTACTGGTCCAGTGAACTAAGACTATAATTTGGGAGGATTGTACAATTAGGATATGTTCTTAAATTGTACAATCCTCCCAAATTATATTCCCAGTTTACTGGACAACTAGAATGCCAAATACAATGCACATGGAAGCGGAACAAACATGATCCTTATTGTTCAAAAATCAACTAAAATAATTCAAGGTGCATTGGTCAACTATAGAAATGCACAGCATTGTATGTATTGCCCTTAGTAACAGACTTCATTTAAAACACATTTGAAATTGTATCAGCCTTTTCTAATTATCTCAACAACTGCCATAATATATTCATCAAACTTCTAACAACAATATGAACAGCAGTCTTCATACAGCAATATAACAGTAACAATGACTCCGCTGTCCTGCCCGGCTACGTTTCCATCGACCCGTTTTTATCCAAATTAAGTGATATCGAATGAAAAATGCCTTATGGAAACCGTAAAATCCGACTGAATTTCATGAATATCGACTCAAATGAAATATGTTCGGTCTCATCGAATTTTCTCTTGATCAATATACGGCTTATGCGATAAACGCTGATGGAAACGTTATTTGCAGAATAAATAATGAATTGCGATTAAGTTTTAGGTCATTTTATGGTTGCAACCCGCAATAAAACGAAGAAGAAGAAGTTTCAGTTCATTTCCGCCCAGTATTTCCGCTCTGTTTGCAAAACAAAAACAGATGTAAGTGGACAAACGAGGAGACGAGATACTTTTTTAATTTACCAGAAAAATATAACAGCTATTTTAGATAGCAAAAATCTAAGAAACGCCATCATTTATCAGGAGCTCGCGAAGGAAACGACCAACAGTTACGACAGGGACATTAAACGCTTAACTTGAAAAAGCTTAACGTGGTTTAATGTATCTAAACAACGATCAATCATCACCAGATTTATCATGGTTATATCTTGTCATGAACACTTAAGCCTGTCAAAAAAACTAAATCGAAATCCAACGATTATAGAAGTTATCTCACGTTAATATTTTCTTCATCAGTGGCCGTATTAATATTAATATGGCGAGGAAAAAGCTTAACGTGGTTTAATGTACCTAAACAATGATCACTGTCAAATAATCTAACCCAAAGTCCAATTATTTTGGACGTTATCTGACATAAAGCGTTTCTGCTTCAGGGGAGCGGAGCGGCTGGGGGTTGACTCTCCACGGTTCTCATTGGCTTTATAAGTCCTAATGTGAAAAAGCTTAACATGGTTTAATGTATCTAAACAACGATCAATCATCACCAAAAAATCCTCTTCTATATTGCTCATCATAACCACTTAAAACGGTCAAATCTAACCCTATGTCCAAATATTATGGACGTTATCTGACACATTAACGTGAGATAACTTATAATCGTTGGATTTCGATTTCGATTTTTTGACAGGCTTAAGTGTTCATGACAAGATATGACCATGATACATGATCGCAGCGGTGCCGGAGGGAAAATATAAGGCAAGTTCCACCTTTTTGATGAGCTGGATCATATCCTCAGCCAAAGGTCCATCGGAGCTTAGGCTATAGCTTGGCTTCTAATATTAACAACTACTTTTGTCTAGCAAAACTTTGTTCGCAAAAGTTCGCTTGAATCTTGTGCTATTCAGTTCAAAAATGAATGGAAACACCATAAAATGTCTCAAATCAATTCGATATACCAATTTAATCGCAAAACAGCATGTGACGTCATTACGCACAGGTTTTTATTCGCTTTAAAGCTGTTGGATGGAAACACACTTTCACCAGCTTTATTCGCATTAGTTTTTTTACCGAACTTCAGATAATTCGATTGACAAGTGGATGGAAACTTAGCTTATCTGTGGTCCGTCCTGCAATCCTGTAGCATCCCCAACGTTTCTTTTTCGCTCTCTATCCACTCCTCTTTCCTCCTTGTGTCTCAGCCATTCATTATCAAAATGTGCTGCCGGTGTGTTGGAGCGCGTTCCGTGTTCCTCCAGCATCTCTCCTGATGAGATCTGCCTCAGGTGCGCTGGGAGGAGTCTTCCGTTCTGTGCCAGGCAAACCAAAACACCACACTATATACAAAATAAAACACCCGAAACACCACACTATATACACAACATAAGAAAACTCTGGCTGCCTGGCTCCATTTTGTGACATATATACATGTAAAAAGTATAAATATAGGCTATAAAATATGAAGAATTATAAAGGACTATGGATATGCAGCCTACAAGATTTACATTACTGTATTAACAGAATTGTGATGAACAGTACTAGTAAATAAATAGAAGCAGAACTGCAACAAACTATATTGCACACTAAATATTAAAACAGAATATTGCACAGAATGTGAAGTATTGCACTACACTACAGGGTCCAGTTTAATAACATAGGGTCCAGGTGTCAGACACTTTACTATCTCGAGGCCTCAAGATACTATCTCGAGGACACGAGATAGTATCTCGAGGCCACGAGATAGTATCTTGAGGCCACGAGTTTCGTGTTGATTGCTCTTACTGTGGCAGAGATATTGCAAATGTCCCATTTAAATGCATTGAGTTATTGGTCGAAAAAAATAAATGTTGCTTATAGCGCCCCCTAAAGGCCGATCTTCGCCAAATTTGGTACCAAGCATCGAGGTGGGATGATGAAGAAGGATCTCAAGTTATATGCTGATAACATTTAATTTGGCCGAGATATGATATGTGTGTGGTAGCTAGCTAGGAAAACTTGTTTGGTCGTCAAATGCGCATACTTTAACATAGCAAAATTCTTTGCATAACTTTTTGTCAGGTCTATCTGGAGATGCTATCTACAAGGTTTCATGCAGATCGGTCTCACGGCCTAGGACGAGTTCGAAAAAGTTGGTTTTGCGCATTGTGCGATATTGCGAAAAACCTTTTAAGGGGAAATTGTCGCGGCCTATATCACGTGATTCAGCTTGATTCATGGAACACGATGTAAGAATTTCTAATGTGTAATGTGGGAGTTAAAGACAAAAAAACATTATAGCGCTACCTAGTGGTCCACGTGTAATTTTTGGTAGGTGTGGTCCATGGCCCATTGTCAATCTACCCTGTGAATTTAAAGTTGTTCACCTTAGTGTAAATGGCAAATTTAGACATGGGTCCCATAGGCCACGCCCACTTTGGCCCCTCAGTACCCAACTCTAGGGTTGGCCTCAGGATTGGCCCTAGATGGTACCCATCAAATTTTGTATAAATCGGATGAGCCGTTCATGACATATAAACCTTTTGTACTTGTAGCGCCCCCTAGTGACCAATTTTCCTAAAACGCATGGGGGACCACCAGAGGGTCATGGCAAAGAAGAATCTAAAGTTTGGCGGTGATCACTTTCATTTTGGCCGAGATATTGCAAAGTTGGTGTTTTCACAGTTAGCTACACAAATTAGTTTTTGCGTTACATGCGCAATTTTTATCAGGTCAGGTCAGTCTGGAGATGCTACGGTCCAAGTTTCGTCCAGATCGGTCGCACGGTCTAGGATGAGTTCGAAAAAGTAGGTTTTTGATAAATCACGATTTTTCACACATAAAAGTCTAGGCGGAAATGGGCGTGGCCTATACCACGTGATTCAGTTGGATCCAGGGAACGCATAGATGTATGGTTTTTGAATGTCGGGTGTACGGTGTGGGAGTTATAGGGCCAAATGATTTTTTTTTGCTATAGAGCCACCTAGTGGTGGAAGTGGTTGAATTTTTGCGCCTGAGGTCCTTGGAGTTTCAGACCAGTCCTGAAAACGGCAACCCCACACCATGTACGGTTTAGGCTGCAGTCGGAGTTTTAGGCGGAGAAGAAGAATAATCAGTAGAAAAACAATAGGGTTCCACACTCCGCTGGACATGTGAACCGCGTTGCCTTGCAACACGCGGTTCCCATGGCCCCTCGGGCTTGGACCCCTAAAAAACAGTTTGGGGGGAGAGTAGTTAGGAGAACTGCTTAGAAGTGGACTTTTCCTATAACTACGTTCCTGTAACTACTTGGTCGGAAAGCGGCTTTAGAGCAAATAAATAATAGGCAGTATAGAAGCCTGCTTTCTAATGGTACAGTACACTTAAAATAACTTAAATTACTGCAGCTATGATGGCTATTATTGCTGTAACTCAGCTGATAAAAGTGCTGCATCATAAATCATAAAGGTCCATGTTCAAATCATAATTTAGCCAATAATGCAAATGATGATACAATTTGTAGTAGATAACACAAAACAGTTATGAGTAGTCTTATTTGTGCATTATTTAAATGCTCGGTTTAATTTTATTCTGATTGTTGAGTCTTAGGACCCAAACGCTGCAGCAATAAGAAGTTCAAAAATAAACAAGTTCTGAGATAATATATGTATATATTATCTCAAAACTTGTTTATTTTTGAACTTCTGAAAGACCAAAAGGGAACAAAGTCCTTTTGAAGAACCTTTGCAGAATCTTCTCAGCTGAGAGAGATTTTTGTTCAGAAGTCAGTTGTTCTTGGTTTCTCCCTGCTGTGAGAGTGCAGGTGCAGGAAGAGCGTTATACAGTATCATGAAGAATCAGCCATTCACAGCGTGACACTGGAAACAATGTATACTTTTGTGACCGATTACGCTGATTATCACTGAGCACTATTTGGGGAAAATAGGTTACAGGTACAATGGCCCTCATTTATGAAACGTGCGTACAACCTAAAACAGGTGTAGGACGGGCGTACGCCGATTCCTACGCAAAGCAAGGCATTTATCAATTTGAACGTGAGTGTAGGCTGCGATAAAATCTCACGTCTGGTCTGAACTCGTGTACGCAAGCATATAATCAGTTTAACAGGAGAAGGAGAAGTCATCAGTTGATCACTTATCAACAATGGCTATCTATCTGGATATCTAGCTCTTTTATATGACCTCTATGCGCCGGTACAACAGTGCACACGGGCCACGGTGGAGCGCTCCATCGGAGTGATTAAGGGCAGATGGCTTGGTCTTTCATCAGCGAGGGGGACCCTGTAGAGTTAAGTGATTCTAACTTAACAAATAAGCACACAGAGAGAGATTTCCGACGAGTGCCAAGCATCGTGCCTTTATTTCCGTTACTCCCTTTTACAGCCCCTCCCCCTAGGCTATATCACATCCTGTCATATCAAAGCCTTTAACACTACATCCCCCTTTCTAAGATCAGTTGTACTGATATATGACAGATAAAACTAGCACCTCTATACTGTAACCGACTATATCACCAGTTAACTGTTAAGTAATACTCAACTGTGTCTTATGAACAATAAGCATGTGAACATTAACTGAACATCTGAACTAAGAAGGTGGGGTAGACTGCCCAATCCTTCTACTGAGTGTGGGGGTTTATTCTGCCCCGTAGAAATCACTCAGTTTCACCAGGGGTACCTACTATTTAGCCACAAAGTCTTTCAGGTACCCTGGAGGCTGTCTCTCTCTTACAGGGTAGCGTGCCGGAGGCTCAGGACTGCATGGTTGAACTGAGCCCTGCTCTGCATGAACTGGCCCCACTGGCTGACCAGTAAGTTGCTCTGGCTCTGGTAAGGTGGTCTGGTGGGATGGTCTGGTAGGATGTTCTGGCAGGATGGCTTGCTCTGTTGGTGCCACTGGCGTAGAGACAAGGTGGTTTCGGTTACGGCGCAGATTCCCTCTGGGAGTGTCAATGATGTATGACCTTGGTGCTTCCGCCTGTCTTATCACTGTCCCCTTCTCCTTTGAGTCCTTTACCCAGACATGGTCGCCTGGTGTCAGACTTTTGAGATGATGAGCTCTGTGTCTTTTGTTGAAGTTCCAGCTCATTCTCTGTCTTTTCCTCTGTTCCACCTCTTTGAGTTTGGTTATGTCCATCCAGCCTGGGTTGAGAGATGACAGAGTGACCGGGACTGTTGTCCTGAGCTGCCGGCCCATAGACAGCTGTGCTGGACTGTACCCGTTGGCGAGTGGTGTGGCCCTGTAAGCCATGAGTGCCAGATACGGGTCTTGTCCTTTCTGTAGGAGACCTTTAACTGTCCGCACAGCACGCTCTGCCTCTCCATTGCTCTGAGCATATCTAGGGGCTGGACGTAACGTGTGTGAACCCCCACTGTGCTGCAAACTGAGTGAAGTATTCAGACGAGAACTGGGGTCCATTATCGGTTATGACCTCGGATGGTATGCCATGCCGGGCGAAGACAGACTTGCAATGTTCCACTACTGCTAATGAGGTGGTTGATGTGAGTTTAGCTACCTCAATGAAACGGGAAAAGTAGTCTACCACTGGTTATCGTTCCACTGAAACAAGTCAGCACCCACCTTTGCCCATGGCCTATCAGGGAATGCCGTGGGCAGCAGTGGCTCTTTGGGGTTGATTCTTTCTTTTGCACATGTGTCGCAGCCCTCAACCACTTTCTGAAGCTGTGTACACGGTCCCGGCCACCAGACAGATTGTTTGGCTCTTTCACGACACTTTGCTATACCTTGGTGTCCTCCGTGCAGTTTCTGCAGGATGTCTGTCTGTAGCAGCTTGGGAATAACTAGCCTACATCCCTTCAGTAATAAGCCGTTTTCCACAGATAGCTCATCCTTGACATGAGCATACGGTAGGTAAGCTCTGTCTATTGTGGACCTGTCTGGCCAGCCCTCAGCACAGTATTTCTTTACTTGGCTCAGGATTTCGTCCAGTTCTTGGTATTCTCTTATTTCTTGTAGTCTCTTTTCTGTAGCTGGTAAGGTCGACATTATCATGTGTACATACAGGTTGATTTCCTCTTCCTGCTCTGGCTGCCCTCTGTCTCGCAACGGCGCCCTTGACAGCACATCCGCCGTGGCCAACTTCTTACCGGCCACATGTGAGATGGAGAAGCTGAAAGCCATCAGTCTCATTCTGAGTCTCTGAATGCGTGGTGGGAGCTCATCTAGGCTTTTGGAGCCTAGTAACGGAACCAGAGGCTTGTGGTCCGTTTCAACGTGGAACGTGATGCCCACCAGGAAGTCTGAGAAGCGCTTGCACGCCCATGTGATTGCCAAAGCCTCTTTCTCTATCTGTGCATTCCTTTTCTCAGCCTCTGCGAGTGCTCTAGAGCTATATGCAACTGGCTTAAGGTGGACATCCTCCTGTCTCTGGAGTAGCACAGCTCCCAGTCCAAATGATGACGCGTCAGCTGAGACAACAGTTTCCGCCCTTGCGTTGTAGAGCGCCAGCCCTGGTCGTGTGCTCAGCTCCTCTTTGATGCCGTCAAATGCTCTTTGTTGATCGTGCCCCCACCGAAACACGTTTTGCTTCTTTAACAGGTCCCGGAGTGGCTGTGTCTTTTCTGACAGATGAGGTAAGTATTTTCCCAGGTGATTCACCATTCCAAGAAATCGTCTCACTCCGCTCGCGTCCTCAGGTTCCTCCATGTCTGTCACTGCCCTCGTTTTTGTTTGGATCTGCTCTCACGCCGGCTGCATCTACGATCTGTCCGAGAAATTTGACATGGTTTTTTGAGAATTCACATTTCTCAGCTCTCAGCGTGACGCCTGCCTCCTGCAACCTCCCCAGCACTGCAAATAGTCGTGTGTCATGCTGGGCCTGTGTGTCTCCATACACGAGCACGTCGTCCATTTGGCACAGGGCACCGTCGAGTCCCTCCAGTATCTGGGACATTCTCTTCTGGTAGTGTTCCGGAGCTGAGGATATGCCGAAGCAGAGGCGGTTAAAACAAAACCTCCCAAAGGGAGTGAAGAACGTTGTGAGCAGGGCAGACTCCTTGGCAAGGGGAATCTGCCAAAACCCTGAGTTTGCGTCGATTTTTGAGAATACTTTGGCGCTAGGAAAGCTATTCCCTCCTCATCTGCCACTGCTGTGTTAACTTCGTTGAGAGCCCCTGACATGCACACTTTTGCATAGTGACCTTTTTTCTGACACGAGTTGCATGCTACATCTCTAGCTGGGCATTGGTTTTTGTTGTGTGCTGGTGTTCTACCACACCACATGCACCGTGTCTGGTTACCTGGCTGTCTCTGATAAGTGCTTTTATAATACGTTTTAGCCTGCATTTTCGCGTTTCTTTCCTTGCCTTTATCAAATTTGTATTTTGTTTGAATGCTGTCCACGTCTGTAGTTTCTGCTTTAAAGTTACTCTTCAACAGGTCCTGTTGTTTTTTCACACTTTCACTCTGACGCGCGCGCGTCACAGCTCTCTCCAACGTAAGCTCCGCATCCAGCTGCAGTTGCTCTGACAGTTTTTTATCGCGCAAGCCCACAACCAGTCTATCTCGGATCATTTCGTTGTGTAGCTGTCCGTAGCCGCAGCGCTCTGACAAGCAGTGAAGTGCAGTGATAAAACTATCCACTGTCTCCCCTTGTTCCTGCTGTCTCTGATTGAATTTGGCCCGCTCAAAAATAACATTTCTCCTCACCACGAAATGCCTCTCAAGCTTATCTTTGACAGTGTCGTAAGCGTTTGCCTCCTCTTCCGTCATGTGAAGTGAAGTCACAATATCTTCCGCCTCGTCCCCCATAGTATAAAGTAAAGTGTTCACCTGGTTTTCATCCGGCTGCAGCTCTAGGCCCGATGCAATCCGAAATCTCTCAAACCTTCGTATCCATTTGGGCCACTCTTCTGGTTTTGTGAAATCGAACTTGGGTGGTGGGGGAATCTGGAATCGCTCCAATTCCAATCAGCCACGAGCCACGTTAGCGTTGCAAGCTAGCTAAACTTCAGACCCACTGACCTACTAAAATTCACGTGAGTTCCCCCCAATTAATTCGTAAAACGAGTCTCATGTGTACCCGACTTAGTAACTGAAGTACTTCTGACACCATGTCGAGTTAAGTGATTCTAACTTAACAAATAAGCACACAGAGAGAGATTTCCGACGAGTGCCAAGCATCGTGCCTTTATTTCCGTTACTCCCTTTTACAGCCCCTCCCCCTAGGCTATATCACATCCTGTCATATCAAAGCCTTTAACACTACAGACCCTACTATAGGCTACATGGCAGAAAAAGTCTGCAACATCGCGCAGGAAAACAGGGGGCCATAAATGTAGCGATTGAGCCAGATGACCCAATGCCCCGAGAGCAGTATCCAGCACAGCCCCAACTGGGGGGCTATATGAAGGAGACAGGATATTATTCCTCGCTTTTAAAAAGGTATAGTATTAGGTTTGGCAATGATACACATGACAATGCGCAACATTTTTATTTATTCTTCAGGTTTTAGTTTCTCTTTTAAAGTGTCGTTAATGGCCACAAGTGAACGATTTATTTCTGCCATTGACCGACATATTTCGGCTCGTTTTTCCAGCCCCTCTGCAGTCAGGAGACAGGGTCGGGGTGGTGGTCCAGTCCGCTCTGACGCGCAAAATGACAAACGGCAGAATCATCATCATTAGGGATGCACCGAATATTCGGCCACCGAAAATTTTCGGCCGAAAATGGCCCAAAAGGGCATTTTCGGTTTTCGGCCGAAATACCTTTATCACCGAAACAATACGGCCGAAAATGTTGTGATGACGCAAACAGAAAACGCGACCTGCACGTGTGTCAGTACCCGATCCGTTCCACCTGCAAAGCGTCTCCTAAGCAACGAGGTTGAGACGGACCACGGAGTGAAAACAATGAAAAGTACGCTCTTAGAGTCTGTCAGCACACGTTTCACTGAGATCTGTTCGGATCCTCTGCACTTCATCGCGACTGTACTTGATCCGCGTTATAAAGACCATTACTTGGATGCGGAAATAAAGCAGAGCGCACGAGAAATGATCCAGGCCGCGATGGATGCGGAGAACCTGCGTGGAGACGGAGACGGAGCAGCGCCCAGCGCAGGAGGAGATCAGAGCGCAGAAAAAAAGACTTGTCTCGCTGCACCAGATGAGGGGCATGCACCCTCGTTGTCTGATATGTTCAGTGAAATCCTGCAAGAAAGTGCTTCAATTAATAATAATAATAATAATAATAATAATAATAATAATAACAATAGGTAAGCTATTCTGTTCTTAGGCTACTGTATACTGTATGTGACTATCAGATTGTAGCCATATTTCTGCTAGATATTTTTTTAATTAAACTTTAATATTAATTTATACAATTGCAATGCCTTGATTTTAGTAAAGTTAGTACACAGTCATAGCCATAAATGCAATGGTACTAATAATTGGCTTAATTTCTTTCGGTGTTTCGGTTTCGGTTTTCGGTCTTGGTTTCCTCTTTTTTCGGTTTTCGGTTTCGGCCAAGAATTTTCATTTCGGTGCATCACTAATCATCATCATCATCGATCTCTACGAACCACTGGAGCTCCTCTGACATTAGCTGGGGCGGCGGGGGGCATAGGACTCTCCCACAGCTGTTGCCTGGCTCTGACTTATGAAAAAACACGAGTAAAATAAAAAAGACACTACATAAATTCCACTACGGTGTGTTTATTTAAATATCGGTACACCATGTAGGCCTAAGAGATTGCAATATAAGCATGTATATTACTATTAGGACTATAGCATACTTATGTCAAGGATGTATAAATTAAATAAACTTCAGCTGGAGTCCGATTTACTATGGCAACACTGTTGACCGCATCAGTGATCTCTTTCCATTTCGCATTCTTTCTACAGCCTTTAATACCAGTTTTCAGGCTGCTAAATAGTACACACGTTAGTGCAAATGAACCTGAGATCAGGGTTTCAATCTCCACCTCTGAAAAGTGCCGCTTCTTAGCCGGATTACGTCTTGCCATGTCGTAAATTGTAGGGGCGAGGCCTCAAAACCGAGAATATATAGGGGCGTGATTTTTAAAGGACGATCGTTTCCAGCCGCTGCATTTATCAATGTACAACCATTATGTTTTGATTGGTGTGACAAACGTTTCATGAATCACACGTGAAGCCAGTCATAAAATGATTTCTCCGCTCATATCTGCGCTGGTTTCTACGTTAGGTTGATAAATGAGGGCCAATATGAGGAGAAAGAGGACACTTGTTTTACCCTGTAAATATTTGCAGTCAGGAAAAGCAAAAATTAACTGAATAAGAATATGAATAACAGTCAAAAATAAATAAAATAAAAATACAAGTTTGTTGTTTCAAAGGCATCTTGTTTTCAATTTTGGGCAAACTTTCTTCCCATTTCCTATCTGTGAATGTGACGCCAATTGATTTGACTTGAATAGATGGATTGATAACTGATCCCACCAAGCCGGTTGATTTATTTATTTTTGTCCTTTAATGCACACACGGCTCTCAGTTGGACTTAACTTTACCTTTCATGTCAACAATTTATGAGGCATCTCTCTCCATTTCTTATTTTATAAAAAAGGGCTCTCATTCTAAGTAATAACAAAACTGTCGGCGCATCCACATGATACAAGATTTCCGTGATCGCGCAAGCGCCTCCACACAGTTGCTAGTAGCCAAGGAGGACACATCTCCTTGACTCAGTCTGCATACAGTCAAGTCAGTTTAGCATAAAGACAGGGAAACAGCTAGCTTGGCACGGTCCAAAGTAATACAAAAACAACAATAATCTGCACCTCTTCAGCTCACTAATTAACACAATTCTTTATTTAATCTGTATAAAATCAGAAGTGTGCAGATTTTGTTTTTAATCTTCATGCTAAATACAAAGTTAGGCCTAACACTAGCAGCCACCTAAGAAACAAAACCAAAAAAACACTGATGTTGAATTCAAGAAGGCTCTGTCAGGTCTTCTTGAGGAAACTTAGATCATTTGATAACAAGAAGCTTCTTCATGTTTCCTATCAGGGAATCTTAAATCTCTGTTATGATGTGCTCTGCTGGGGTGGTGGGATGGGGGTTGAGGGGCAGCAGCACTTTAGCTGATTGAAAAAAAAAAACGAATAAGATGCTCAAAAAAGATTGACTCATTGGGTTACTGTAGAAAAGAGATCAAGGGTCAAAAAAACATTTTTGTATTTTGAAGGACATCAATTACACAGTATTTTTACAGACGCTCATTCAGTGAGCGATTAAGGATGACTCAGAGGGTCTTTTGTTCCAGCAGCAGTCAAATGTTAAATGAACGCTTTTAGATGTGATCTTTAGATGTAGTACCTTTCAGCTGTTACAAAAAGTCTTGCTTTGCCAGACATTCCTCCACCGCTGCAGAGGAGGGTCTGGCTAGTTCACACGTTTCGGGATGGGAGAAAAACATGTGTCACGGGGCCGAAGTTGGTTTCATTTAAGCATGCTTTTACTTGGATTTGCTGTGTTTTTACTATTTGCTGTGTTTCCATCTTTTATATTGCAGGGTTTTATTTTGAAATGTGTGGTGTGTGTTTTAATGTTGGTTTTACTTCCGCCAGTGGACATGTAGTAATCAGGATTTAAGGACTTGCACTTGGGAGCCAGAGGATGGGTTAATTGGTTTTTAGACATAAAAAAGGGCAGAACAGCAATAGAGAGCAGCAAAGAAGCACATGGGAAAAAGGTGGACGACACTGGTAACGTGAAGGAGGACATGGAGAGAATGAGAGCACACGGGGGAGGACGCAGAGCACAACAGACGGAACGGAACAGGCAGAAGAGAAGACAGACACCGAGAAACCTCAAACACCGATCGCTAGCTGCAACAGTGGGAGAAGGTGAAACTTCTCCCTTCCGCGCAAGTCTCCTTTAAGACCGGTGTTTGTTTGGTGTGTAGTGTACACACTAAGTACTGTGGCACTTTTTAAGGATGTTTGACTGGCCTTGAGTTCTCCTTTACAGGCTATGCCCAAGGAGAGGAGCCAAAACGACAACGAAGCTGGTTGCCAGCGGAGACCTGTGGACATTTTAACCTCCCACTCCTGTTCTGCTGTACCATTTTAGCTTGATTTTAGTTGGTTTTGCTTTTGCTTTTAAATTCTTTTGAGGAATTTGTATTGTTTTTTTATTTATTTTTTTATAAATTGTTATTCCCCAAACTGGTTTGCACTCACTGTTTTAAACCACTGGTTTTAACTGCCCTCCCCCCCCCCAATATAAAGAACCTGTGCTAATCTTTTATCTTTAACTGGAGTCTTTGTAGTTTTTAGAGTTCCTAGGCCTCAGCCAAAACCTAGGTGGCGTTGTCGGCCCCCGTACACCATTTTATCCACGCACCCTTTACACATGCACTGGTTTATTGGCATTTCTTTAAACCAATCACAACCGTCATGGGTAGCGCTAAGCTCCGCACGGAGCTGTTGCAAAATAGCCTCGGGAAGGAACTTGTTTTGGTGGAACATGTATGTTCAAAAGTTGTTTTGGTCATGCAAAAGAACTCCGATTGGACAGATAGTCTAGCTAGCTGTCTCACACACTACATTCCCATATGCACACACAGAATTCATACATGCACACACATGATTCATAAATACACACAGGATCCACAAATGCGCACAAAATTCACAAATACACACAAAATTTACAAATGCACACAAGATTCAGAAATGCACAGGACAAGATTCAGAAATGTATTTCTGATGCACACACAAATATATCTTGATTTACAAATTGCTTGCAGTCTGAACTTCATTGCTCCCCTGACGTGGCTCAACACACAAATGCATTTTTTAAAACAGGGAATGATCTGCAACCAATCAGATATCTCCTTTGTTTTAGCCAATCACAAGAACGCACCCCACGTGGGGGATTGTTTACTTATTAGCCAATTGAGAATGAGGTGTTGTCACGGTATAGTGCCCCGCCCCCAGAGATCCCCTTCCTCCATTTTGAACTGCTCATGTTCATTGTTTATGTTGGTTGCGGACAAGGGGGTAAGCTTCGCTTCAGAACTCCTATGGCGCCATTTTGTTGCTACAAAAGGTATCACCTCCTGTTAGCATTCCACTGACCGCCATTTTTTTTTTTACGTCACTTGACTGCGAATAACTTTACATCTGAAGCATTTAAAGACTATTTGTCCATTGTTTATTTCTGAAGAAACACGACAATGTATAAGGCTCCATTACCTTGTACCTCACGTTATGGCTCCGTAGCAGACGTTTTTGTAAAAAATAGGCTAACGATTGTGTCATAACCAAGTGACTTACTGTCGCACAGTAGAGGAATTACCGTATAGTACAGGAGAAGCTGCGCAGTAAAGCAAGAGATCACCGCAAAAGTGCTTCTAATAGCCTTCACTGGTCTCCGTCCAGAGCAACGGGGTCTATCTATCTATCTATCTATCTATCTATCTATCTATCTAGTTGCGGAGGTCTTTATTCTAGAGACGTCGGATTTATCGGGTGGCTGCAATTAGAAGAAAGGACTTTACTTTCGACCTAATCTCCCAGTCGATAGGAGTGTTCGCTGCATATTCATTCGGGTAAGTTCTCTTAAAATGTGTTTATGTTGTCGGCTCTTAAAGCCACGAAGTGCACCTAGCTAACGTTGTTGCCTAGCCTGCTAGCTAACTACAGTGCTTGCTAAGCATAAGTGAATACACCCATGCTAATCATTTAACACAAGGCTGTTAGCTGGGTCGCTGTCTTTCGTGCCATTTGTGTTTGTAAAGTTTAATGTACGGTGGCATTTTCATCTCTTTTTATAAGCGGTTACTGTATAACGTTAGCAGTGACTTAGAAATGTGTGTTTATCAGTTGTAGCTGCAGGATGGGAGGTAAAGCTGCACCTTGTTTACTTCACTAGCAACATTAAATGAAAGCTAAAATGTATAAGTAGTTTCCCATGTGACGAGCATTCATAACGGTAAACATTTGTCTTGTGTTTGCTGCTGTCTTTTAACAGGGACTAAGGAACAAACGGAGGCTGCACTAGCATCACCAGAAGGGAGAGATGAGGAGAGGGAAAGCAAAAGACAAGCAGGGAGGCAGAGGCCAAATAAAGATGTTGAATAGATTATTTGCTATATTAGAGATTGCCATTCAAAAAATAAATGCATCAAATTAACTGATTTGTCTGTGGCTTGTGTGTGTGTGTATATATGTACACACACACACACACACACACACACACACACACACACACACACACACACACACACACACACACACACACACACACACACACACACACACAGTTTTTCAATGTCTATCTTTCCATCAAATTGTGACCTGGAGACAGGAAACTTCTAGCTGAATAACTATACTCAGATGCTACCTGTTGTAATAACTAGTTAGGTATATCTTTTTTATAACATTTATTCAAACCTATATACTGTACACAAGTATATTCAACATGAAGCGACGATCAGACTCAGCTGCCGATGATGGTGTTGCTTCCAGGCTGCAGACAGAAAGAGAAAGCTTTAGGTTAGTCCAGTAGTTATCCAACCTGTCCTGGTAAGATTAGAATGGTATCACAAGTATATTTTAGCATACTGTAACATTAAGGTACTTCATGTAAATGTGTAGTGGTGTAGTTTATTTATCATGGTCTTAACTAACTGTTGATCATTTAACACACTTAGCTACACCTAGCTCTTATGGTGGTGTAGCCTTGTAGCTTGTGTGTTTACAGTACCATTTAACCTTTCTCACTTGCAGTTTACTGCATATCATACTACCTGTGGCAACCTCCATTAGCTGGTAGCGTTTACCTTGTTATGGCTGATCATATTTTGCACTGCATTTGTTTGAAAGCTAGAAGCTACTGGACAATGAGCTAATGTTACATACATGCAGTAAACTACAAGCTAACTAATGTAAACTGTTAGCTACTGTAAGCTTAATGTAATTTAGATTAATTAATGCAATTCTCCTTACCGGTAAATGTTATGACAACTACAAAGTACAAACATGAACGTTTGAAAAGTTTTTAATTCATTGACATGGGATAAATAAGAGAAAACGGTAGCCTATCAGTGTCAGTAACGTTACCTACCTTCGCACATTGTGGCGAAACTTGCCGACAGAATATTCTCCTCCTGCAAGCGAACTGACGCCGATTCACTTTCTCCATCTCAAGACAAATTAAATAGCCCAGTTTACAGTTCCACATCCATTTCTTAAAGTGTTTTGAAATGCAGCGCTCACACTGTTGCCCCCTATACAGTCTATGGTTGCCCTAGTTACCGATAGTGTAGGTATGCCAAAATGGTGGACGGCTCAGGCCATAGGCACCTCCCAAATCGTGACGTATGTCATGTGGGGTGCGTTCTTGTGATTGGCTAAAACAAGGGAGATATCTGATTGGTTGCAGATCATTCCCTGTTTAAAAAAATGCATTTGTGTGTTGAGCCACTTCAGGGGAGTCTCAAAATCCACACACAAATGCAAAGAAGTCCACAGACCGCAAGCAGTTTGTAAATCAAGATATATTTGTGTGTGCATCAGAAATACATTTCTGAATCTTATCCTGTGCATTTCTGAATCTTGTGTGCATTTGTAAATTTTGTTTGCATTTCTGAATTGTGTGTGCATTTATGAATTTTGTGTGCATTTGTGAATTTTGTATGCATTTGTAAATCTGTGCTTTTTAAATTTTGTGGGTGTATTTGTGAATTTTGTGCGCATTTGTGTATCCTGTGTGTGTATTTATGAATCATGTGTGTGCATGTATGAATCCTGTGTGTGCATGTGTGAATGTAGTGTGTGCATGTGTGAATGTAGTGTGTGCATGTGTGAATGTAGTGTGTGCATTTATCTTGGAGACTGTTCTAGCTCCATATAAATCCACCGCAGTTTAAAATTCTAACAAAGAAAGCGGAAGGAAACTGACATCGGCGAAAAGACATGCATCCGGCGGAATTTCCTGTGGCACTGGAGAAATCCCGGAAGTGGAACGTAGGATATAGACCGTCTCACTGACCGTCTGACTTACTTGTGCGGTTCATTGTACTGTGTATTCATAGTGTACTGTAAATATGTCCAGTTGATTTGGTGGCAAATGAGTTCCCCCATTAGGGATTAATAAATCTTAATTTCATATTAACGGAAGACGTCAATATTTTCATCTCTCGGCAAGAAAAGTATTTCTCAAAATCGTTGCTTCAATTAATGTCAAAGTTCTCCTAATTGACAAAATGTGCCCTCCAGGCAGACAAATAAAAATGTTTTCTGATCCGACACAGATCGACAAGATGACATAATTTCTCTGTGCCTTCCAAAACCATTCGCTGTTGAATAATAAATATGTGTAATGATGTGACACTGCTGTGGGTAAGGTTTGGTTAGGTTTAGAGAGAGTACCGTTTCAAGATATGGACTCTCTTGGAAACCCATTAAATGTGATTTGCCTTCAATAAGTCTTCCAAACCATATGACAATAGATCTTCTGTGATAAAGTCCTGTGTTTGACCCATCCACCACCCCAACCTGCTTCCTAAAGCCCAATTTATGGTCATGCGTTAAATCCACGCCATAGGTACGCACGGGTACGTGTAGATCGGACCCTACGCCGTATCCTACAATGGAATTTTAAACTGCGGTGGATTTATGAGGACTATGGTTAACTGCTCCTCAGATCTCTGCAGGGTAAATCCAGACAGCTAGCTAGACTATCTAATCTGAGTTTTCTTTTGCATGACTGAAACAACTTTTGAACGTACACGTTCCACCAAAACAAGTTCCTTCCCGAGGCTATTTTGCAGCGGCACCGTGGCTCTTCCCGGTGCTTAGAGTCGCCCATGACGATTGGGATTAGTTTAAAGAAATGCCAATGAACAAGAGCACGTTTTTCTCCTGTCCAGGAATGCTGTGTGGACTAGCCAGACCCTCCTCCGCGGCGCTGTGGGGGAAGATCTGGCAAAGCGAGACTACAAGTAATGTTGTTCAGCAACCAGTGACCTGGAGCTTGTGCTTGTACTGTATGTGCTGGAGCAAATCATAACCTAATGTTGAGTAATGTGAAGCTTCCCACAACTTCTAATTTTAATTAACAATAAAACTTAATTTAATGGGCGCAACAGATGTTTCGCTGAATATCGAATAGCAAAGTGTATCTATTTAGATGTTTTATTATGTCTTTCACAAACATTATTGCATGCAGCCCTGCAGATTAAGTGAGCCAACTTCATTTTTCAGGTTACATAAGATTTGTTTTTGGGCCTTGATTACCTGGATGTTTTTCATCATGTCTCCTGCAGACTTAACCAATTCTTTAATTAACCTTCACCTCCCTTTCTCAGCAAAACTAAAGATGGATTCGCTAGAGGAAATCACACTGGCAGTGTTTATATAGCCTTTTTGAAGCCAGTATGTGATGGGAGAGGTGTACAACCAGCAGTTGTCACTTGACAAGAACCCTCATGAGTGTAGAGAGGGGATTGACAAAGCAAACAGAATGAGTTTTCTCCTACCTGAGGGAGCGAGAGGATTACACTCATTGTCCAGGCCACAGTCAACATGATTTTGCTTTTCCTTTTGGCCTCACTGATGCCCAGAGGATTGAGAATTGCAGACTGCCTATCCAAGCTAATGACCACAGTTACAAAAGCGCAGGAGTACATCGCCACCAGTTTCATGAACATCAGCAGTCTGCAGGCGACATCTCCCGCCTGCCACTGTACCGTGATGTTCCACACTGCGTCCACGGGCATCACGATGAAAGTCACCAGCAGGTCCGCCACAGTCAGGTTCATTATGAGGATCCTGACGTGCGACTTGCGCTTGCCGCCGTTGCCGGCAGCCCACAGCACAACCAAGTTGCACACAGCTGACACAGCGCACAGAGTGAAGGTGATGATGACTCTGACTTTGGCCGCGGTGGAGAAAGTGGGCAGCTGGAGCGCGTCTCCATTAGCACTGTAATTGCATGCTGAGGTGGGTCCCTGACAGCTGCCATTCGTCGTTTGATCCGTCAGCTGGTGGAACATAACGAACAGCGTAGTCTGACTGACGGGAGGCACAAACAGGCAATTATCCCGGCTACCGTAGACGCGGACTTACTTCTCCGTTTGCATCTCCAACTAGAATTTAAACTGTCAAAACTGAGAAGAAAAAAACAATTATTGGTCCGATTTGTTATGCTGGTGTTTTAAACATGCCGCAATGTGCAGTGCAGGTGATGGTCGTTAGTGGCACCTGTAACATGCAACAGTTCCGTATATATCCCTGGCACGCAACTTACATTTACGCACAACAAAAGACCAAACACCACGTTATTTAGCTTGTAGGTAGGCATGCAAAGTGACCACACAAACAGTCATGATCCTAAATTAATACAGAATAGGAAAAATATTGCTTAACGGCAGAGGGGAAAAGACGTCAGTAATACTGAAGTAGCCTACAGCTTTATTTGCTCAACTTCTAACCCTCCTCTTTCATTTTCTCACATCATCGCTTCCCCTAATTAAAAAGGTACCTGACTCGTTACTGTCCCGTAGGAAGAGAAAGGGAGAATAGAAGGAATCTGAAGTAAACCAATTATAAAAGGCAGATACAAATAGCTTACCTGTAATTATTAGCGGAGCTGACAGGGAGCGCTGAGTGGGATCTCACTGAGCGTGTTTCTGCTGCAGTCACTGCAGCTGTTGCTTCTTTCCTCCGCTCTGACGCGCAAAATGACAAACGGCAGAATCATCATCATCATCATCGATCTCTACGAACCACTGGAGCTCCTCTGACATTAGCTGGGGCGGCGGGGGGGTCATTTTGAAAATGTTCAAGTGCTTGTGTTGATGCACCATTCAGTTGTGTTCAAGTATGAAAAACAGTGCAATTTGAAGGACGAATAAATATAATGGCGCAGAAATGAACTCTTCTTTATCACTCATTAAAATATGTATAGGCTCTATGTAAAAAGGGACCATGGCCATTTTCCCCTACTAATTTCCGGGTTCTCCTTCTCCATAAAGAACATGAGCTCAATGAGAGGGTTAACCTTTCCTGCACCAACATCCATAGAGGCAGATGTTATCGATACACCCCCAGGCAGGCGCATTTTAATGCTGTATACACTGTTTATAATGCTACATGGCTGACTGTACAGCATCTGGGGTGCAACTGGGGGTTCAGTGTCTTGCTCAGGGCCGGATTGTACCACTAACTTTGTGATTAAAACTCCGAGCCATTAAGCCACCCCACTTGCCTTCGCCGGTGTAGCCTAGTTGGTGATCTAGTCGACTTGTGTTTCTTAATGTTTTGGTTACTTTATCGGTTAAAAACTCTAAAATTACTTAAACCTATTTAATCATGTTTTGTTCGCCTTACCATTTTTATTCTACGTTTTTTTTTTAATCAGCTGACGTGATGACACAGGACAAAAAAAAAAAAAAAAAGTTTTATTTCGGTTAAAACAATGCCAGCGAGGCAGGATGGCTGAAGGCTTTTGGTTTGCACTCTTTACAGCCACCTGAAAGAAGCAGTAGCTGTTCCATCTTCAGACTCTACATAGCAAAGGAATGGGCTGTTGCGCTTCCCCCAGGGATCCACCTGCGCCCTGCCATAGCGTACTTTATTATGTATACCATGAATTTTGGATTGTTATTCACTGCTTTCATCCCCTTTCAACACGAGGCTCTTATTTTTTAAGTTTAATTCTGTTAGATTTGACTCTCTTGCAAAAAGAATCTGGAAATAAAATTGTTGCCTTTTTATCTTCATATTGAAACGGGGGATTTTCTAAAAAAATAACTTATTTCTGGAAGCGCTGCTATATAAAATTGAATCCGAGCAATACCGCACCATCGCTCATCACAACCACCCGCCTACCTGTAGGCCCATTGTAATTGAAAATGTGCAGCTCCAAGCAATTCTGCCAGATTCGTCAAAGAAAGATGACGCGTGCAGCAGTTACCTCGGTTACCGCTGAATTGGATGAGACACCGGGTGAAGACTGACCGGTCCTAATGCAGTTATTAGAGAGGTAGCCTAAGTGTTCCACAATTCTTCGTGGAGCTGTGTAAACGGTTTTCAACAGGCCTGTTGATTTGTAGTAGAAACTGTAAAATAATTAACCAAGCACCAATGTTTCTGTGGTTATTTTACAACAGCCCAGGGCTGGACTGGCCATCTGGCATACCGGGCATTTTCCCGGTAGGCCGACGGACTTTTGGGCCGAATCGCCGATATAAATAGGCCTTTTTTATTTTTTGGCCGGTCCGGCCGATAAAGAACTCACAGCGGCCCATTGGTTAATTTTCTTTATTGGCACTGGCCTGACCCAATGAAATCCAGAAACCCCCTTCCCCACTCCGGGCCGCAAATTTACGAATCCCACTATGGCCACGCCTCCCGGCCCTGAGACGTGAGCTGTAATAGTTATGCTGGAAGTTTAGCATTCACGTTATAATGGACAAACGACCACCAAGTGCAAGGGAGGTGCAGAGAAATTAGAGGAGAAAAAGATTAAGAATCTACAGGCGGATTCCTCAAAAATTTCGGACATGTTTGGGGCTGTAGTAGCTGCTTCAACATCAGCATTACCTGAAGTAGAGGAGGAGAGGTGGCTGGCTATAGAAGCAGAAACAACGATGTCAGGGAAGAAGGCGAGGTGGAGGCGAGTGAGGAAAAGATGGAAGAGAGAGTAGATGACGATGTGGTAAGGAGTAGGCAAATTAACACAGACTCTCAGGAAGGGAGGGAGGCTGTGTGTGTGTGTGTGTGTGTGTGTGTGTGTGTGTGTGTGTGTGTGTGTGTGTGTGTGTGTGTGTGTGTGTGTGTGTGTGTGTGTGTGTGTGTGTGTGTGTGTGTGCTGACGCGCGAGTGTGTCACGTAATAACGACAACAAGCAGTTTGGCTGTAACATTAAAGTTAGTGGCTGTCAGGTAACCGATCTGTGTAAGCTTACATTGAAAATGCTAGCGGTTAGCCTGTTGGGTAGCTGAAGAGTCTGTGTGATCTATAACATCAGTGATGATACAAGCATCAGTGTTCCTTGAATAGCTTAATTAGCTTCTCTTGTATTGGTGCTCTTTTCCAGGGCATATACTACTCTCAGCTTTATTGGAGCTTTTAGGAAGGGTTATAGTTATGGTTATTGTATTTAGCAGACACTTGTGTCCAAAGCGAGAAAATATGAATCTTACAATAGTTAAAATCAACAGTAAACAGTTTTTAAAGTTGCTAAGCCAATATTAAGCAAAATAGTAATAATAAAAATAATGACAATACAATATCAAATATCAATAATAAAAAATTATAAAATACCATAAATATACAAATCATAACTCTAAGAATGAATGAATTATTTAAGTGTAAGACCAACAGATAAGTCTTGAGTCCCCTCTTGAAGGATCCAAAATGATCACATGAACGCTGAACACTAGGCAACTCATTTAATGGAACGCACGCATATTTTAAGAGGACTGTCTGCAGGGAATTTGTCTGACCAATCACGGTGGGTGTGGGCCGCCTGGCCCAAAAATGCCAGGGCCGATTTTTTGTCCCAGTCCAGCCCTGCAACAGCCTGATGCTGGTTGCATGCAGCGGATCTGCCTCTCTACAGCATTAGTAAATGTGTAATTTGCTTGAATCAGCCTCATAGCCCTTTTTTTTTTTTTTTTAATTTTATATCTTAAACTAGATCAACACTTTTGAAAAGGAGGTGTAGAGGGCTGTGTGGGTGGCTGGCTTGAGACCCGTGGAGGTGTCGGTAAGAACAGTTCGGTCCAGTCACTTTCAATTCCACAATTCTTTTATTCCAAGCATTATCAAGAAGACAGGTTGCGTGTTTGTTTGTTTGTTTGTTTTCTAAGGGGGAAGGATATGGGATACAGTTAGTGTAACAATGCCACAAACAAGGCCACAGTTAACGTGGATAACAAACCTACATAATCTGCTCTGTTCTTAACCTAACAATGAATATAACTACTCAACTGCACACAGCTCAGGTAACTCAAACAGGTGCTACGTAATAAGTCTGTGGCTGATTGAGGCTAAGTGATTGCAGGTGTGGTGAACTACAGGGGGAACTGAGTGGCAAAGAAAAGGGGGCGTGGCAACTGCAGGACAGAGCTGGAATCTTCCAAACAACTTTGATAATAAAAAAAACTTTTATTTGTGGTTTATGAATGTTAAGCCTCTAGCAGGCTTTGACATTGAGTTTTCTTCTTAGTTGTGTAGCCATGAAACGACAAAAGCAATTTTCTTTATGCAGGACAATGCATTTCAAATAAACTCAATGTGTTTATTCCTGTGCAAACATCAGAGTAATAAAGACAGGAAGAAATCCACAGCCAGACACTGCAGACAAACATGGAGTAGTAAAAAAAGCCTAAGAAAATAGAAAAGTTTTCAGTTTGCTTTTGGAATTTGACACAATGACAGATCTCATCTCAGGTCGGGTAGTTTGTTCCAGAGAACAGGACCAAAGTTGAGGAAGGTAGAAATAGGAAAGGAAGCTACAAAATGTGAGTGGTGTATGTTACTTGACTATCTTTTCTGATAACTTCAGAAATGTAGAGTCACTGAATAATTATTAAGGATAAAATTAATTGTGTGTGTCAATTTGTTTGTGGTACTTTGATTGCAAATTTGATTCGGGAATATGCACTGCTGAATCACAATCTTCACTCAGGCCTATAGAGCCACCTACCAGAGCTACCAAAGCTACAATGTCAATGTGTGTCATATGGTGTATAGACTGCACTACACCCACATTAGCAACTAATGTAGAATAGCACTGTGAGCAAACAAGCTCACAGACTCACATTTTATATCAAAATGTAAAATAAACTATTTAAAAGCTTACAAATTGTTATAAAAAAAAACAAATAATTGAATATCATAAGTGATACATTTTACAGAAATCCTTTTATCTAATCTGTTATATCTCGAGATTATGAGATAGAGTAGTCGGCTATGGAAACAGCAGATAATTCATTTTTATTGATCTTTCAGCTACAATAGCAGAGTAATGTGAAGCCGTCCTCAATGACGATAATTGGATTGAAAAATCGGCACATTTCCCACTGTCATGCCAGCATTCATGCAGATAATCATAGTTTAGAAAATTAAAGCGACCAAATTGGATGCTGTCATTTGTCTCCCTGGATTTATTGGAATTTGTTGGTGCTTTGACCCCTCTGTCAAAGCAATACATTCATCTTGAATAGCCTCTTGCACTCATACACAGAAGGACGGAGAAAAATGGGTCGAGGGAGGAGGGGCAGTGAGACTATAGAGAGAGAAATGATCCACAATTTCATGCATTTTCCACTTTTCACTCTCAATGAGCCACTTCTTATAGGCTAAGGCATACGCTACCAGCCCTATTTCAACACTACATCTACTTTTGCAAATAAACACACAGTTGGCAATTTGCTTTTGAATGCTGCCGTACAAGTCCTCGACTGTGAAGCGGGATACTGAACCATTTTAGTATGCCATCATGATGGTCCTGGGCAATCATTAAAATGGCCCTATATTCCAGAAAAATTTGCACCATAGGGTGCCCACAGCTCCTATGTTATATATTCATTGGGTGGTACACAACCAGGCAGAATATTCGTGAGACCTGACAACTCCCATAAGATGCCTGCCCACACTATTATGGATCCCTCACATTGATTAAAACCCTTGTGTTGTTCTTTGGGTTCCAGTGACCTGAAGGACAACACAAGGGTTATGTACTACTGTTTACTTTGTTGAGAATTGCTCTCTAAACCCTGTTTCTTGTAAAGTAAGTAAGTAAAGTTTATTTCTAGTCACCGGGACCCAAAGGACAACACAATTAACAGATGGAAACAAAACACTGTGGGTTGTAGGCAACATTTGGCTTACGAGAAATGTAAACATATTTGTACGTAATATCAGAAACATTTGAAGACATCATGTATAGGCCTACATACATTATGTACATCCTGTACATTCAAACCCAAACCACTGACTCATCAGATGTTTTTTGATTTTAATGAATTAATTTCTTGCTGCAGTATCTATAATCCAATGTGTCTGTAAATCTGGAAATAGATGGAGACAATTCTTTGTTTTTTGTCCACAATGTGCTTTGTAATTGATTAAAACATCTCCATTGCTCTTTTTTAAGAGAGGAATTAGAGAGGCTATAGAGGAAGTTATGTATTAAAGAATACAGCTGTTTGTTCCTTTCTTTCTCATTCTCTTTTACAAAGAACACAAAGCCAAGAGAATAGGTTTGGTGGAGACTTTTGGTGGAGAATTCTGAGTTCAGACTCATCTATGCTGTCTGGAAGCAATCGCTGAACCATTATTGAAAAGACACGATGGTCATTTATATTGTATCCCTTTTGTCATAATGATATAGTCATTTTGAAAGAATAACTGATGTGTTGCATTTGTCATCCTTTAGTGGCGAAGAGTGCATTCAGTCTGAAAAAAAAGAGATGTGTGTGTGTGTGTGTTTGTGTGTGTGTGTGTGTGTGATAATGTTCAATATACTGTCAATGTCGTGACATTTGAAATGCTGTATTTCTCTGTCACTCGTACGGGTGTGAAATTGCGTGTTGTGTGTTTTATTGGGTAGAAATGATGTTGTATCCCTAATCCATACAAACAGTGAAAACCAGGAGACCTCATTTGTTCTGATGAATGTAAGTCGTTACACCTTAAATACCTCAAAACATACCTAAAACCCACTCAAATTATATGGTGTCATACAACACATATAGCTTTCACCAATAATAGATGCATGTTCCAGTACTGGATAATGGTGAGAGAGCTCACACCGTGCTTAATTGCGCCAACAGTTGTTGCCTTCTCACCAAGCTGCTTGCCTATTGTCCTGTAGCACATCCCAGTCTTGTGCAGGTCTACAATTTTATCCCTGATGTCCTTACACAGCTCTCTGGTCTTGGCCATTGTGGAGAGGTTGGAGTCCGTTTGATTGAGTGTGTGGACAGATGTCTTTTATACAGGTAACAAGTTCAAACAGGTGCAGTTAATACAGGTAATGAGTGGAGAACAGGAGGGCTTCTTAGAGAAAAACTAACAGGTCTGTGAGAGCCGGAATTCATACTGGTTGGTAGGTGATCAAATACTTATGTCATGCAATAAAATGCAAATTAATTATTTAAAAATCATACAATGTGATTTTCTGTATTTTTGTTTTAGATTCCGTCTCTCACAGTTGAAGTGTACCTATGATCAAAATTACAGACCTCTACATGCTTTGTAAGTAGGAAAACCTGCAAAATCGGCAGTGTATAAAATACTTGTTCTCCCCACTGTATATAATCATTCTATCACCCCTTTAAGAACAGCTCGATTCCACCAAATTACTTTATCTGGCATCAGTTTGACAAAAAGATTGAGAAATAACATTGCCTGCATGTTTCCCGTCAATGTAGTTGGTGTTTATGGAGAAGCAGCACTTAAAAGCACTTTCTCCAAAGAATCATTTGTTAGAAATTGGTAGACATTAATGCAAAAGGACAAGTGAAAAGTCACAAAATCACTACTTATTCTGTTAAATCTGAAGTAACAAAAAAAGCTATAATCTGTATTCCTCATCTTGTTGCCAGCCTATGTATGCTGGTTGGTAACTTCACTTTAATACAGATGCAACCTTAGATTGCATGTTGGAGGGGCTGAGACATGGCATTGATCCCCTGTGAGTGCTATTTTCAGCCACACTCTTGAAGCAGTAAAAGTGGTTTTGAAGTCACAAACCTATTGAGATGAGAAAGCATGTCTTCAGTTCTTCAGTCTGTATTAAATGGTGTGCGTTCCTTTAGCACAAAGGTCATTGGCTGCAGCAAAGAGAGAGAAGAGGGAAACATCATTTATATTTTCATTTCACCAGTACGTCTGGAAACACTGCTAGGCTGTCTTCTAGAAATTATGTTTAAATACTTCTGCCAGTGACATTATGAGGGAAATTTAATTGCTGCAGGGATTATGATCAGTGGGAAGGTGGTCCAGGTGGATGGTTAGATTCAGGTCCTGACATTGTCTGGAGTTGCCCTTTCACACATGTACCACACAACAGGAGATTACCTGAGACAGTTCTCATCAACTGGAAATTCTCCGTTCTCTGTGGTTTAGGTAAGGGGGTGACACCTGGGTAGAGCGTGCAGGATGCAGAACATGATGCATGGATTAATCCGCGGTCATGTAGTCATGTGTAATTTGGTCATAAACAACCGACTCTCTTGCAATTCCTTGAATTGGTCTGATGAATTCCAACAGAAGTTCCCAAATCTCGTTGCCTCTGCAGTTGAACATTTTCGTCGCCGTCTTTGTGTAAATCACTCTTCTTCACCACCCTCTGATGTTTTCTTTCTTCTGGTATTGCAAAAGCGTCATTAAACATTGTCAACACGCCCATCCTCTGTCAAACAGAAATGTTTGTACCACATTTCAGATCAATCCATATAGTAGTTTTTGAGATATTACAATCAGGGCCAAAGTGGTGGACTGTCCAACAGACTGACATTGACATCCGTAGAGTCACACTGTTGCATACCTTTACGGCAAAGGTAGATAGTAATGGTGTACTACTATACTATGTGTAAGCAAGCAAGTAACACACTTTTACGGAGCCCTCCTGGTCCCCCTTTGTCAAAAAAATTTATTATAACTATCTCGTGGCCTCAAGATATTATCTCGTGGCCTCAAGATAGTATCTCGTGGCCTCAAGATACTATCTCGTGGCCATGAGATAGTTCTAATTCATTTTTTTTGACAAAGTGGGACCAGGGGGGCTTCGTACACTTTTGAATAAACTGAACTTTTTTACTCAAGTCAATTTTGTAAACAAAACTTTTACATTTTCCTTTCAGTTACACTCTTTTTTTCTGCCTTTGTTTTTTAAATTTATATATATATAGTTTGGAAGTTTGGACACACCTTCTCATTCAATGCGTTTCCTTTATTTTCATGACTATTTACATTGTAGATTCTCACTGAAGGCATCAAAACTATGAATGAACACATATGGAATTATGTACTTAACAAAAAAGTGTGAAATAACTGAAAACATGTCTTATATTCTAGTTTCTTCAAAGTAGCAACCCTTTGCTCTGATTACTGCTTTGCACACTCTTGGCATTCTCTTGATGAGCTTCAAGAAGTATTCACCTGAAATGGTTTTCCAACAGTCTTGAAGGAGTTCCCCAGAGATGCTTAGCACTTGTTGGCCCTTTTGCCTTCACTCTGCGGTCCAGCTCACCCCAAACCATCTCGATTGGGTTCAGGTCCGGTGACTGTGGAGGCCAGGTCTCTCCTTCTTGGTCAAATAGCCCTTACACAGCCTGGAGGTGTGTTTGGGGTCATTGTCCTGTTGAAAAATAAATGATGGTCCAACTAAACGCAAATCGGATGGGATGGCATGTGGCTGCAGGATGCTGTGGTAGCCATGCTGGTTCAGTATGCCTTAAATTTTGAATAAATCCCCAACAGTGTCACCAGCAAAGCACCACCACACCATCACACCTCCTCCTCCATGCTTCACGGTGGGAACCAGGCATGTAGAATCCATCCGTTCACCGTTTTCTGCGTCACACAAAGACACGGTGGTTGGAACCAAAGATCTCAAATTTGGACTCATCAAACCAAAGCACAGATTTCTACTGGTCTAATGTCCATTCATTGTGTTTCTTGGCCCAAACAAATCTCTTCTGCTTGTTGCCTCTCCTTAGCAGTGGTTTCCTAGCAGCTACTTGAAGGCCTGATTCGCGCAGTCTCCTCTTAAAAGTTGTTCTAGAGATGTGTCTGTTGCTAGAACTCTGTGTGGCATTCATCTGGTCTCTAATCTGAGCTGCTGTTAACTTGCGATTTCTGAGGCTGGTGACTCGGATGAATTTATCCTCAGCAGCAGAGGTGACTCTTGGTCTTCCTTTCCTGGGGCGGTCCTCATGTGAGCCAGTTTCGTTGTAGCGCTTGATGGTTTTTGCGACTGCACTTGGGGACACATTCAAAGTTTTCGCAATTTTCCGGACTGACTGACCTTCATTTGTTAAAGTAATGATGGCCACTCATTTCTCTTTACTTAGCTGATTGGTTGTTGCCATAATACGAATTCTAACAGTTGTCCAATAGGGCTGTCGGCTGTGTATCAACCTGACTTCTGCACAACACAACTGATGGTCCCAACCCCATTAATAAGGGAAAATATTCCACTAATTAACCCTGACAAGGCACACCTGTGAAGTGAAAACCATTTCAGGTGACTACCTCATGAAGCTCATTGAGAGAACACCAAGGGTTTGCAGCGCTATCAAAAAAGCAAAGGGTGGCTACTTTGAGGAATCTAAAATATAAGACATGTTTTCAGTTATTTCACACTTTTTTGTTAAGTAGATAATTCCATATGTGTTCATTCATAGTTTTGATGCCTTCAGTGAGAATCTACAATGTAAATAGTCATGAAAATAAAGAAAACGCATTGAATGAGAAGGTCTGTCCAAACCTTTGGCCTGTACTGTATATATATATGTATGTTTTTTTTTTTGTCTTTCTTCTGTCGACAGCACAACAGAGAGCAAGCAATCCCTGCCCTGTACTTGTAGACTGAAACACAGGTTGAAACACATTGCCTACCAAAAGTAAAAGCATCTTTCTTAAGCTTTCTTTAAACCATGAAGACAGTCTTTTCCAACCTTATTTGCATGAACCTTTAAAAAAAGTCTTGATGGTAAGCCTTTTTTTCTAGTGACAGGACTGCCAAATAAGCAAAACACTCTTATGGGTAATTTTGAAATGCTCTGACAAACAACCTATTTTATTGTTGCTCCATTTTGCACACATTTGCCTTGCAAAGACATTTTGGGTTAAATTGCTGCTTGCAGCTAGCAAATATCTTTTTGTTTTGTTAGGGGCAAGCTGAGTACACAATCTTAAAATAAAGTGTTGTTTTTGAAATGTAAGTGAAATTCTGTCACATTTGAACACTTAAACCTGTACTGCAGTTCTCCTGCAGTTCTCCTGCAGTGTGTCCTGAAAAAAGGACAATTAATCTTTTTACACTGTATGCCCACAATTGTGTCACTGTACATTCATCTGAAATGACTTACATTCTCTTACAAGTTGATACTCATGAACAAAGTAGCAATACTTTTAGCTTTTTTTCTACTCTAGATTAAGGTCAGGGTTACTATTACATGCTATGCTATCACAATCCTGTTAGGTCAGCTGGTTTAATGAAGGGGTCATGCTAGCAAAATGTTTTCACAGACGTTGGTTGAGACGTTATTATTTATGGCAACAATTTTCTTTAACGCTTTTAGTAAGAACAGTATTTGACAATGTTTGAACTCTTTTCTTCAACATATATGGCAAAATCATTTCATATATATATATATATCTGGTAAATGTTCACTGGCAATGGTTTTGATTTGGGTATTTCTTTATTATGTGCAACCACAATGACTAATGAACATGCAGCTGTTTACTGTAGCAGGTAATGTAGACCATCTTAGTTGACTGTGATAGCATGCTAACACTTGCTAATTAGCAGTAAACACAAAATACACAGTTGAGTACAGAGTACTGCTGAGGCCAATTGGAATGCCATTAGTTTTACAGGTATTTGGTCAAAAACAAAAGCATTGAACAAATTAACCTGATGAGGAGAGCTAGATGAAAAGAGACGGCATCACCAAAGTCAGTAGGATTCATCCTGAGGGGGGCATGAATGTGTGCGTCAAATTTCATGGCAATCCATCCAATAGTTATAGAAATATAGAAATAATAGAAATATCACTTAAAACACAAATGTGACCCTCATGGTGGTGCTACACTTTGCAATTGAATTTAAATTACTAACACAGAATGGGTGCATAGAAATTATGTTCATTCAGGAAGACTTCTATGCTTCACATTTCTCTTTCTCCCATCCTAATCAGCTGAATTGTCATCAGCTGAATGTGGGCGTTTACTTTTTCAGTTCAACCAACCAGATTTTGCCACAATCTCTGTGATGGCGGATTTCCACCAACTGCAGACGGCTGCGGATCGGCTCCACTGTGTGTCGGATCCATGCTCCGGGCATTTTCCCGGTGGGCCGACGCACTTTTGGGCCGAATCGCCGATATAAATTGGCCTTTTTTTTTTTTCTTTTTTGGCTGCGCCGGCCCATAAAGAACTCACAGCAGCCCATTGGTTAATTTTCTTTATTGGCACTGGCCTGACCCAATCAAATCCAGGAACCCCCTTCCCCACTCCGGGCCGCAAATAGAGCTCAACAGTCCCGTCCACCGCGGGTTCCTGAAGAAATAAAATACAATGCAATTTCTCCATTGACAAATTGAAGTATAAGCCATAAAATGGTAACCGTCGATGGTAGACTTAAAACCAGCATGCCGACGTGACTAAGCAATTCTATATGCTCATATAGACGCCAAAAATCATGGGGCACCAACCTTGTTTTGAGATAAAAGTCTTTTATTCGCGATGTCTTGGATAAGTACTTCATTACCCACAATCCTGAACAATCCCACAATCCCACAGTGATGCCTCTGATTGGTGGAACTCATGCTAGTGAGGAGGGGGAGCTGCCTGCACGATCCGTCACGAAGATTTACGACACTGCACGAATCACGATATGGTCCATGCTTCTGCCGTTAGCCTCCGCCGGGAAGCTAATGTTAGTTTAGCTAACAGCTAATTCGGCTAACCGCTAGCTGACAGCTTGATTCAGTCTAAAATAACGTTAACTCAAACTAAACACTGGGGAAAGCAGGCTACAGCTGATGTAACAGCCGTTATATATTTTAACGGTTATTTTCAGGTTTTATTTTGTGGGTCTTTTAAAGTTATTATGCTGTCTCAGCTTAGCTGTTAGCAAAACTAACTTAGCTTCCTTTATTCAGTGGTGCGCGGTGGTTTATGGGATGAGTAGTTCCTTCCCTCTGAAATGACGATATGTACACACAAGTCTTGTAACTTTTACTTTTTTGGGATTTTCTGTTCGTTTTTTCACTCGAAATGGTACTTTGTATTCATATGAGTCACGTACCATCTGGTTAGCCAAAGGCATGGTCTAAAACTCTTTATGTACGGATTTTTCCAGACGTCAATGGGAGAAATGAATGGGAAATTTACTTCCAGAACCCAAGGTCTCTCAGAGGAGGGGCAGGACTGTTGAGCTCTATTTACGAATCCCACTATGGCCACGCCTCCCGGCCCTGAGACACAAGCTGTAATAGTTATCCTGGAAGTTTAGCATCCACGTTAAAATGGACAAACGACCACCAAAGCGCAATGGAGGTGCAAAGAAATTACAGGAGAAAAAGATTAAGAATCTACAGGCGGATTCCTCAAAATATGCCTAAATGTTGGGGCTGTAGACCGCTGTAGTAGCTGCTTCAACATCAGCATTACCTGAAGTGGAGGAACTAGGAGAGGTGGCTGGCTATATAGAGAGAAGCAGAAACAGCATCATGACATGGAAGAAGCAAAAAAAAAAAAAACCACAGGGAAAAAAAAAGACCATGGGCCATGAAAGTGAGGAAAAGATGGAAGAGAGAGTAGATGACGATGTGGTAAGGAGTAGGCAAATTAACAGGGACTCTCAGGAAGGGAGGGAGGCTGTGTGTGTGTGTGTGTGTGTGTGTGTGTGTGTGTGTGTGTGTGTGTGTGTGTGTGTGTGCGCGCGCGCTTATGCGCGCCTCACGTTATAACGACAACAAGCAGTTTGGCTGTAACATTAAAGTTAGTGGCTGTCAACCTAACTGCTTAAGCTTACATTGAAAATGCCAATATTAAGCAAAATAGTAATAATAACAATAATGGCAAAACAATATCAAATATCAATAATAAAAAATAATAAAAATACCATAAATATACAAATCATAACTCTAAGAATGAATGAATTATTTAAGCTCAACAGATAAGTCTTGAAGGATCCAAAGCTATCACATGAACGCAGAACACTAGAGAACTCATATCATACAATGCACGCATATTTTAAGAGGACTATCTGCATGGAATGTGTCTGACCAATCACGGTGGGTGTGGGACGCCTGGGCCAAAAATGCCAGGGACGATTTTTTGTCCCAGTCCAGCCCTGCCCACCAGGGCGTAGGATCCTTACTATAAGTGTACATACACCCAAAAGCCCCAAATGGCGTACGCCAAAAAAAAGTCAGATTTATAAAACCGTGTGTACGCACACCTGTAAGCAATATTCCCTTTATAAATCAGAGATTACCTACAAGCATGCGTACGTGGATCAGCCTCTTATCCCACCCTGTACACGCCCATTTTTAACCATAGTCAACGCAAAGCACCTCGTGAATGCTGATCAGTATATGAATTACACCAAATCATGATGACTGGCAGAGAAAAAGCAAAAAACTTCTCAGACGTTCCGGAATTGCTGCAAATTTAATTATAATTTTGGCCTGTTCTTGCACAGTGTAGGGAAACCTGATCTATAGACTACATATATTAATAATACGTCCAAAACGGCAGGCATTACGGCACTCAGGGACAGCTTCGATATACCAGATGTATATAATAAGATTTAACAGAACTATATATTATATCCAAACAAGCCTTAGTGATAAAGTTGAAGATTATATATAATATTTATTAAAAAAACACTTAGCTGTCTGATATTTCCCTCTGGAAACAGTCAGTTTCCCCCAGAATAGCGAGGACATGTATTTGGACCGGGATAGCACGGTTCCGGCGCGTTACCCTCTCTACTGGAGCCAATTCAGTACACTTTTCTTCATGCAGGTTTTGTCACAAACAGTATTAAAGTTTGGACTGATAACGAGGACATTAAGGGTAACAATTGCGCAAGAGCTTAACGGCTGTATTTTCAGACTTTGACATTTACATTGCATGATATTGCAAAGTTTTAAAGACAGATTTTTAGTTATTCAGTTCTGCAGTTATCTAATGCTAGGGTATTTGATGCTATCCTGTATTCCATGCAGTCGGGCCATCCCCTCCTCCTGCGCTCCGTAGCGGACAATGTGACGGCGAGACAGCGCCGATTAAATATTAAGAACAAATTTTTATTTAAGATTTGAGTTGGAGGTGTTTATGGAACAGTTATCACTCAGTACAAGCGCAAATAACACTGCTGGATTTCATCTTCATTGTAATGTGGATGATATGGAGTGAAAAAATGTGCGTGAATCTTATCCCCCTTACAGTTTTTCTCAGTCGCTTTGGTGCGTTTTTCACATCATCCCTAACATGTGCAAAATAATAAGTGCACTTCTCAGAACAATTTGTACAAACTGCAATATACAATAGATATGTTTCTAAAGTTTCCATCAGCTAAGCCATCTACCTGTCTCTTAGACCCCATCCCAACAAGGCTACTCAAAGAGGCATTACCCATGGTTAACACTTCATTACTAGATATGATCAATATGTCTTTATTAACAGGTTATGTACATTTAAAGTAGCTGTGATAAAACCTCTTCTGAAAAAACCCACCCTCAATCCTGAGGTCTTAGCAAACTATAGACCTATATCTAACCTTCCCTTTCTCTCCAAGATCCTTGAGAAGGTAGTTGCTAATCAGTTATGTGATTTTCTCCATAGCAACAGTTTATTTGAAAACTTTCAATCAGGATTTAGAAAGCATCATAGCACAGAGACGGCACTGGTGAAAATTACTAATGACGTTCTAACTGCTGCAGACAGAGGACTTGTCTCCATGCTCGTTTTACTAGATCTTAGTGCTGCATTTGACACTATTGACCATACCATCCTGTTACAGAGATTGGAACACTTAGTTGGCATTAAAGGAATCGCACTAAGCTGGTTTAAGTCCTATTTCTCTGATCGATCTCAATTTATTAATGTTAATGATAAATCCTCCAAGTACGCTAAAGTTAGCCATGGCATTCCACAAGGCTCAGTGCTTGGACCAATTCTATTCTCCTCATATATGCTGCCTCTTGGTAATATTATTAGGAAACACTCAATTAACTATCAGTTATGCGGATGACACCCAATTATACTTGTCAATCAAACCAGACGAAACCAGTCAGTTAGCTAAACTTCAAGCATGCATTAAAGATATAAAATCATGGATGACCTACAATTTTCTGATGTTAAACTCTAACAAAACTGAAGTTATTGTGCTGGGCCCTAAACACCTCCGAACTTCATTATCTAAAGATATAGCTACTCTGGATGGCATTGTCCTGGCCTCCAGCACTACTGTCAGAAATCTAGGAGTTATTTTTGATCAGGATATATCCTTTAATGCCCATCTAAAACAAAGCTCAAGAACAGCCTTTTTTCATCTTCGTAACATTGCCAAAATTAGGAATATCCTGTCTCAAAACGATGCTGACTAGTCCATGCATTCGTTACTTCCAGGCTGGACTATTGTAATTCCCTACTGTCAGGTTGCTCAAATAAGTCCCTTAAGACTCTTCAGCTGATCCAGAATGCTGCAGCATGTGTTCTGACAAGAACTAAGAAAAGAGATCATATTTCTCCTGTATTAGCTTCTCTGCATTGGCTTCCTGTAAAATTCAGGATTGACTTTAAAGTCCTTCTCCTGACCTACAAAGCCCTAAATGGTCAAGCACCATCCTATCTAGAACAGCTCTTAGTACCTTATTGTCCCACTAGAGCACTGCACCCCCAGAATGCAGAGTTACTTGTGGTTCCTAGAGTCTCTAAAAGTAGACTGGGGGCCAGAGCCTTCAGTTACCAGGCTCCTTTCCTATGGAACCAGCTCCCAGTCTGGGTTTGGGGGGCAGACACCGTCACCACATTTAAGAGTAAAGTGAAAACCCTCCTCTTAGATAAAGCTTATAGTTAGGGAGTGAGGAGTTGCAGCATCCGCCTAACCCGGCCCACCTGCTTCTCTTTGTAGTCATCTGATTTATTTATCATATAATCAATAATATAATGAGAGTAGAGGGAGGCAGGCCAGTACAGCCTGATCCGGCAGGGGAGAGTTCAAGCCCGATCCGGCACCTCTCTCTAAGCTAACCTGCCTCTCTTAGTTATGCTATTATAATTCTAGACTACCGGGGAAGTTCCTTCCTTCCTATGAGACACTGAGCTGCTCTCTCATCTGTTTTCACTTGTTTCCTTTTGTATGCATCCTGTCCCAGAACTGCTTGTTACTAACCTAGCTCTGGGGAGTTTACTCCTTATGTGTCTTCTTCGCAGAGCTATGGTCTGCGATTCCCTGCAATGCCCAGCCACGTCCTGCTGCGTCCGCTGCATCCACCCGTGCTCTGCAGTGCCACGTTACAACCCACAACGCCCTGCTGCGATGTTCATACACACAGAGTAGTCAATATCCGGTATAGGAAACTGCACTACTCAGTATGACACGATGTGCCCTGCTATGACATGAACTCCAACAACTACCTTCGAAGTCACTGTTCCATTATTCTTTAATGTGACTATTATTGCCACTGTTCATCACACCCCCAACCGGCCCCGTAAGAGTCTGGGTCTGCCGAGATTTCTTCCTAAAAGGGAGTTTTTCCTCGCCATTGTCGCAACAGCCACTGCTAATGCTTGCTCTTGAGGGAATTACTGTAATTGTTGGAGCTTTGGAAATTATAGAGTGTGGTCTAGACCTACTCTATCTGTAAAGTGTCTCGAGATAACTCTTGTTATGATTTGATACTATAAATAAAATTGAATTGAATTGAATTAAAGCTAGTCAGTCACTAAAAATCCTTAGTACAGCTCTCAAAAGTAAATATTAATGCCAATGATCATGTCAGTGTCATCAGAATGATAAGTCATTGAGTCATTGTTCACGAACAAGGTCGTCAAAATGTTTAGGCATGTTGTCAATGTAACTGTGTACTTTGACAGTATTACCTGATGTAAACTTAGGCTACAGTTTGGATGACAGTTACTGTATTGAAAATGCACAAGGCTGCACTTCTATGGCATATATCAATTTGAACAGTACTATTTACATATTACGTGTTAAGTGTTAATGTTGGTTATTGTTTGAAAGAGAGTGGACAGGATTTCGTTTTTCACAGCTTGTACTAGTGCTACTTTATGAAAGAAAAAAACAAAATAATTTACAGTAAGAAAAAGACAAGGGGCACAAAGGAAAAAAAAACTAAATTAGAAAGAAACAAAGGAAACACCCCTAAGGCACATGTTCTAGTGCTGTCTCTACACATCCAGACATTCCTGTCTGTCGGCCCACATATTCTCATCCACGTCACACCGGATATTTTCCCTTGCAATGCAACGTGGAAAGAATCTTTTGGAATGCCTTATCCATCCTCTACTGTGATATCCTCACATGCTGCATCCATTGCAGCCAGCAGGGTCATCTGTGTGTGTGGCTGACGATCATACACCTTCCACCTCCATACTGAAAAGAACTCCTCAATTGGGTTAAGGAATGGTGAATAAGGTGGGAGGAATTCTATGAGCATCCTCGGGTGGGTCACAAACCATTGCCTTATGATGTTTGATTGATGGAAACTCACATTATCACAAATGACGACATACTTTGGCAAATCCTCTCTAAACACACCCCTCTCATCATCAGGGATGAGAGCCCTGTAGAGAGTCTCTAAAAAGTTGAGTAGATGCTGGGTGTTGTATGGCCCTATAAGGGGGATAAGGGTCAGGACACCATGCTCCGAAATAGCAGCAGACATGGTGATATTTCCTCCCCGTTGGCCTGGCAAATCCACAGTAGCTCTGTGACCGATAATATTCTGACCCCGCCTTCTGCATTTGGTTAGGTTGAAGCCAGCCTCATCCACGTATACAAAGTTGTGAGAGGGTTCACTTGATTCCAACTTAATTATACGCTATATCCCAGAACACACAGTTGAATTTGTTTTGGTAAGGAAGAGCGACATAAAATGTACATATATTGCATGTTCCTTCTACAGCAATGGAAATGTGTGCAGTTTATGCTTACTGTACTATCTATCACTATAAAATGTTGCTGTAAAGTAGTTACATAGATATATGTTTTACCTGTACATACTGGTACCGTAGCTCCTTAACTCTGTCCTCATTCCTTTGGAATGGTACACGGTACAGCTGTTTCATACTCATCTGGTTTCTATGCAGCACCCTGTCAATGGTTGAGATGCTAACCGTATGGATGTTTTCAAAGACATTGTTGTCGTCTATAATGGGCCTTTGTATTTCCCTGAGTCTCATGGCATTGTTTGCTCGGACCATGGTGCAAATAGCCTCCTCCTGTCGAGGTGTGAAAAGGCGTCCTCTGCCACCAGTTTGAGCTAATCTTGCAGTCCAATGTGGGGAAAAATGCATTGATACATCGCACAAAACAAAAAAAACAAAAACTATGCGAACACACATTTTACTGTAAAACATACAGGTGGGTGTATGTTAGGTGCAGTATGTATCTGTATAGAGTATATTTCTGTATGCTGTGAAATACAAGTGGACTACTGTAATATGAAGCATTGTAGGAAGTATACAGTATACTGCTTATATACCGTAACACTGTACATTGGTGGACATACCTGTTCTCCCGAAACTCGAAACTATTGAGGACACAGTTGATCTCCCAATATTCGGCTGCACCCTTCGACCCGCCTCAGCCATTGTAAGGCCATGATTGACAACATGGTCTACAATAGTGGCCCTTATGTCATCAGATATGCGCCTATGTCCTCTTGTGCCTCTTCGTCTGTTTTGCCATCCACCACGCATCCTTGCTCCTCTTCTTCCTCCTCTTGGCTGTTGACCCTGTTCATTTCCTGGTCCATCCATTATTGGAAAATTGCAACTCTGTGTTGTGGTCTGTCTATATATGCTTGCCAATTGATTGTTCATGAGATGCACATTTGAGCAATTTAGACTGGTAGGGTAACTGGTTGATTATTGGTTGAACTTGTCAATTTCACCTGCACAATTCATCGATTCACGTTTTTGTACGAAGGGTCTAATAGAAATGTGTAGAACTATGCTTGACAGTTTATGACAAATAGTTCAACAATTTTGCATGTATTGGCATATGCAAGGAACTAATGCCTAGATGTTTTGAGGGGTAAGACTATTCAACAGAGAACCATCTACTATATTTTGATCAACATGACATGAACAATTGAAAATGTGGAAAAAAGCTGACACTTGTACATTATCAATTGCAATATGTACAAAAAGCAATTGCAATTTGTTCAAAGGAATAAGAAATTGCTTTAATGATGTGCACAAGTGACTAGATGATTTGGAATTTGTACAAGTAGTATCAAGAATTGCACTTTTGATCTAAGAAATGCACCAAAGCGACTGAGAAAAACTGTAACTCTCTGCAGTCTGACTTCAGTTCACCACCTCACCATCTGCGTCGCCAATTCCTATTTTGTCTCCAAAACGTGCATACGCATGGGTCAGAGTTTGCGTGGAGGACCGCACATTCTCCCGTCAAGTTTGTTTTTTATAAATCACAACCTTTGCATTGTCGACCGGTGTGGCAGTTCGCTGAGGCATCGCGTCGCTCGCTGTGGCCGAGCCAACCCCTTTTTATTGCCTTCCCCTCAGCAAACCCCCGGCCCTACTAGTGCCCTCTTTTGCCGTACGGACGAACGCCAGTTGCCCGTCAGCGGGGCGGATGTTTTGACCTATACTAAAAGGAGTTGCCTTTGAGGCTTCCCTGATTAATTTTAGTTTATAGAGACACACACGCCCGCGTCTAAGGAGAAGCCCTCGCCGGATCAGGGACCCCGGGCGAAGACAAGAGGTTAGATACACACTACACCAGACGTCCCCAAAAACACGGGCTCTTATCCCCTGTGTATGACAAGCACTGCCCGAGGGGATCTTTAAAACCAATGATTTTTCTTTAGTACTTACGGTCTCAGCCATCCTCCCAGGGTCACGGAGGTCCCTTCCTTCTCAAGGACGCCCGCCTTGCCCTTCTTGGTCGCCCGACTGAGAGAGGGGGATGCTCAGAGGCTCTGACCAGGCCGCGCGGATAGGGAAATGCACTCCCACTAGGAGATAACAGGAGGTCTGCATGTCCAAGTCGATCCCCGCCGGGAGGCTACTCTCCACGGGCGGTTAAAGAGGAGTCACTAACCCCCGTAAGGGGGGAAACCCCACCCGCTTGACAGCGGGCGGTACGATCCCAGAGAAAATAAAGAACTGGCAAAGATTGGCTCCCCTAATCCAAAATCGGATTCAGGTGGTTTTTATTATTTTGTGACAAAAGCAGAAATTAAAAGCAAGTGGTCCTTTACAAAATAAAACTAAAACTAAGAATAAAGATAAAGCCTCCACTCTAACAGAGGTATTTAAAGCTGCTTCTCTTTTCCTCCTGGCCCTGTCTCTCCCACACTCATAAACGAGCAGGTAATCTCCTTCTTCGATGTCGAAGAGGGTAAATAAATCTTCCCCACAATGCAACGAAGAGAGCGTCTGGGTAAAAACTAAGAGAGAAGAACACTTTTTGGCCTCTGTATAACAGAGGCATTCGAAGCCGCTTCTCAGAGATAGTCTTTTTCTTTTTTTTCCCCTCCCTTACACTCAGCGAGCGCAAGGGAACCCCTCTCCAGCTGGGAGAGTGATAATGAATCTTCCCTAAAACACAGAAAGTGCAAGGGTAGATGGAGAAGGCTTCATGGTATCCCGATGCCACGTAAAGCACTCGGTAAAAGAGCCCGAAGGGAGCCCAAAAGGGACCCAAAAGGGACCCAAAAGGGACCCAAAAGAGGGGCTCACCCGAAAGGGGCCGCTACTCGGCAAAAACACTCATATTTATACACAAAAAACATTTTACTCCTCCCAAAGTTATCAAAAGGGACGTACTATATGTACTTCCCTATCCTTGTAAGGTAATGTAGGAAACACTTCACAAATTACGTTACAGTAATGAACTTCATGAACTCTGCAGCTCGTGTGCTGTGTATGGCCACACACGTGCCTTCAAGACGCACACACACACAGCTGCATGCACCCATCAAGGCCGCAGCTCCTGCCTGTGCTCTTATCTGTCTAGGTACTTTCCTACACTTTACAGTTTCTCAAAGAAAGCTCTTTCTGCCCTAAAATGCAAAAACAGATCTGTATGTAAGCAAAAGACAGATTAATATATAAGCAAGATATATGTTATTTTTTTGGGGGTTTCAACACACACTCTAAGCAATGATATAGTTTGCTTTTCAAAACACATCTATCTAAGTGATTATATGGTTATCTTGTTAATACTGACAACGCTATATATGTTGTAAAGCAAGAAATGACATGGATTCTGCTATTTCTTTGTTTTTGAGTTTTCATCTGGCCTCGCGGACAACAGCATGGTAAGTGGCGTACGCACATTTTCAGCCCCGTTTTGTGCGTACGCCACGTTTATAAATCAAACCCCTGGTCCGTATTTGTTGCGGAACGGCTGCGGCCATGACTGACAGCTGAAGTCACTAGGACCCACGAGATCTCGCGAATTCACGTATGATCGTGCAATATAACAGGATGTAGTTTCTATAAACAGAACCACAAAACTAACAACAGTTTGTTTCCATTCCGACTTCAGGCCTGTCTCCGCCCATTATGACGTTTTCAAGGTGTAGTGCAGGGAAATATGATCTGCCGTGAGCACGGTGTATTTTAATTTGAAAATGAACTGGATGTTTTATTTTGCTTCTGTGCTCAACTTCCTGTCCCACACTATCTGCCCTGTGCTGAATTGCTGCGGAGCTCTCCGGCATCCGTCAAAAACAGAAGCTGTGCATATCCGGAGGGCTGCGCATCGCTGGAGCTGGGACAGAGTCGGGACGCAGCCGTTCCGCAGTCAGTGAAAATACACACAATGACTTTAATGGAAGCCTATTGACTCCGCCACCGTTCCGGAGCGAATCTGCAGCCATTCCGCAGTTGGTGGAAATTGGGGTTTGCTGCTGTAAGTTGTAATTTCAGGCAAAATCGATTTGACCCTCCTCCACCCCATTCACCTCCAGTTCTCATAATTGGGTTCCTTGATCATCAGAAGCCCCGCTTCAAATCACATCCATCCAGATCTCCAGGCTTCCTTTATCCCTTCATCACCTCCAGCAGTGTCTAGACTCCATTGGGGGATATTCCTATATATCCACGGCCTCTGTACCCCTTATAATTTTACATTACGATGAGTCTAATCGCCAAAGACTAACATATCAACCTATCATGCATAGGGTTGGGTACCGAAACTCGGTGCCAATAGGGAACCGGTGCCGTCGTAAACGGTAGTAACGAGACCGAATAAGAACGAAAGTTTCGGTGCCTCATTTCGGTGCTTGACTTTACACTACACCTGACAGCATGTAACGTTAGCCTACCTTTAGCTAGCAGCTGGATTAAACACCGGTAAAGTGCTGACAGCTAACGTTAAACAGTGTAAAGTGTGACTGTATTTCACTGTGGAGGACTTCAACAGCGGGATGTAACAGTCTGCACTGCTGCGCAGCAGCAGCTGCCGTTGTCGCAATTCATAGATATACAGTATGTTTATATGGTCGGAATTAAACAACACAGACGGTGCGTTCACTTGCAGCTGCCGTTGTCGGAATTAAACAACACAGACGGTGCGCTCACTTGCAGCTGCCATTGTCGGAATTAAACAACACAGACGGTGCATTCACTTAAAACAGGTAGCCTCGTGGTGCATTCACAGTAATTGTAAAATACCCTTTTCCCATCTGGGGTTTAACAGCAATATACTGGTGAAATAAGTTATTGTTATTGTTATAGTTATTACATTATTATTAAATCTTTAATTTTGACCATGGCCTTAGCAATAAACAAGTCACTGACTGTTGTTTACTACCCTTATTTTTTTTCTTCTTCTTTTTTTTTTTAACTTTATTGAAAAGTACCGGTTCAGGCACCGGCACCGTTTTAAAAGTATCGATTTAGCACAGGAATCGAAAAAAAACCAAACGATACCAAACCCTAATCATGCACCATGTTCATAAAACTTATTTCACTCTTAAACAAAGTCTCTTCTTAGACCATCTTGCTCAATTTGATGGAGACCTTGAACAGTTGTGAGATTTACAATATGCCACTCGCCTCTTCTTTGATAAACTCGAGTATCGTTGATATAACAGTACATTTCATTGTTTATACACCCAAGGTTTTTTTATTTTTTTTTATTTCTCCTTTTCTTTTCATATTGGCATATTATTTTACACATAATCTTTGAACTTTTGTAGTATACTACTTTGAAAAATCTTAATAAACATATTGACCAAAAACAAAATATCCCTCTTCTGATTGAAATGCAAACAGTGTAGTACAGCAGCACTCAAGTCTGAATTCAGAACCAATATTTTCCTCTGCAATTACCCTCCATTCTCACTTGTGTATTGCTGTCAGCTTCCCAATGCAGTGTGCAGTAATCAGCATGCCACTATTCTTCTCCACATGTGGAACCTTGGCTCTTGACTGACACTCTGATACTTGGAAAATGATCCACACACAGATGAATTTGTTGTGCTTCAAGATGAGCCCACAATTCAAATGTGTGCGCAACCTCTGTTGCCAATCAAAACAAACGAGACTATTATCATTTTAGATTGTCCAAAAGGTGATTAATATATATATATATATATATATATATATATATATATATATATAGAGAGAGAGAGAGAGAGAGAGAGATTATAATAATAATGTCTACTATTGTCATTCCCCCTCTCTCTCCCCCTTTTCTGTCTTCAGCTGTCCTATGTAATAAAGGCATAAAATGCCCCAAAAAATTATCTTTCAATAGCAACAACTGACAAATGGGGATAGGCAGAGAGAAATCGACAGACAAATACAAAGCAGACAGATAGACAGACAAGAAAAATAAAAAGCAGTTGTTTTTTTTGACACAGCTGCCCTCCTGTGATCATTTTTTGAAATACAGTTTGTGTGCTACCAACAGGCCAGGTATTGAGCTTTCATAACAACAGTTCATACACACTGGCCCTCATTTATCAACCCAACGTAGAAACCAGCGCAGATATGAGCGCAGAAATCGTCTTACGACAGGCTTCACGTGTGATTCATGAAACGTTCGTATCACACCAATCAGAGCGTAAGAATGGTCGTACATTGATAAATGCAGCGGTAGGAAACGATCGTAATTTAAATATCACGCCCCAATATATTCTCGGTTTTGAGGCCTCGCCCCTACAATTTACGACATGGCGAGACGTAATCCGGCTGAGAAGCGGGACTTTTCAGAGGTGGAAACTGAAACCCGGATATCTCAGGTTCATTTGCACTAACGTGTGTACTTTTTGGCATCCTGAAACTGTTATCGAAGGCTTTAGAAAGAATGCGGAATGGAAAGAGATCACTGATGCGGTCAACATTGTTGCCGTAGTAAATCGGACTCCAGCTGAAGTTTATTAAATTTATACATGCTTGATATAGTCCTAATAGTAATACAGGCTTATATTTCAATATTTTAGGCCTACTAGGTGTACTTATATTTAAATAAACACACGGTAGCGGTCCGGAGTTTATGCAGTGTCTTTTATTTTACTCGTGTTTTTTTTTACATGAGTCAGAACGAGGCAACAGCTTAGGGAGAGTGCGTGTGTCCCCCCGTGCTGGACCACCACCTCGACCCTGTCTCCGAAGCCAAGCCGAAATAACTCGGTCAATGGCAGAAATAAATCATTCACTTGAAAGAGAAACAAAAACCTGAAGAATAAATAAAAATGTTGTGCATCGTCATGTTTCCTGTATAGAATATTATTGCCAAACATAACACTATAGGCTACCTTTTAAAAGCGAGGAATAATATCCTGTCTCCTTTGTATAGCCCCCAGTTGGGGCGCCGTGCTGGACACTGCTCTCTGGGCATCGGGTCATCTGGCTCCATCGCTACATTTATGGCACCGTGTTTTCCTGTGCGATGTGCAGAACCCCACAGGCTAAAACAATGTTGCAGACCGGCGCATAGAGGTCTTCTAAAAGAGCCAGATCTGCCATTGCTGATACGTGATCAACTGATGACTTCTCCTTCTCCTGTTAAACTGATTATATGCTGCACCGCAAGTCCACACTGACTCCAAAACTTGCGTACACGAGTTCAGACCAGACGTGAGATTTTTTCGCAGCCTACGCTCACGTTCAAATTGATAAATGCCTTGCTTTGCGTAGGAATCGGCGTACGCCCGTCCTACGCCTGTTTAAGGTCGTACGCACGTTTCATAAATGAGGGCCACTGTGTACATTTCTTTTTTTACAACAAAGTATATTATAAATAGACCTTTATAACACTTAGAGTTGTTGTAATATAAAAAATGTGTAAATAAAGCTTTAATTTAATCTAAACTTAACAATTACATAATCAATTCAGTAGATTTATTTTTCCTTTCTCTCCTGCAATGTTCAATGTCTTGTAATTTTATTTTATCCTTATATAGCCTATGTGTATGTTTATGTTTAATAATCTATTTATTGTTAATCTTTCAACATACATTGCTTGATCAATAAATGTTGAAAGATGAACAATAAATAGTTTATTAGGGCTTTCACCTAAATACAATATAAATTATATGATACTGTATGTGAATTCCTGAAGAATGTGTACATTTTACATATTTACATCTTCTTTTGTTTCTTACTCTTCATACTATCAACACTGTTTATCCTTGATATAAGAGGCTGCAACAGCACCTTGTGTGAGAATAATGAGCATTTCTGAAATCAAAATTTTAATTATTAAAATGACCCAAAGAGCTTTAGCACTCTAAACTTATTTTGAAATCACCTGATTAGACTGAATCTTTCTGCATCAGTGTAAACGTGAACAAAGCTTTATATGTTTGAATAATTTAGTTGCCAAAATCTCTTGCATTACCTTGAATTTGTTGCGGTTATGTGATGCCCCATCTTATTCATCCATCAACAAATGTTTCAGCTAATAGCGTTAAGTGATGATGGGAGCTAGACTGTCACATAATCACTTCTAATTTGAGTTGAGTTGGGTGCCTTCCCTCCAAACATCTGATGTTTCCAAGGGAACAGGAGTCTGTGATGCTGGCCTGCGGCTCCAGAAGACTTTGACTCTGGACAGCACTTTGTGCAATGAAGCACACAGACAGATGGCTATCAGCTTGATCAAACACACAAACATGAACCAAGGGAGCTGTGTGTCATCTTAGACAAAGTCAGCTTCACCCTTCATCAAACTACTGCAGGTAATAATTGATGTGCAGTAAAACAGTGACATTGCTTTAGATGAGGTTTTAAGTACTTACAGTTTAGTTTTTTAATACTAATAGGATGTTGTCAATATCAACATGGACAATAGAAAACCTTTATAAAACAATTATAGTTTCCATTATAATCTAAAGAGATTAATTTAAAGGAATAATTCCACATTTTAGGAAATATGCGTATTTGCTTTTTGCTAAGAGTTAGTCATTTAGACCGATATCAATATCATATCTGTCAATTTAACATGAAGCCGCAGCTAGCAGCTTAACATAACAAAAAGAATGGAAACAAGGGGAAATATAGCCTGTCGAATTGATAGTTTTTACACTTCAGTTTTTGTACCAATTAAAGACACAAGATGCAATACGTTAATTAGTGAGTTTAAGAGGTGCTAGTCAAATTTTGTTGTTAAAATAAGCTAAGTGGCTGCTGGTGAGAGCTTTATATTTACCCACACACTAATAGTGGTATCAATCATCTCATCTAACTCTCAGAAAGAAAGTAAATAAGTGTATTTCCCAAAATCTCACTATTCTTTTAATTAATACATTTCATCTTCAAAGCAGTCATCTGAATTAATTGAATAATATTCTTTTTTCTTTCTGTTTAACTTTGTTTACAACGAAATCTATCGTTAGGATGTCAGTGTTAGACTTGATAAAGCCACAAGCAATTGAAATAGCATGGCTTTGGAGCCTCCGGTGGACGTATCAGAAACGACACTGTGGCTAAGGGCCAAAATCCAATAATCATTAATTAAGTTAATCTCAATCAGTCAGCTGCTTTCCTGGACAAATTCCAAAAACTGTATTAAGCATTTTTATTAAGGTTTCAGAGTTTACTGCAGCACTGCTCACGATGACTCATGAATTCCCCATTTTACCTGACACAAATCTGTTACTTTTATTTCTGCTTTTGACATTGTTAATTGCATTCTGCTCATTCGCTTAGAAATTGGTTTTGGCTCTCTCATAACGTCCTCTATTTGATTGAATGCCATCTTGCTGAAAAATTTGTGAATGAGGGTTTATCATTTACCCCCCAAATCAACTCAGAGTGATTTTCCTCTAGGATCCCTGTTCGGTTACGTTTCACCATCAGTCAGTAGTAAGCTCTTTTGGCACACAGCAAGAAGGTGCTGTGGAGTTAGCATATTCTCCTCTATCCTGTCATTATGTGGGGCTTCTTTAGGTGCACTTTCTTCCAAAGACATGCAGCATATCAACTGAAGTCTCCAGGTGTGCTATACTAGCATTGCTGTGAGTCTAAGGTGTTTCCCTGCCTTAGGCACAAGGACATAAAATTGCTATGCAGTTGTCATTCATTTAGCAAAACCAGCCTAAAGGATTCATAACTAATATGTGCAACTATATATGGACCTATTAGTCCTATTAGTCTCTAGTATAATAATTGCCCCACCAGACGTCTTGCTGTGTGACCCTGGATTCTTTGGAAATGCAAGCAATGTCATTCTTCACATTCAGTACACATTCCTTGCAACTCCCCTTTTCTCAGCATATTTCAGAGGATGATTATCAGACAAAGGGGCTGGAACACCACATCGGACCCCTGCAGTAAGTTCTGCTTGGCAGCCTAAGCTGCTGAGATGTATGTCCATACTGAGAGGACATGTTGTGCTGTACATGTCTGTGGGGAATACTGTGTGGAATATTTTGTATGTAAATTGAATATCATGCAAGCCATCATTAACCAGGGCAAAACAACCTTTACATTCTGCATATCACTCATGCCACATGTCTCACATTTCTGAGGTTAAAAACGTGACTTCAGCAAGCAGAAAATCAATCTCTGAGTCAACTGAAGTATCATCAAGAGACCATGGTAATTTCCACTAGTAATTCATTGAAAAATGTTTTTTAGGAGTTTTTACAAATACAGATTAAATGTTAAATTTTTTAACATGATAAAAGTTGAGCTACCAATGATCAGAGAAATTCATTTGGATGGTCACAGAATATCTATTGATGTAAATCTATTTAAAACTGCTTATCATCAGTCAACCAGTACCTTACTGTGAGTGATGTGGTCCTGGACAGTTGTGGGGCGGTTTCTGTCACAGTCAATCAGATGTGATCAAACCTACACAGTTGTGAATAAGCAGATTAGCTGATTAGATTAATTATTTAATGTTAAATAGAAACATAGCAAAAGGTTTTAAGCCAAGTTTCGAGGGGCTTTATATTTTCATCTGTTTTTGTACATCATCAGTTAGTTAAGAGTCTGTTGCCTGGCAACCTCACAGTAACATCAATCCTCAGTAAGATAGACTGAGATAGAAGCGGTAACAATCTTCTCATCTAACTCTCGGTAAGATAGCAAATATGCCCATTTCCCAAAATGTTGAACTATTCCTTTAGTCTATACTGAGACTTGTCTACCCTGACGTAGAGTAGGGTGATGTTGGAATAAAAAGGAAACATTTACTGTAGTAATAAATACCTACAAGTTAAAACATCAATTTGCCATTCATGGCTCTGTCTAAGACCACATATGGCCAGTTACTGTAGGCAGTGTCTGATGCAGGGCAAACCTGGTCAACTTCCCAACACCCATTACGGTGTGATGAGTCACTCATCACCATGCCTGATTTAATCTACCGGCTCACAGGCGAAAACCTGTCTCACTCCCCCTCCACATAAACCCTTCATGTGATGTCAACATTTTCCCAACTCAATCACCCATTTTATATTAGATCAAAGCATTATCAGCTATACACTCTGGACATGACTGCCCTGCACTCAGTGGTGTATCTGTTTTAAAGGCTCAGGCAAGCAAATAATCTCCTGTTCTGCGGGACCACGTTAGATGTTATGATTTAGATGCTAAAGCTGAAATACAAATTGCTTATTTTGTCGTTTAATCATCGTTGATTGGAGAAATGTTGTATAATCAAGTATAATCCTTTTCAATTATCATGTAAATTGAGAGCCTTGTAGATCAAGAGTGGTGGACTTGAGACTGAAGGGACTCCCGTACCTGTTACTCTGACTCAAGCTATCATACACATGAAAGACCACTTGACAACTTGTCAAAAACAAACATCCGCATTGCTGCCTTAAGTGACATTTGAAAGATTAAAAAAGAAAAGAATGGAAAAATATACAATAACAATCTAGCAAAAGGTATTCATGATTTAGACCTCCATACTGTATGCACAAGTGCTGTTAGCACCAGCAAGATAAACCATTAAAAAGTACCAAGTGCTACTGAACTTTGAACTTTCAGCGCTGGGGGTTAAAGGATAGTTACTGTGTGTACACACCAGGACCTTATTTGCAAATCTGCTGAGCTGTAGAGCGCTGCAGGGGGTAAGTCTTTGCAGGGGAGCTCAGCAAAGGCAAAAGGGCATAAGCAAAGGGATAGTTGGCATTCTTGAAGAGTTAACACATTTCTTATTAAATCTGGTTAACAAAAAGGCTCATTGAGCACCTTAGTTTGTTTTACAGTCCACACATTCCAGACCCCCCTATGTAAATCCTGTATTAGGAAATTGAAAGTCATTGTCAGATGGACAAAGCCTGTAATGCCACGAGGTAAGAGTCCAGGTGTTAGCGTGCCTCAGCTCAAATAGGGGACATTACATGTTGTTTGTAATTCTGAAGATTTTCTTCCCATAAAAGTGCATGAGCCACCTTGAGACAGCATTGTCCTACAGTGCCAAAACACACTAACTACATATTTGTTCAAACTTGAGTTACTGGGCTTGTGGTTTACCATTTAAAGTAAAAGTTTTGGAAAATGTGCTTATTTGCTTTCTTGCCAAGAGTTAGATCAGAAGATTGATACCACTCTTAAATATCAGGTTTGTCACATTGTGTTACCTTAGGACAGAGCCAAGCTAGGTTTTTCCTAATTGTTTCCAGTCTTTATGCTAAGCTAAGTTAGCCAGCTATTGGCTCTAGTGTCATACTAAACGTACAGACGTGAGAGTGGTTTTGACCTCCTCATCTAATGCTCGGCAAGAAAGGGAGTTAGCATATATCCCAAAATGTCAAACTATTCTTTTAAAATAAATATTATATACACAATATTGTCATAATATTTCTTTAGTTATATTCTTATTAAAGTAGACATAACAGAACACACACACACAACTATAAACTAGATTATTTTAGCCAAGCTAAACCCTTTTCTCCCTTTTACTGTTTCTGTAGGGACTTCTCTGCCTTTGTATGACAGAGCTGCTGATTGATTGATTGATTGTTTGTTTGTTTGTTTATTTAGGATCCTCATTAGCTCCTGCATTACAGGTGCTATTCTTCCTGAGGTCCTTACAACTCACTTGAAATGTGGCAATGCAATAATAAATACACATAACAACATCATAAACAATAAAAAATAAAAATTGTAAGACAAAAACTAAACATACACACTATCATTTCATGACACAACTCATATAAAATAACAAAATACACACACATAAGAAAAGGACAGACACATAGACAGCTCCACCAGTGCAGTCATTGGGCATTCCTTACATTTAGGTTGAACACATTTTTAAGACAGGTATACGGTATATGGTTCACTTTAGATCACAATACTATCATTCTGCAAACTCACCATTTATTTTACTTCTTTGTTTACCAGGTCTCTGAACTTGCTGACCTCCAAGCACATAGATCCTATTTAAGCTGCTTAATGAAATAAGCCCTGCTTGTATGAAATAAGGAAAAAAGAAAATGGCACTGTGTTACTGCATTGATCAGTTGTGTCTCTTGAAAACGTGCTGCCAGCCAGGCAGGAAACAGCATTCAGTTGAGGTCTAAAACGTGACCTGAAGCTATGAGATATTGATGCATGTGTTAGATTGTATTTCTGTTAGTTGTTTCTCTCCCTTTTCAGTTAATGTCAGATGTCAGATTTCTCTAAAGTTAAAGTTGGATGTTAAATCAGAAAATCCAGAAATCTTCCATGCTGTTTATATTCCTTGTAAACAGAAGATTGGTTGCACAGTTTACTTTCATGTAGGTTTCTTTAAAGCCACAGAGACACTCTGATTACCTGCAGGTAGATCTGGCATTTTCATCAGCTGCCTCAGAAACGTTTGGATTACAATCCACAGACTGTGTTCTAAGTTAAAACTAATCAAGACATTAAAATGTCAAAACCATTTAGCATGATTGCTGGTGACCTCATTGTGTGATGTTGGTTTGTTTTAAGGCCTTAAGTATTTTCTGAGGAACCTTAAGGAGTGTTCTTTATACTTTTTCATGGATACTGCACAGTACTTTATTGTTTACTCACCTCATTCTTCCATTAAGTGACTTTGGCTCAAAGCATCAGAGTCCAATGGTTTAGTTACTATTTGACTAAATTTTAAAAGGTGAGAGTCACGATATGCAATTTTGAATGAGTTATAGTACCAGATGCACTGAGATAATCTCAGGAGCTGATCAACTCCTGGGATTCAATTGAACTAAAATGGTGTTGTAAACAAACAAATCCAGCTGATTGCTTGTGGGTAGAAAATACATTTTGGATGTAGGGGATTCATGATACTCTTGTTAAAAATAGCAGACAGGCCACATGTATTCAAACACCAGCTCAGTATCATTCTCAAAACAATCACCTCCTCAAACCTTAAACCAGTTGTTCCACAGTAGCTTGGTCTCTAGCAGTGATCACCAGCGATTCAGTTTCTACATGAGATTTTAAAGCCACTTCCTCATGTGACAAACCACAGTTTCTGTTGGAGATGTATGTGCCAGCTCTGCCTGCAGGTCCAAACTCTAACCCACCGACAGTGACACAGGCTAGTTAGAGCAGTATAATGATGTGTGGACTGTTTTTTTGCCCCAGGGCTTCTTTGAAAGCAGGTTGTAAAAATTGTTGCTAACCATCACATCTATTTTTTAATGAGTAAAAGTGGGCGGGTGCCATGTCATGAAGCACTTCTCACCTCCCACCCCAGTTGGTTTCAGAAACAAGAAATGAAGTATTGAACCCCAGTGATGCAATCGCTAAATTCTGTCTCAACAGATCACTCTCAGGTATAATAGGATGTGTGTAATATGAAAAGATTTCAGGAACTGCACTTGAATTTGTTTTTGAAGAGACAGATACACAAGTATACAATATTCACTGTGTGAGTTTCTAAGTGAATTTTCAGTAATGGATCTTCTTCAAGCATCAATGCTCAAATTAGGTCCCTCAGTAAATGAGTATTGCAGAGTTCAGAGTAAGCAGATGCCTTTGATTTCATATAAGCTACAATATATGGAATCTCAGCTCCAGCACCTCCAACAAGCCTTTATTTTGGTAGTAGTGAGCTTTATATCAATTGGACAAAACTGTGTTTTAATTCCCCATGGATGCATGATGACATGCATTGTACAAAACGTCTTTAGAACATGGAAAACGTGATATTTTATCGGTCTAGTATAATAGTTTCACAACTATAGTGATGCATGAGTTCAGTGTCAGGTGGCTGTTTTCTGCAACTGATCTCTCCGATACCATCAGGTAAACATTAACGTAGATGTCTGTGAAATATTTCCGACACCTTGACGAATTCTTGCCTTGTAGTATATAGGCTTATCTGAAGGCAGAAGTACATCATACACAAGCAAGGTATTAAAGAATAAGTGGCTTTTAGATGAATGTGATAGATGTCTGAGATGTACTGTGAGGCTTTGAAGTGTGAAGCTATAAAGACCAGCAGCAAAAGTCTTACTTGAAAGACTGGAGGACACACAGCTATTTTGTACTGGATTAGTGTCGGATGTAATACATGATGATGCGCAGCTCTTTGAGGGGCATCAAGTGTCACATGCTGCATGTGTGTACCATTAGTATGATGCAAGCAACATGTACTGTTATCACGGGATGAGCAGCCAAGAATATTGTGCACACAATGCATTTTCATGACACTTATCCAACTGTTCATGCCGTACATAAAATTCATTTAATGGTGTAAAGTGCTTCGCAAATGCCATTTGAAAGCTTTTTACAAACACAAATGGCAAAATGCCTGACTTGTTTTCCCATTGTGCTATTTGACCTGTCTTAAGTGCATATTTAGTGTGCTAAATGTCCCAAAAGTATCTTTTGTGCACAAAATACTGTTGAAGAAGCATGTTTCATTTCAAGGGTTGTGAATTAAGATGGTAATTATTATGCTAATGTCATATTGTAATTTATCATTTTAATGATTCCAAATTCATTTTCCTCATTCAGCGGCATGACAAGTGGTAACAGCCCATCTCTTGCTTGAATGTAACCAAAAAAAAATGATGATTTGGAAATGTCTTTTTTACACATTTAAATTTTTCTGTAGAAATCTTGTTCCTTCCCTGTAACTGTTGGTGTTATTGTGGCAGCACAGAGAGAGACATGAAAACAGCTCTTGTAGGTGAAATATCTTTGTCAGGTTGCAGTTTATTCTGGGTCATGCTGTGAAGTGACCAGAGACTGTGACGAGGACCTGCAGGGGGCCGGACTGCCCCAGTCTTACTTTGTTAACCCGTGCCTTGTTCCTGTCAGATTCCTCATACACAAGAATAGAAGAGAGGGGGCGCTGGCACCAGATTACCTGCCATTTGACCTCCCATGCTGCTGCCTTAATAGCCACACAGATGGACATCTTCTTGACACCAAATAACAGAGGTCGAAGGGAGTAAAAGAAGAATAGATGTGTCTGCTGCCTAATGTTGGGGGTCAGACCAAGTTTACTGGAGCAGGCCAGCCACAAATTAGAGGATTTTTCCATGTGGGAAGTGGTCTCCTAGTTTCAAAGAGGAATTCACAGACCCTCATTGGAAAAGAGGATGGGTCTGATGTGTCAGCATGATTTAGGATCTGGGGAAGACTGGGTGAGAAGTGAAAAGGTTTATTCAAATATGTGGATGTTTTACAGCCAATATCATCTATGTGGACAGGCCCATTCAGGATACTGAATACTAAAACAAATATATTCAATCTCCTTCTTATAACTAAACATATACTCAGTTAAAGTATTTGCCCTGATAGGAATTTAAGAAATTATTAATTACTGTGAGAAGAGCATTTTATAATTTGATAAAAGCCTGCAGTTTATTATTTTCTGCACGGTCTCTGATTTTGGACTGGACATCTACAAATACAAGAGCTGTATCAAATGTGAGCATGGCTGTTGGCTGTTAGTTTACAGAGTTTAAAGTCAGGACAGACACAAAGCTGAGCATGGATAATTTCCTCCATGTGTCCATCATAGAAATATTCTACATACTCGCACAAATGAGGATGAAACTCTTGGCCAGCTTATTCAAACATAAGAGTCCCTACCCAGTCCCTGGTGGCATTAGGCCGATGCCAGTGCCAATACCAGTACCCATAAAGTGATGCTGATACCAATAGAGTACTTCATTTGATACTTTTTTCATTCATTCTTTTTATATCTGGGTACAAAATGGATCGAACGCAGGTATCGTTTGACTGGAGAAGTTTCAATACTACTCAGTACTAGGTTATTTATTACATTTGGGTATACCTTGGTTTCAAGTATCGATACATAGCCTTAGCCATTACTTTGAGATATGACGCATATGATGCATATAGGCCATTAGCATCCATCCTGCTCAAGTGCCAGCCACTGAGTTTCTACCAAATCTAGCCTTATTTATCTGACTCCTGATAAGGTATGAGGATTTTCTCATTAATAAATAATCATATTACTGAAAACAAACATTAGATTTTTAGAATCCACACAAATGAAAATCACATTTTATGCTTTATTTAAATCCTTGTAAGACATAAAACAAGGTTTAGACAAACAATGCAGGACCCATAATTAATTGATTAAACATAGCAGAGCTCATAAATATAGGAAACACTTAGTTTGGTCTTTTAATTTACGGTGTTTAGACTTGAATTACTACAAAGATGTAGGTTTTACTTCAACATGATTGAGCACTTATCAGTCACTTTTTCCACCGACACAAATGTTTCACTTGTGAATTGAAGAGCTTTTTTCAACCTTTGGTCATTATCATGACTAAAGGCACAATTTGTGCATAGAATTTCTTCTTTTTAAGCCACAGCTTAAACATATTGCATACCTTGCTGCACACAATAGTATATTACATGTCAAGTATCTGTATAATGATTAGGAGGGTAATTCCATCAGTCTTGTGTAGCTTGACCTCAAAACCTGTCACCAAAAAAAACATCTGTATCATTGTTTTGTGTCCATGAAGCTTAATGGCTTTTTTCCTTCTCTGGAGTCTTTCCACACTTTTTAAACGAAAAGCAACTCCCATCTCTGCAGTAGACTCAGGAGACTTCATTGTTACCTTTGGCACATTAACATGGTAAAAGTTCACTGACAGACTGTGATATCCACCCAGTCAAACACACATAATGCATAACCTCTCTTATGCACATCTTCTGTCTTCTGTCGTGGTCTGACTAAAAAGAGTCTGTCCGTCTTCTGGCAAACACTGCAGACATGCTTTTCACTATGCCCCTGAACCCCAGAGGCTTCTTCGTTGTCAGCTTGGTGTCCTTCACCCTGTCCAACAGCCCGTGAAACACCATGAGCACGCTGTGATAGTTCTCGGCCGCTGACACCTCATAAAAGAGGCAGTCTGTGTTGAGAGCCAGCAGCCGGCCCTCCTCGCTCAGCACTGTCCGCCTGTGGTGCAGGTCCCTCTTGTTACCCACAATCACTATGGGTGCTTTGTCTGCTTTCAGGTAGTCTTTAGTGGACTTGATGGTCTGAATGAGCCTGCTGACAGTGTTGAAACTGGCCCTGTCGCAGATGCTGTAGACAAGAACGTAGCCGTCTGCCCATTGGACCTTCTTCTCAAAGAGTGACGTCTTAACGGAAAAATCCTGTAAAAAAAATTAAAATAAAAAAAAATCTAATAATTTAGGTTCAAAGTAACAAAATACATTTACTCAAACACTGTTCTTAGGTATTAATACCTGTAGTTTACTTGAGTTTTTCCATTTTATGTTACTTTATACTTCTATGCCACTAAATTTCAGACAGAAATATTGTCCTTTTTACTGCACTACAGCTATACTTATTAGTTACTTTGCAGATTAAGATTTTACACACAAAACACATGATCATCTTCTAAAATATGATAGATTATTATAGATAAAACTACCCAGTAGTTAAAATTAGCTGCATCCCACATTTAAATGCAGCTTACACATTAAGGTATCAGTAATAATAAAACAATATGATAATAATGGTATGAAAGGGATTTTTAGGCTAGGCACATTTTGCTAAACTTTTACTTGCATATAATTTTGAATGAAGAAACTTCTCTTGTAATAGAGTATTTCTACTTTTACTTAATTTGAGGATTTGAGGAGTAGGCATACTTCATCTACCACAACACAGCTTGTCAGCAGAATAAAGCATTCGATCATAAATCATTGATAGCAACTGTCAGATAGTTATTTACAGTAGCTATACCTTACCTCAGAATAAGGTGAATCCCAAACATTGAGAGTAATTTCCCTCCCATCTACCATATAACTGTGACTGTAGATGGATTCTGCAAGACAAACGTTAAGTTAATGGAAAGTCAGATGAAGGTGAAGGCAGCATTTCATCGATGTTAGGAAAACAGACACTTACCAATATCTCCATACTCTCCGATGAATCTTCGAGTTAAGAGACGCACAGTCAACGCTGAAAAACAAAAAAGCGTTAACGCATGTGTAACAGAAACATGCCTAGGGCCAACATATAAGTATGTCACGGCTACAGACGTGTTTACCTGATTTCCCGACGCTTTCTGTCCCCATAACAACAATGTTGGCGTCCATGTTCAGTGAGACAGCTGTGTGGAGCCGCTGAGCTCCGTGTGAGGCAGAGGAGGCTGCTGCTGCTGATATTATAGGGCACACAGGTGGGCGGAGTAAACAAATCACCCATTACAACAACAGCGGCAGCCTGCAGCAATCATTTAATGAGGGGGGGTGGGGGGCCTCACGTGTTCTCGAACACGCGTCTGTCTGTGGCAGGAGCCCGCCGCAGGTGAGTGAAAAAAACACCGCTTTAGTATCAATGATATTCCGTTTGTGTTGTCATAAATATAGAATAGATTTGTGCTTTCACGTGTTCTGTTCATATCATTTTAAGGAACTTAGCGGTGGGATGTAGCCTTATGTTTAGTAAACATAAGGCTACATCCCACCGCTAAGTACCTAGGTCCTTGTATTTTACTCATATATTTCCATTTCATGACATTACTTCTACTTCACTACATTTCAGAGTAAAATATTGCACTTTTTACTACATTTATCGGACAGCTATTCTACTTTGCTATTTATGATTTTACACAAAAAAATATGATCAGTTTATAAAAAAACTAGCTCCACCTCAATCAACTATTAAAATGTTGTAGGCCTACTCAGTAACAATAATCTAATGATATAAACCAATGTATAATAACACATGGGTCATTTTTCTACATTGATATCATAATATGTTTTGATTATACATTTTGCTGATACACTATTACTTAAGTAACATTTTTAATGCAGGACTTCTACTTGTAATAGAGTATTTTACACTATAGTATAGGCCTATTGCAACTTATTAAAAACTACTCCAAGTGGTAATCTGTGTATTGATCCATTTAAGAGGTTTGGAAGTTAAAGTTTCACCTTTTAAACTTCAATCCAGTCTAATAAATCAACCTTCTTTCTGTTTGCAGCTGCAACATTAACAGCAACCACAAGGGGGAAGTAGATTTCAATAAATGTCTTCCACAAACAGATGTTTCTTCCTGAGGCCAGAAAAGGCAGAGGAGGCCGGTTGGACACTGATTGGCTTAACAAAAGCAGACCCTCAGGTAATTAGAGAGAATTCAATTCAATTTTATTTATAGTATCAAATCATAACATAAGTTATCTCGAGACACTTTACAGATAGAGTAGGTCTAGACCACACTCTATAATTTACAAAGCCCCAACAATTCCAACAATTCCAGTAATTCCCTCAAGAGCAAGCAGTGCGACAGTGGCGAGGAAAAACTCCCTCTTGGGAAGAAACCTCGGACAGACCCAGGCTCTTGGTAGGCTGTCTTGCAAGGCGGTTGGGGTGTGATGAACAGTGGCGATAGTAGTCACATTAATAATGGAACAGTGACTGGATGTAGCGGGGAAGCTGCAGGGTTCAGCAGGACGCAGCATGACATTGCAGGGCATCGCTGAGCTCAGCAGGGAGTGCAGCAGGACCACGGCGACAGCTGCAACCAGGGTCTTGGTGCCAACGTTCTCCAAGGAAATACGCTGGGGAAAAAAACCATAAGGACTCGGGGGTTAAACTCCCCGAGAAGCTAGGATTAGTAACAAGCATTTCTGGGACGGGCTGCACACAAATAGTAATAGTAATAGTAATAGTAACAGTAATAGAAACAGTAATAGAAAGGGAGAGGAGAGAGCAGCTCAGTGTGTCAAAGGAAGGAAGTCCCCCGGCAGTCTAGGACTATAACAGCGTAACTATAACAGGTAACTAAGAGAGACAGGTGTCATAAAAAGGTAGTGCTTTTGGGGCTTAGAACTCTCCCCCTGCCGGATCTGGCTTGGCTGGCCTGCCTCCCTCTACTTTGTTATGTATTATTAATCTAACAATTATGAAGAGAAGCAGTTGGGCCAGTTAGGTGAACACTGCAACTCCTCACTCCCTAACTATAAGCTTTATCAAATAGGAGAGTTTTAAGTTCATTCTTGAATGAGGTGACAGTTTCTGCCCCCAGACCCAGATCGGGAGCTGGTTCCATAGGAGAGGAGCCTGATAACTGAAGGCTCTAGCTCCCATTCTACTTTTAGAGACTCTAGGTACCACCAGTAACTCTGCATTCTGGGGGGCGCAGTGTTCTAGTGGGACAATAGGGTATTAGGAGCTCTTCTAGATATGATGGTGCTAGACCATTTAGAGCTTTGTAGGTCAAGAGAAGGACTTTAAACTCAATCCTGGATTCAACAGGAAGCCAATGCAGAGAAGCTAATACAGGAGAAATATGATCTCTTTTCTTAGTTCTTGTGAGAACACGCTGCAGCATTCTGGATCAGCTGGAGAGTCTTAAGAGACTTATTTGAGCAACCTGACAGTAGGGAATTACAATAGTCCAGCCTGGAAGTAACAAATGCATGGACTAGTTTTTCAGCGTCGTTTTGAGACAGGATATTCCTAATTTTGGCAATGTTACGAAGATGAAAAAAGGCTGTTCTTGAGGTTTGTTTTAGATTGGCATTAAAGGATATATCCTGATCAAAGATAACTCCTAAATTTCTAACAGTGGTGCTGGAGGCCAGGGCAACACCATCCAGAGTAGCTATATCTCTAGATAATGAAGTTCGGAGGTGTTTAGGGCCCAGCACAATAACTCAGTTTTGTTAGGGTTTAACATCAGAAAATTATAGGTCATCCAGGATTTTATATCCTTAATGCACTCTTGAAATTTTGCTAGCTGACTGGTTTCGTCTGGTTTGATTGACAAGTATAATTGGGTGTCATCCGCATAACAGTGAAAGTTAATTGAGTGTTTTCTAATAATATTGCCTAGAGGAAGCATATATAAGGAGAATAGAATTGGTCCAAGCACTGAGCCTTGTGGAACCCCCATGGCTAACTTTAGCGTACTTGGAGGATTTATCATTAACATTCACAAATTGTCGATCATCAGAGAAATAGGACCTAAACCAACTCAGAGCAATTCCTTTAATGCCAGCCAAGTGTTCCAATCTCTGTAACAGGATTGAATGGTCAATTGTGTCAAATGCAGCACTAAGATCTAGTAAAACAAGAATGGAGACAAGACCTTTGTCTGCAGCAGTTAAAAGGTCGTTAGTAATTTTCACCAGTGCCGTCTCTGTGCTATGATTCTTTCTAAATCCTGATTGAAAGTCATCAAATAAACTGTTGCTATGTAGAAAATCGCATCCTGATTAGCAACCACCTTCTCAAGGATCTTGGATAGAAAAGGAAGGTTAGATATAGGTCTATAGTTTGCTAAGACCTCAGGATCCAGGGTGGGTTTTTTCAGAAGAGGTTTTATCACAGCTACTTTAAATGACTGTGGTACATAACCTGTTAATAGAGACATATTGATCATATCTAGTAATGAGGTGTTAACCACAGGTAATGCTTCTTTGAGTAGTCTCGTTGGGATGGGGTCCAAGAGACAGGTAGAGTGGCTTAGCTGAGGATATCTTTAACATTAATTGTTGAAGATATATAGGATAAAAGCAGTCTAAGTATATGTCGAGACTAGTCTTTATTTCTAACGACTCTGCGTTTAAAGGTGAACCGTTAGAAGTTGAGTGTAAAAGGTGATGAATTTTATCTCTAATTGTTGTAATTTTATCATTGAAGAAGCTCATGAAGTCATCACTACTCAGAGCTAGAGGAATAGATGGCTCAGTAGAGCTGTGGCTATCTGTCAGCCTGGCGACAGTGCTGAAAAAGAAACCTTGGGTTGTTCTTGTTTTCTTCTATTAGTGATGAGTAATAGTCTGATCTGGCCTTTCTTAGGGCCTTCCTATAGGTTTTGAGACTTTCTTGCCAATCCAAACGAGATTCTTCCACCTTGGTGGAACGCCCCTACATTCGAGGTTTCGCGAGATTTGTTTTAATTTGCGAGTTTGGGAGTTATACCAAGGTGCTAGTTTCCTTTGCTTCATCATCTTCTTTTTCAGGAGCGCACGGAGTCTAAGGTCAGTCCGTAGGCATGTCGTAATACCGTCTACAAATGCATCAATTTGAGAGGGACTGAGGTTAACATACAGGTCCTCTGTTATGTTAAGGCATGACATAGAGTCGAATGCTGTTGGAATATCTTCTTTAAATTTAGCTATAGCACTGTCAGATAAGCATCTGGTGTAGGAGCTTTTATCTAATTTAATATAATCAGGTAGTAAGAATTCGAAAGTGATTAAAGAATGATCTGATAATACCGAATTCTGCGAAAATATTATTAAATCCTCAATTTCAATACCATATGCCAGCACAAGGTCGAGGGTGTGGTTAAAACAGTGCGTCGCCTTGTGCACACTCTGACTGACAACCGTTTGAATCCAGTAATGAGTTGAAAGCAGTACTAAGGCTGTCATTGTCAACGTCCACATGGATATTAAAATCACCTACAAGAAGTACTTGGTCTGATTTAAGGACTAAACATGATAAAAACTCTGAGAATTCAGATAAAAATTCAGAATAGGGACCTGGAGCCCTGTAAATAACAACGAATATAATTGGCTGTAATGTTTTCCATTTTGGATGTTGAAGATTAAGAACAAGACTTTCAAATGAGTTATAATGTAATTTAGGTTTAGGAGTAATTAGCAGGCTTGCATCAAAGATGGCGCAACTCCCCCTCCTCGGCCTGAGCCTCTAGGAATTTGAGTATTAATATGGCTGGGAGGAGTGGCTTCATTTAGACTAACATAGTCTTCATGGCCCAGCCAGGTTTCAGTAAGACAAAATAAATCAATTTTATTGTCTGATATCAACTCGTTTACCAGTACTGCTTTAGAAGACAGAGATCTAATATTTAATAGTCCACATCTAATTTTCCTATTTTGTTCTATTGCAGTAGTTTTAATTCCAATTAGGTTGTTAAGTATAGGCGCATCTTTTGTTTACCTTTGATTTAACCGATCTGAGCCGGGGGACAGACACCGTGCTTATTAGACCATGAGTGGGCGACTGCTCCACGGAAGCACAGGAGGGGCGTAGCACTGCACCTCTGATTACTAATATCAAACTTGGGTTGTCATGGTTTATGTCTGATAAACTCGTTCAGATTTTTTGATATGAGAGCGGCACCGTCCCAGGTGGGATGAATGCCGTCTCTCTCAATCGAACCAGGCTTTCCCCAGAACGCCCTCCAGTTATTCACATAGCCCACATCATTAGGTGGGCACCACCCGACAACCAGCGGTGGAAGGATGGCGTACGCGGCTGTACATTTCATCATTGGTCAGGTTTGGCAGGGGTCCAGAGAAAACTACTGAGTCCGACATTGTCTTGCGTATGCACAAAGTGACTCAACATTCATTTTAGTGATCTCCGATTACGACCATTACCACCTACGTGAAGTATGATCTTACTGTATTTACGGTTCTTTTTGCCAGCAGTTTTAGATGGGTTTCTATATCGCCCGCTCCAGCCCCGGGGGCACATATGACCGTAAGAGGCCTACTGTAGCCGGGCCGCTGGCTTCACATATCGCAGTATAGAGCTCCCAATAACCAGAACTGGCTTCTCAGCGGGTATAGCGCTGAGTAGGGAGAACCTGTTAGAGAGGCGAAACACGCTCCGGTTTAGAGCGACCGTCATCATGTGCACTCCCTGGTCTAGATCTAACGCTACGCTTCCCTCGGACAGTCACCCACTCGCCCGGCTGCTCGGGGTCTGCCGGGGGACAGCTAGCAGAAGCTACAGAAGCTACAGAGAGTGTGTGTGTGTGTGTGTGTGTGTGTGTGTGTGTGTGTGTGTGTGTGTGTGTGTGTGTGTGTGTGTGTGTGTGTGTGTGTGTGTGTGTGTGTGTGTGTGTTTACAGCTTTCCTTAGGCTACAGCTACACTACCCTGTTTCAATCATCCCTGTGCCAGTACTTTTAGAAACCTGGTTTCTTGTGTGCACGTAAACGTGCAGACAAGATCAAGTCAGTCCAATTTAAGATACACCTTTACTAAAACATGTCTTATTTACTTCTGTCTTTATTTCTTCCACCTCTTAGACTTGTTGTAGTAAGAAAAGCTCCTCAGTGACAGGAGACACTTATTTTACTTACACTTATTTAAACTGCAGCAGTAAAACCAGATCACAGAAACCCTTCATATGATCTCTGATATCATTTCCTCTCTCTTATCTCATGTAAATACGATTATTCTGAGACTAGAAGCTCCAAGAAGATGCGAATATTTGGCTGTTTTCATGTATATATAATGGTTATAACTGATTTTTGGGGCATACATTTATAATATGTAGAATGGTAGGGAAAACTTGAGATTCACCCTCGGAGGTTTTGTTGGAGAAAACTGCAAACAGAAGTGGAGATCTCAACCCCTTAGACTATTTTAAAGGAAAAGTCTTCCTCAAAACCTCCGTGTCTCCAATCAAAACAACACAACATAGTAGTTTAGAGAATGGCATTATTTACTTCTTTTTAGCTCTGAACTTGTTTTGTCACTGCTCTTGTCTCTTCACCTCAGTCAAGAAGAAATTATGTTAAATGACAAACTTCACTGCCAAGACATCTCATTTGTCATTGCGTCAGTGCTGATGGTGTAGGAGGGCGCTCACACTTCTTTGTCATAGAACAGTAAGTGTTTTGTAAGCGAGCTTAACTCTAACTTCATCAAACTCTCAAACTGTATGACCCTTTCAAGCATGTGATGTTAAATGAACGTGCAGTGAATGATGCAAAACATCTTTATATTGCATGGTCATTTTAATCCCTCAGTGACTTTGAAAAGAGAGAAATCTAAGGATTTATTCTTTTCAAAAGACTTGGGTATTACTGTAGGTATTTAGGTTACTACCAAACATTCATGAGTACATTGAAAATCCTATTTTCATAATAAATTAAAGACTCAAACCTCTGCAATGTTCAGAGTTAAAGTTGTTTCATTGAAAGCCGTTTCACAGGAACTTGCTTAGGCTGTGTGTGCTTATGCAAATAAATCTTCTTATAGACTTAACTGACACTTGCTGTATGTTTGTGATAATTCCACTTTTCCCTGTTTCAGGGCTGCGATAAGGAAATAAACTGAAAACTATCCTCTCAATAAAAGATGTCAGATGGCAGGCCTTATTTAAATGTACACTTGATTTGCATTTCCGTTTGGAATGTGCCACTTTGAATAGAGAAGGATAAACCTGAAGTGAGTTAGTAGAACACAGCTTGTCTGAAGGTGTGCACATTATAGTTACATTCCTTTTCAGCTCATTTTAAAACTATCATGCAAGAAGTGTGTCATAGGATGCCGGTGAAGAAGACATTCAGGTTCCACATATTCAAAGTCTAGAAAACCTGTTTGCAATGTATCCTCTCTGAGAAGATGAAAAACACTGACTGAGTCCTCCTTATACACTAAGCAAAGGAACTCCAAATGCTCAGGGTTTCATGTATTGGTTGATTGCTATATGTATTTACTGTCTGCAACAGTCATCCATCTGTGCATTTTCTTGTCATAACAAATGCATCACCAGACCTATCTCCACAGTGCTGTGGATTAAGGTCTGGCTACACCACACATACATTCTGGGATAAGAGAAAAAAAACGCTCTGGGTTGTTTACATTTCTTTAAACCAATCACAATTGTCTTGGGCTGCGCTAAGCTCTGGACGCAAAGACGGTGGCTCTGCAAAATGGTCTCGGGAAGGAACTTGTTTTTGTGTAATATTTGCACCCCAATAAAAGAAAACGCCACATACATTATTAAATGAAGTTAACTGTTCACACAATACAGTAACGTGACCTATTTTAATTTGCTGGATACATGGCTAAACGTTACTTGCTCTTTCCAGTGTATCGCCCTGTGTTACGTTACTTCGTCCACAGCAATCCTGCCACAATTGCTCCCAAAATGTCCCAGTTAGATAGTAAATGTATAGTATACTATCAATGAGTAGTAGTACTATGAATAATAGTAATATTCTTTGTTAATCTTTACAATTATTCCCCGAAAGAACCATTTTCAGCACGTAGCTTGCTAGCACTAGGTTTGTTGTTGTTAGTCGTCAAACCAGACTATAACAGATAATTTTGCAGCCAATAGGCAATTTCTTCCCTCTAAGTTTATGTTCATGTCATCAACACTGGTGCACATACAGGCAACATGTATAGTGTGTTAGTGTGTTCATAATGCTCTGTGCTCAACTATATTAAAGCTGTGTTATTTAATGTGATATTTTGTTTGTTTATTTGCAGCAGAGCAACCTGTTAGCACAACAACATTGACATATTGTCACTTTATAAAGTTATCAAACGTGTCAGCAAACAGTTTCCTAATTACACATTTAGCGGAAAAAAACATTAGCTCTCATTTGAAGTTGAGTTTCTGGCCAGCTGATGAATGTAAGTCCAGTATTTATTCTCCTTTTAGCTCGGCTTTTGGGGTCCTCCAAAGGAAATGTCTGACTCTTAAGCTGCTAAATGCTCCACTATGTTAGTCGCTAACTTTGTCTGTTTGCATGTTTGATGCTGAGCAGGAAGTGTATACTGGTGTTTTTAGAGCTTTATTGCTGAAACCAAAACAAGAAGCTGAAAGTTTGGTTTGGTTTGTAGAGCTTTGGGAAATTCAGAGTTGGATGATAATTCTCTATTATCAAGGGTTCATCACTAAAAACAACCCCTTTCACCTCATGGTGGCACTAGAAGAAAAGTCAAGTCGAGAAAATCACAAAAGTCAGTTGGATTCATCTTCTGTGAACCATGAATGTCTGTAAGAAAAAAAAAAGTAATTGCAATCTATAAGACAGTTGTTGAGATATTTCAGTCTGGACAAAGCGATGGAAGCAGAAATCTTCATTTGGACATCTGCAGACAAAGACAGATTGAGATTTTAGTCCAAAGCAAAGAGATCATTTCTACAGAACTAATCAGTTGCTTGCAGCTGATAAAACTGAAGGCATCCATCACCAGCAGCCACTCTCATTAGACAGCTGTGATACAGGACTAGAGAAGAGGGAAGAGTAGGCCATTAGCATGTCATTTCCCAGACAGGAAGGAAGCTTTCATACTTTTTACAGAATTACAGGATGAGGAAAAAAGAACAGGGCACACCAGCCTTTAAATACAGAGACTGAAATTATTCTTCCTCTCCTCCTGTCAGCATTGGCAGCGAAGGAGGAGGAAAGAGACCTTTCCAAACTAATATGTGGAGTGGTTATTAAACAAGCCTTTACAATGTCCTCAACTCTGTTTTTAGCTTGCATCTGATTGAAAATATAACAACTTTTGAGTCCCTGCAGATACTATTATCATATTTAATTCCTCTACATCATATAAAAGATGTGGTTTAATGGCACACATACTGACTCTCACTCAATGAAAAAAGATCTTTTCCAGGCTGCTGTTCCACTGCAGCTGAGTTTGTCAAGCGACCAAATGTTCACATGTTGCTTTTAGTTCAGTTGCATTTTCAAGAATGGGTTGTGTGTTTACTGGGAAAAGTGCTGCCTGAATATTTCATGGTATAAATATGGTAAGTGGTGTGTAATGGTCTCGGGAGGCTCCATAGAATTTCACATAATGCCTTCGCCATCTCACCTGTGTTTCCTCTCAGATTTGGCCCTAGGGCAAGATAACTGCTGAATGTTTTCTACACCTAACCAATTTTTATTAGAAATAAGTATAGATGCAACAGTACAATGTTTAGCAAAACACTATTTCAACAGTATTGTGTATCCTGGAGTTGTGAAGAACCAAAACGTCTGTGGAACACGTAAATACGTAATTCATTTTATAACTTAAAAGCTGCACTAATCAATATTGTTAAACTAGCAATGGAAAAAAACATATGTAATGTAAAAGGGTTGCTTGTAGTGATGAACTCACATGTAATGAATCTCCAGTCCCCATAAGCTCTACAGCGTGTTTTAGCACATTTAACTCTACAGCATCTTTTTTTTTTTTTTTTACAGTTTTTACAGCCAGCATCTTTATGGTTTTGTCACTCTCACAGCTCTCATCAGCATCATTTCCAGAAGCAGGTAGCTGTTTTTTTTAGCAAAAAATCTTTGATAATCCACCCTACACTATGTCTAAAGATACACATATTTCTTACCTGTATTTTTAATATCAACTGTGATTTTCAAAAAAGGAATCAGCAGAGTGCTGAGGAACATGTTGCGATCTGAGGAGACTCCAATGTCCCACGAGTATACGTATTTTCTCTAGTCCTGGATTTTTTTTCCCACTACACCTTAGATTCTTCGTAGATCAGAGGAGAATCACATTACTCCTGTGATTGTGCAGATTGTGGAGGCAGGAAGGTCCATGCACACCGAGTAGCTTCCTGTTTATTTGCATACATTTACTGTATGTAAATGTGCTTGAGACAGACTGCAGCAACAACACTGCCTGGGATTCCTTTCATTCTAGGTCTCTTTTTGGCCATATTTTTACCCAGGATTGCAGAAAAGAAAATTAAAAGATTAAGATTAAAATCTTAAAACTCTGTGTTAAATAGTAATAGTAACAATGTCAAATGTAAAAAATGTTGTATTGAACTTGTGAAACTGACACTACACTGAAACTAGGAGTAGCACTGAGGCCAGGAAAGTCACATAAATATCTTGTGCTGTGCTGAGCAAAATGTGAAGTGAATTATCTCTTCAGTTGCATGAAATCACCTTAACTCTGGACAGCCTCCAGTGACAGAGAGCCTTTTGGATGTGGTGCCCAATTAGTCAGCTTTTCAACATGAATTATCAGCCCACCACATGCCAAACATTGACAATCAAAATGTCAGCGACTAAAATATCTCCCTTGCAAAAAGAGCGATGAAATGTGCTGAGTGAAGGGATGGAGCCTACAAAACTGCTTGGCTGTCACTATGGACTGTTTCATGCTTTAAGCCCACACTGCAGAGGTATGTGCTAGTTACTGTTTCTCATAAGGATGGCTGTGAAATCCCACCATGTGGATAACCCCCATCTATCTTAAACAAAGCTGTGCTTTAACTTCCCCTTTAAGTCCAGGATGGCGACGTTTGATTGATGAGTCTGTTCCTCCATAGTTGCCAGTTGTAGCTGAGCCATAGAAAGAAGGCTTTAATTAAAGGAATTATAGGCATGTGGTGGTAATTCACTTTCAAAAGAAGTCACATGACAAAACATATACTTCATGCACTAAAAGCTTTTTACCCTTACTCTTAAGCAGCTAGACTAGGGATGCACCAAATCCAGGATTTGACTTCGGATTCGACCGGATATTGGGCTTTTTGACGGGGTTTGGTTTCTGCCGAACCATAGAATTTTTTCCACCAAACCGAACCCTACGCTTGCACTACGTGCGCTATGCTGGTCGACGTAGTGACGCCACCGTTGATTACGGGAAGGTGTCTACGTAGGAGGAACGTTCAATGCAGTAGGCTGTGAGAAAGTGAAAATGGAACTCGTGAGCAGAAAAAGTGTTGTTTGGCAGCACTTTCAGTCAAAAGAAGGCGATTCAAGTCAAGCTACATGTTCAATTTGCAATGTAGATTTGTCTCGGGGTGGCAAGGACCCTAAACAATACACAACATCGCTGCTGTTAAAACATTTGTGTATGAAACATCCGAAAGAATATGAGTTGTGCATGAAGGAATCTACAGACAGCAGCCAAAACGCAGCAACTTCAGGTACAGCAAAGGAAGGAAAAAAAATGGTGGATGGTCAGGACGCTTTGGCGTCATTTTTCAATGTGCTGGGTAGTCCGACAGACTTCAACGCATTGTTAATATTGTGAATTTAAACAAAACTGCTTGGTTAGGTTTAGGACAAGATCAGGGTTCGGGTTAAATTAAGTTGTTAGAATTTCACGTACATAACTAACGTCAAGTATTTAAAATAAGTCAATGTTGACTTTTGCTTTCACACGAGACACGAACAGTGGCCTCCTGGTTAAAAAGTCCTGTGTTTGTTGTTAACTTAGTTTAAGTTGATATGTTGATCTTGTTAGCAATCTTGTTGATTATTTACACATCCAGCAGGCACGGAGAGATATTATCATTCATACGGAGTCGTGTTTCTGTCCACCTGATGAATGCAAATCCAATATTCACTCTTTTTTACCTCTCCACCAACTCCTGAGGGAAATATCTGGTTCTTTAGCTGCTAAATGATTTACTATGTTCACTAGCGAGTCACTAACTGTCTGCTGTTTGGTGCTGAGCAGGAAGTGTACAGTTTTTTTTACACTAAAAACAGCTTCCTACTGAGGCCGAAAATGATGCTATATGTAAGCAGTGAGAGTGAACCAAAATGGTGAAGTTGCGGCTGGACAGTTAAACATTGAGCTGAACTCACTGTAAATAAAGATAGAGGAGCTGCAGATTCATGTGATCATTTTCTACAGGTTCATCACTGATTGCAACCCCTTTCATATTGTTATCAGGCCACGAAGGCGATCAAGCCGACAAGCCAAAACATGTTAGTCCGACAACAGTTGTTTTCGGTACTGTTGCTGGAGTGTGAACCTCTTGTTCGTCCTGTTCTTTAAATACTACCAGACAAATAATTCTATAAATATCACGTAAAACGGACTGTTCTAATGAACCATTCGTACAGCTACAAAAGTAATGCACTTGAACACAGGGCCCAAACCACAATCTTTTTGCTAATCTTATCTAGTCATTTTGGTATCTAAACTTAACTGGCATCGCCGCATGACGGTTACCTTTTGTCAGCTAAACTTAACTGCAACGGCCACATAAACGACAGCACAGCACAGCACAGTACAATATCACACAAACCGTACATGAAAATGCATTGGATAAAAAGATATTAACTGTGCATAAGTGTCTCCGGAGGGCAAACTAAATGAGTTTGGGCTCAACTGTAGCACAGTGAAAATCCAGAAGCATGTGACTGCTGCTTAACCCCATATAAGTGTTTTTCTTAAACATCTTAACACAAGATACACAGTATACAATAACTCTTATGATAAGCTGTTTAACTACCTCTGAATGTTAGTTCAGATCTGTTTTCCTTCAGCCTTGTGACACTTCAATTTGGATAGCAAACATGGGATTAACCTGCGACGATAAAAGAGTACTTTAGGATATTTTCATGGGACATTTGTATATTTCTGGTGTACATCATTATAAAGCTATAAAATGAGGCTCATAAGGTCATAAAAGCCTGAACATGAGTCAACAAAGTGCCAGTGCAGTCGCTCCAGGTTGTACATGTTGATGACATCACGGCGGCTCAGCTCTGTGGTTTCTTGCTTTGGGAGCAAGTTGTTCCTGTTTGCAAATATTGTTTTGACAGACAAATGGAGGCTGATGTGGGAAAACAAAAACAAACAAAAACTGTGACTAGTCGAAGCCTGACTGAAACAGCCTCTTGACGGCTCCTCGGGGCAATCTTTTCTGTCCTGCCATTGTTTTCCATCTCACCCCATTTGGAACTCAAAACTTGTTATGTGCATCCCTAGCCCACCATGCTTCTTCCTTGCTCACTCTTTGTTTGTATGCCATCTGACTCATCTTTCGGGTTTTAGCAGCTTTGCATTTTTCCTCCCTATGAAAACATTCACGTGCCCTTCCCATGTTGGGCTGGTGTTTAAAAAGTCCTCACAGAGACTGTAGAAGAATGCCGCCTCAGCTGGGTGGAGTAACTTTTATGTGAATTAAATGTGTTTTTATTAGCACATGTTCCAGGAATGATCATTTGGATTAAAGCTGAGTGAATAGCAGCTTCATGACGCGAGGTTGCTTCTGGAAATAAGCACATGTATCCCTTGGCTTTATTTAACCTGGAGAGAAAACTGGACCATTTGCTTTTTTCAGAGCTATGTTTGAAACCTTCTCCCAAGCAGCAAAGACAGTATTACTCTATTTTAAAACCAGACGCTGCCATCTCTATTGATATTGGTGTAAAAATAGACAGCAGAGCGGCAGCATGGAATGGTTTAAAATGTAGAACAGACAGAAGCACGATATATTTAGACAGAAGACAAATGAAAAAAGTGCCCCATGACTTTACCACATTATTTTTATAACTCCCCATTGAAGTTGCAAATGCCATTTCATTGTCCTAATGTTTAAGTAGTATTTTTGTGCCCTGAAGATATCTGCTAATGTCTGAGGAGAATATTTACTTTGAGGTGTTACTTCACTTCTGCTCACTCTGACTAACTGCAAGTAAATGGACAATGGCACTAGCTATTGGTGGGCAAATCTGCACTTTTTGAGTCTGACCTCTCAATTACTCTTCCTTTTGTCAGAGTTGTAAGCAATGAGGGATTCAAATTCTTATCTCTTATTGAGAAAAGAACAAATGGTTATACAGTCTAAAAAGTGCTGCAATATGAATCCAGTTAAAAGTAAATCCAAAACTTAACACAGATGGTTTCTTATTACATGGCTTCATTCCAGCAGCAGCTAAAGGAATATCTTTACATTGTCTGTTTTTTTTTTTTTTTGCGTTCTGGACTTAGAGTTTTGGCACATGATGAAACTGAATACTCTGTAAGTTATCTGAGGGAGACTTGACACCACGGGATAACATGTTGGGAGTTATCCACCAAATATTTCCTTGCAGTTGCGCCGTCCGCTGCAGAGGCTGCTCCATCCAGGTGAATTCCAGCTCAGCAGCACTGGATGGCTGAGGGGATGCAGCGCCTGAGGCCGAACTGGCTGGGCATTGGTCTGATAGAGACAGCTTCGGGCTCAGAATGAAGGAGGATGCTTTCACTGTCGGAACATGCAGTGGAATTCATAGAGAACGGGTTTCAGTCTGAGGCTGTTAGAACTGAGAAAACTGTATAACACTGGCGCTTTTTGTGTGTTTTTGCATAAATAAAAGTGAGAGGTAAATTCAGTCATTTCAGTTACAATTATTGTCTTCAGGTTACATAACAATGACAGTACTGTTTTCCATTCTGGGAATTAGATTGGCAGAAGTTAAGTAATATAACGTAGTCTTGACGTAAGAAATTATGTAGTTAGAAATAGACAACATGAAGCAAGAATAAGAAGATCAGCACCACTCTCATATCTTTGTGTTAGCTGGAGCCAGGGGGCAATTAGCTTAGCTTAGCATAAAGACTGGAAACGGGGAAATGGCTACCATGCCTGTGTCCAGAGTTAAACAAACTAAGGTCTGCTTGGCAACCTCACGATTTTGCAGTGTTACTGTGCTCATGTCATGTTTCTAAGGATACATATAGTTTCTTCTAAATGTCATATAATTTGCACCATAATGTTGTAAATGCAATACTGAGAATGTTTTCAGCATCAGATCTATGGAATAAGTAGATACAAGTGGAATCAGAATGCATTCGTAACACTATACAATGCCAATGTGTCTGTAGTGTAAATCTGTACTCAATCAGAATATAAGAAATGGCCTACCAATCACACAACTTGGACTGCAACATAAACTTCATGATGGGCTTTATGTACTAAAAAATAAATAAAATAAGAAAAATATATACGTATATATATATATATATATATATATTTTCTTTTTTAGCAAAGTCTAAAAACATTTCTTTGGTAAACAACAGACAATACAGTAACAGGTAGTGCAGGTATGTTTTCCTCAAAACTTCAGGCAGAAAAGTTGCCTTAAAGCAGCATTGTTTGTACTCTGTTATTCCTCATACCTCTACCATGTCCCAGTGTTTCCCAGCAGACGGGCTGGGCTTCTTTTCCACAGTCCACCCTTTTCCAAATCCTATAAATAGCAGCTGTTTCAGAGGGCAGAACAATAGTCTGCAGGCTTTTCCAGTCACACATTCCTGGCACCAGTCCGAGCTGTCTCCGCCCACTGCCTGTTATACAGTACCTGACTCATGTCCCTGCACGTCTACTGTATGTAAACGTCGTAAACAGCACACACACACACACACACACACACACACACACACACACACACACACACACACACACACACACACACACTGACAATTTTATTATCACACACACACACATTTCTGCACTACATTTTCAATCCGACTATTCTTGTTCTCAGAAACTCAGAAACTGATCTAAACAGACTAGTTTATTACAATAATTAGAGAACTGTATACATGTATTAATGGATGGTACACAGGTGTAGCATCTGTGGGGTTACAAGATAATTAAAGGGACAAGCATCTCTTTTTAAAATCATTGTTGCATTTTGTCTTTAATCAGTAGTGATACAGCAAACAGGAAACATGGAGAAAGAGAGAGAGGATATGGTTAAACTGCTCAAAACTCATCCACGTATGGGGGGGGGGGTTAGGGGTTAACGGTGACACGGATTCATTTTAAAGCTCCTACACACATGTAGTCTGGCACCCACACGTGTTTCACTTGCCTGATGGACCCCAATCTTCTCAGAACTGTGTGGCTTCAGTTGAACTTTTCTTGTGTAAAACTAAATAATATGTATAATAATAATATGTAATTTAGCTTTGGCATTAATGTATCTTGAACATTCAGAACATATATGCAAACAAACAAACACACACACACACACAAACACACAAACACACAGGTAGCTGTTGCAGCTGTGCAGGTTACAGGGTCTTTGAACCATTAATATTTCAAACAATTTGAAACTAACATGTGGCTTAGAACACCCTATAGATTTACATTTCTCATAATGTTGTTCCTTTAACTTTTAATATTTACATACTTCTCTCAGTTTTGGCACATCAGTGCTCGGTGGGATTTTACTGTAAGACCGAAACACAGTTTGTCTGATTCAAGCTTGGACTCTAAGGGCCCTATTTTAACGATCTGAAACGCAAGTGTGAAACGCCAAACGCAAGTAGCTTTGTGGGCGGATCTCTGGCGCTGTTGCTATTTTACCGGCGGGATAAATTACTCTTGCGCCCGACGCAAATCTTAAATGGGTTGGTCTGAAGTAGCTAGGTGTGGTTTGGGCGTAACGTGAAAATAACCAATCAGAGCGTCATCTCACATTCCCTTTAAGAGCAGGCGCATTGTTCCGTGGCGGATTGCTGTTATGACGGCGGATTTGTCTGGCGCACGCCAGCGGGAGCTGTCCGGGATGCGGCAAAGTAATAAATGCCCGTCTTGGCCGGGTGGCGATGTTGCTGCGGCCTCTCGGGCGCATCTCCTCAAGTCTGGAGAGGATTGCTGCAGCCATGGAGCATGGGCCTCCAAACGCACCACCTGCACCTGTTGTGCCCCTTCCTCCTCCCCCACTCTATCTCCGTCCACCCGGCTCCATCAGGAGCACATCGCGCATTACTCCAGATTCACCAGATTCCGCCGGAGTGTCCAATCCCACCGTAGTTCAACATCACGTCTCCTTAAGTCCTCTAATATTTCCTCATTTATGTCATCAACACATCCATGATTCATGGAAATGTTGTGTAAAACACAACAAGCCACAAAGAATGCTGCGACTTTTTGAGGATTGTACTGTAAAATGCCTCCTGACCTATCCAAACACCTGAAGCGCATTTTCAGTAATATTTTCCTTTGTAATTATGTATGGTTTGCAAAAATGGGAACTGCTGTAGATGAGAGAAGTGTATGTGCGTTGTGCACACGCTACATTATGGCCAAGCATGCGCCCCTAAAATAGCATCTGAATAACGCGCCACTGACTTTAGACTAGCACCACTGACTTTAGACTAGCACCACTGACTTTAGACTAGCGCCACTGACTTTAGACTAGCGCCACTGACTTTAGACCAGGTTTTTCCTGGTCAGTGGCGGAATTGTTTTCTGAAACTGCAAAATAGGACTATGTAACGTTTGCGCCTGAACACGTCTCCTCTTTTCGCTGAACCGCCCCCGGGAGCGCAAATACATTCCCTAATTTACCGACGTGCGTCTGTGGAGGGAAAAGTCCACTGTGCGTCGGGTGCAAAATAGGAATGATACATGCCTCGGTGTACAAAGGCAATTGCGCTGAGTGCAAGATAGGGCCCTAAAACTGTCAGCTTGAGTGTCAACATTTCACCTTCGCTTCCAGCAGGCTGAACGTAGGAAGCAACATGCAGAAGCGTAGGAAGGATTTCTGTGTGGGAGTTTGCTGGTCGAGAGGGAGGGAGCATCTACGATTGATGACCATTTTGCATTGGACATCTGCCAAAAACTCAGTCAGAGAATGAGGGGACCACCCTGAATCACAGTTGACAGTTAAATCATGTAGTGATCATTTATAGTTTTTATTGTGGGTTCATGTGTTATTCTAAGGAATTGAGACAGAGTCAGTTTCAGGTCCTCTGGGTTCACAAAACGAGTGGAACTATGGGTCATGGAAATAAATATTATATCATTTTATTGTAGAACTATCACAGGATCATCCTGATATCGATATGAACATTTTTTTTTTACTATGCTACAGTAATCACTGTCACAGGGTTTAATCATTCACGCTGTTGAATCAAATTTCTTTTGTGTTTAACAATAGAGGAAAATGTTACAATGTTTAAAAAACATATTTTGTCATGTATTTGTATCTCAAAATGGAGCTTTCTATGTTTTGTTTATTCATAAGAACTAAAACGGCATATTAATATGATTTATTAGAGACAATAATGGATTTATTCTCTCAACTAGACTATTATTATGTAGTCTTATTAACTGTATGTTGTATCATTTTATAAAACGTTAGTACTGAGTATCTCAATTAACAGGTCAAACAAGACAGACCAATAGTTCATATGCAGGCTATACTAGTATTTAGGGCTGCAAGCAGGGCTGTAGTACTTGAGTCCGGACTCGGACTTGAGTCCTGACTCGAGAAGCTTTTCTGTTGTCTCAGACTCGTCTTGGACTCGTTGGTATTTGGACTTGGACTTGTCTCGGACTCGGCCATTGGACTCACCAAATATTCTAGTTGATACCGACCGAGTCCAGCGCTATATGCTTTTGTTCTAAAGTAACTTTCTCCTTCAAAACAAAACCATAGATGAAGCGTGCTTGTTCAGAAAACAGGTATTAGTTTAATTAAAAATCCATCTAGAACAGGCATTGAGATTGGTCGCCTGGTATACATCTGGCTGCATCATATTCCTCAATCATCAGGCTTCAGTCATTTTCATTTTGGCCACAGACACAGTGTCAGGGAGCACTTTGTACTATGACTTCTTCAGGACAAGTAATAAGTTCAAGAATGGGAACATTTCCATTTTATATTTAAAGTAAATAATATTGCTTAATTTGACTAGTCCTGGTCTTGGACTTGACAAAGGTGGACTTGACTACAGCCCTGGCTGCAAGTAATGATTATTTTCTTTATCAATTAATTGAAAGCCAGAAAATAATAAAAAAATATGCATCACAGATGTCTTAAAGGGATACGCCACTGTTTGTTGAAATAGGGCTTATAACGGTCTCCCCTAGCTGTAGATAGGTGGGCCAATGCATTTTTTGTGCATGCATTGTTTTAGTCCGGTGCAACACAGGCAGCGCCGCCACTAGTTAGCTTAGTGTAGTGAATGGAATCCTATGTTGCCGGTTAGCATGTTGTGAGTAAAAGTGAGCCAACAAAAGATGAAAAAAACAACCTAATTACTTGCACTGAGACAAAAAATGTGTTGGCCCACCTATCTACAGCCAGGGTAGAGGATGATAAGCCCTATTTCAACAAACGGTGGCGTATTCCTTTAATTTGTCCTTTTCGTCTGAGCGACAGTCCACAACTGAAAAAGATATGTGGTTTACAATCTAACTATAAATCGAGGACTCTCTGTGTGTATGTGGGTATATGTGTGTGTGTGTGTGTGTGTGTGTGTGTGTGTGCGTGTGTGTGTGTGTGTGTGACATCTTGTTTGTGAGAATTTACCCAATAAAGTTAAAAAATACTGGGAACCAAGCAATCGGCTTGTTCCGAACAGGCACGTCTTTCCTCAAAATAGACAAAATAGCAAACCCTTACATTGGAGAAGCCACATAGGGAAATATTGTACATCATTGCTTGTAAAATGACTTGAGCACTAATCAGTTCAGCTGTAATATAATAGCATTGATTGTAAATAGCTAAAACCCTATAAACCATTTTACATGTCACTGTGGTGTTTAGACGTGTTTTTAAATGTTCAGTTTGGTTCAAAAACACATTTCACACTTCATCAATTACCAGCTCATCTCCTTGACCTTCCCATGTCCTCATGTTGCTGCTTCCAAGACTGGACAAAAAGCTGTGCAGAAAACCCTTGCAGCCTTTACACAAGATTTGTTTATAATCCTGTGCAGTTCCACCCCATCATCATCACATTATGTGGTTACATTACATCATAACCATTGCAATACCTCATCGTAGACATGCTAACAACATGGCAATCCAATAGTAAATGTTGGAAACATCACAGCTCCTGCTTCAACAACGCGCTGTTAAAGAGCGAGAGCTGCAATGATAGTCAATTAATCAAATTGTTGATTGATTGGGTTTAATCATGGCAACTATTATGAGAATTTAATTTGTTTTGGAAAATATGCTCATTCACTTTCTTGCCAGTTAAGAAGCGAAGATTGATATCACTCTCATGTCTAGAGCCATGCTAGCTGTTTTTTTCCCAGTCTTTGTCCAATCTTCTCATCAAACTCTTGAAAAGAAAGCAAACAAACATATTTCCAAAAATGTCAAATTATTCCTTGAGAGATTCCAAACATTTGATAGTTCCAGCTTTAAAATGTGTGTGATAAATGTGTGTTGTTCCTGTCCTAACATTATAGTAAATTAAACATCTTTGGGTTTTGGACGGTTGATACATTTAACTATTTGTTGACATTTTATAAACCAAATGATTAATCAAGAAAATAAGATGAAAATAATCTATAGTTGCAGCCCTAATTGCTTTTACTGCCTGAACACAAACTATTTATTGTTTTTTTTTCTATTGTCACTCATTGTTATGTTTGACTTGTTGGAGATACTCAGGGGTAATTCGAGGTTCTTTAAAAATACAATATAGTTATAATAGTTAGAAAGACTTTATGGATGGAGGATACATCTAATAGATAATCCAAAAATATTCAGTTTATAAAAACACAGAAAAGCAGCACATTCGTACATTAGAGAAGCCTGAACAAGAAAATGTTTACCATATGTATTTCGATAAATGAAATTCATATGTATATATGTATATATTTATATGAAATAAGTTATTGACTTATCGATTTAGCGTCTATTCTCAGCTAGTTTCATCTCTAAAACAATCCTTAGTTGCAGCCCTGAGACTGAACAATTATCCCAATCAGCCCCACAGATATAATCCCTGTAGATTTATTGTGGGGAAAATTATACATCCCAAAATGGCAGTGAGTCACTTTAAACACCCCCCACACACACACACACACACACACACTCACACAGGACTACTGCAGTGATTTTTCAAGTCAGAGGCAAGTTGAGCAGACTTGTGATGCTGCCTGCTACACAGCGCCTCTAGGGCCGTGCGTGCATGTGCTGACAGAGGAGGAGAGTAGTAGAGAGAGGTGGGAGCGCAGAGACAGAGAGCAGAGCAGTCATTGTGCGTGAAGGACCCTGACAGTCCGTAGCGGCAGGAGTTGGAAGAGAGGAAGAAGACGCCTGTAAACAGTACCTTCACCTGCAGCTGAAACCCACAAAACCCCGCGGCGAAAACATGCAATTTGACAGAAATTCGCGCGTGGTTTAACGTTACTTGTGCCTCTGCAAACACCTTCAGGAGGGAGTTCACATGTTTCTGTAGGCTACGTCGACGAAGAGGCAATGTTTAGGCGCAGACTACCGGCAGAGCCCCGTGGAGTTTGGACGTGTGTTTCGTAGCTTGTCACATGTATGAAGACTATTTACTGAATCAGGAGAAACCGCAACAAGAAGCACCGCGAATGTAGTCTTCAGGGTGGAAAGCGAAACACTGTACCTGCCAGTGTCTTCCCGCGGGCATCCTCCTGCGTTTTTCGGATTCTCGCAGTACTGTGTGGGTAAAGTAAAGGGAGGATGCAGGTGAAGAAGCACCGGGACTCGGACCGGAGCGGCGGGGACATGCTGGAAGGAGACGGCCTCCGCAAAAACTCCTCATGCTTCTCAAATATCAAGATATTCTTGATATCGGAATGCGCCCTCATGTTGGCTCAGGGCACCGTTGGAGCGTACCTGGTGAGTGCAACACAAGCCGAGCTCACGCGGGATTCACACTGTTACTGAGACCCTGCTACTGTAAGACATACTTGCGTTATCCGGGGGTAGGGGGGGTTCTGCTGCCCTGCACGCTTTGGACTAACGTTAAATCAGTGATTCCCAACTTTTTTGGTCTGAGATCCCCCCCACAGCCATGTCAGATGAACTCCCATACCCCTTCATTAATTCCCAATGTACGTTATGTTCCAAATGTATAGCTAGCTACCACTATTCATTATATAAAAGTGGATATTTTTAACTGAACTGTCAATATTAAGGTTGGTTTAGTCAGCAGTAGTACTACTAACGTTACTAACTTGGAGTGAAGCTGAATGTTTCAACCATATATATCAATTCACGTTACTTTAAGCTATTACTTTTAGCTAACTATTTCAGCCGTTGGATAGCTAGCTATTTTAACCGTTTCTCCATTACTTTAGCCAGTCATTCGAATTGGTTAACGTTAGTCATTACTTTTAACTAGTTATTTCTTATTCTTTACTTTTAGCTAACTCTTTCAACCACTAGTTAGCTAGCTAACTAACTACAGTTGTGCTCATAAGTTTATGAACCCATGCTAAAGTTGACTAAAAAGAGGAATAAAAAAAATCATCTTTTGGAAATTAATCTTGATGCCTTAATTAAAAACATTAGGAACAATCCAACCTTTTAAGGACACCATTTTTCTTTGTGAATGAATAATGTATCTAAATAAATAAATGTTCTTCCTTAAAATACAGGAGGCATAAGTAAGTACACTCCTATGTTAAATTCCCATAGAGGCAGGGAGATTTGTATTTTTAAAGGCCAGTTATTTCATGGATCCAGGATACTATGCATCCTGATAAAGTTCCCTTGGCCTTTGGAATTAACATAGCCCCACATCATCACATGCCCTTCACCATACCTAGAGATTGGCATGGGGTACTTTCCATAAAATCATCTCTCAATGCAAATCAAACCAGCTATTAGGCTAACTGAAATAAAACCATGCCAATCTCTAGGTATGGTGAATGGTATGTGATGATATGGGGCTATTTTATTATATACATTTTTAATTAAGGCATTAAGATCAATTTCCAAAAGATGATTTTTTTATTCCTCTTTTTAGTCAACTTTAGCATGGGTTCATAAACTTATGAGCACCACTGTATTTCAACTTTTAGCTATTTTAACCGTTTCTCCTTTACTTTAGCTAGCTAGCTAATCATTCAAACTGTTTAACTTTAGCTACTTTTAACTAGCTAGCTAGTTATTTCGACCTTTCATTCATTACTTTTAGCTAGAAGTCTGTGCTCGCTTGCAAACTCGTTTTCAGACACTTGCATAACTGCAACATGTAGCTAGCTAGCTAGTGTTCAGGTGTGACAGTTGGTTTCATGTTAATATGTGGATATATTCTTACAATCAAATCATAACTTAAATTTCTTCAAATTAGTTGAGCTAACTTTACTCTGCAATCTTTCCACGTACCCGCTGGCAACTGCAGAAGTATCCCCTTGGGTACACATACTCTTGGTTGGGAATCACTGGACTAAATGACACGTAGCAGAGCAATGACAGGACATAAACCTCTCCGCTGCACAGTAAAGTACAGTCTGCAGGACAAATTTCATGCTGTTCAACGGTACCTTGTTTGTTATAGCTGTGAGAAAATGTAAATGCTGCTTGTGCCATGATGTCTAATTTATCTTTAATGTATCACAATTCAAACTGGGCCCTTTTTTAATCAACCATGCAGCAGTAACTAAAGTTTGACTTTAAAGCTCTGCCTAGCATTGATAATGACTTAGTCTTATCATGTTTAGGAAGGCAGTCATTGGCTGATTTTTACCCAAAATGTCATTCAAGGTCAAGGACCCCCGTTCCATCCTTGTTATTTCCTGACTTTTACTCCCTCTTTCACTTTCACTATTAATCACACTGATAAAGAAATAAGGATTTTGATAGGTTCTCTCTTCTCATAAAACCTCAAAATGTCATCATGATGCATTAGCAATGAAAACCTCTAAACGCATAAAGATCTGAACTTGTGCAGAGACTCTAATATAGATTTTGTGGGACGAAGCTCCCCAAAGTGCTCCAAAATATTCCTCAAAGCGTCCCAGAGGAGTTCAACCGCTTCAGGCAGCCACTGTGAACATTTAGTTTCGACATAAGCTATGTTTATTCTTCAAGAATCACATGTTTCCTCGGGCTGCTCACAATTAATAGTCTAAACCCTGAATGCCTTGGCCATATTTGGAGTGGAACATCTTATCTTCTCTGTTAGTGGACCTGCTGAGCATCAAGCATCTCGCAGCTCAGAGCAGCGACCGCACTTCTGTGCAACTCAGAGTCAGTTAGGATGATTTCCTAAAGCGGACTTCTTCTTTATTGTTTATTTCTAATAAAACCGGCATTACAATTGTTCTGCTTTCTATGGCACATAAGCTTTGGACACCTGTTCAAACAGTTTGAACAATAAACCAGGTGTGGTTGGGAATTATTTACTCACGAAAACACATGGTGCTTTTCTGGCCTACTTTGTTGGTCAACACAACAGAGCTAATTAATACAGAGCTTTATTTACATACTGTGGGCACGACATTAGATAACTGTTTTGGAAACAATCTGGTGATTGAATGATGGGACTAAAGAACGCTTGCTGGCAGTAAGGGTACAAAACTATCATGGCCCCCTGTGCTTTCTCTGAGCTTCTTATTGTACAAGGCATTTAGCAGCCTGACTGCAAGTAAACACACAGTCGACCTGCACAGGCAAATACCACAGAAGTACAGACTTGAGTGTCATTGTTTCCTGATCCATTTTGGTTTTTCTCAGTTCTCAGAAATTCACTTTGCTATTTTTACAGTTTTTGTGTAAGTGATAGTGAATTAATGGACAGATTTTTTTCAGCAGTTGGTGACTTGGTCTCATGGACTTAATGGTTATTGTCCTTATTGATTAATCTGCAGAATATTTTGAGTAATCGAATAAATCAGTTTGTGTATACATGTCAAAAAGTTAGGGGGAAAATGGCAATCACTACTTCCCTGAGCCCAAGCTGACGTATTCAGATGTCTTTTTTTGTCTGACTAGAAGTCTTAAACCCAAAGTTATTTAGTTTATGATGACAAAGAGAAGCAGCAAATCTTAAGAAATTGCTGGTTCTACACAATTTACAAGCTGTCTCATTTTACCCAATAATTAAGCTACAGGGACACGTGTATTGTTCCCACTTTTCCTGGAGTAACTCCATCAGATTGTAATTGCAGGAGTAGTTGATAATGCAACAACTATACTACTACGTCTTGGATAAAAAACTAATATCTTTTGCTACGTTTACGCCTCGCATCCACAATACTGCAGCTTTTCTAAGCCCTTTAAAACGGAGACATTTGGAAACACTGCTGCCCCCATTTTGGTTTGAAAACTCCAGGGTTGCTATGCATTCAGGAATGCACGTCAGTCAGTCTTATCAGTTAGGTAGGCTTATATACCTTTTAGTAACCGTTCACCTCATCGTCGGTCCAAGCAAATAAATCCCGGGTCTTACTTTTCGACCATTGTTCTTTCTCCAAAATATTTTCTATATTTTCAATTTATACATCCATGATTTTCAACCGCAGAGTAACGCGAGACAATCTGCTACACGCCCAGTGTGTGCATGCCCAGTGTGCACTAATGGTCATGGGATATGCGTTGTCAGACGCGTAAATATGGACGGAGATTAGTTCTGCTACTGGAGCTAATACTCTTGTGTGGACGGAGATCGTTTTTGTTTCAAAACGGCGCTTAAAAATGAAAACGTAGATGTAGCCTAAGCCCTGGGGAGCTCTATTTGTGATTTCTGTGTATGCAGCACCTGAGGCTCTAAGCTTGGTTATAGTAACACCTGATAAGAACCTATTCTTCTGACACTTCAGAGCTCGAGCTGCAAAGTGCAACTAACACCTGAACTGTGTTCGTCTCAGCTGAGCAAACCTGTCAAACTGCAGTCGCACTGAATCAGCTGAGCTTTGGAAGGAGGGAAAGGCCCAAATAGTTTAAAAACAACATTGGCATTTTAAAACATATTACATATCATTATTAATAGCTGTGTTTCAATAAAGAGCATTTGTTTGCGCAGATATCACTTATTTAGTCGTTTTATTTTTCATTAATTAAATTTATGCTGAGATGTCAAATAATTCAGGTTAATATACAGACATAAATCAAAACATACAACACCCAGGCAATTTATTATTGCTGTGTCAGCCTTGGGACTTTTTTATTACCTAGCACACAGGTGTAGCCATTAACAGGATACCTGACGTCAGGTGCTCTTAAGAAAATGGCAAAAGTTTAAAAATCCAATGTGACGAGTGTTTTTTAAATTCAAACATTTTTAGTGTTAAGGATAATAGACAGTTTATTCATATAGATAAAGAAACTTAAAAAAAATAAACCGAATCCACATGGCTAACACTACAGATGTAGCTTATTTTAGACACAAATAAAAGAACTCTTTAAAATAGCTAATTCTGAGCAACTAAAGTAACTTTAGCTAACCTTCAGTCAACCTGTATTAGGTTACACCTCATAAAACTGAATGGAAATTCTTCTAAAGAGCCAAGGCTTCAGTTAAAAATGTCAGATGTGCCTTTACAAATAGCACAATTTCAGCACTTCTACGTCAGTGCTAAACCTTAATGTGCTGAAGTAAATGTCAGCATTTAGCTGCTTTTTTGCTGCTTGCAGAAAATACAGACCCTGTCAGTACATCCTGGAGGAAAAAAAAGTCTGGAAGATTCCTCGTGCTCAGACATGACTCGTTCTTCTGTTAAGTGATGGGATGTCGCACAGCATGGCTAGGTTTGTTTTGTTGCCATGCAACAGATTAAACATTTCCACAGTTTGAGTTCTCTGTAGAAAATGTGGCTGTGACCACACTGACCAGTATGTAATCCACTCGATTTTTCCTGTATAATTTATTCTGGGTGTAATCCTCCTGGAAGGCTGCCTGTTTAAATCAGAGTGGAAGTGCATAAACATGTTGAACCTGGAGACGAGGGCTTAACTCAGTGTTTCCACTGCTGAGCTGAGAGCAGAAGCGTTCAGTCACTCTGCTCAATCAGGCCTCCCTTAACGAGATGGGATGTGATCGGATTGGATGATGGCTTTGCTCTCTCTGCTATACTTTGTTGCAGTGTCACAGTCTATGCAGAGCTGAAGCTAGTGTCAACAGGTTATTGGGGCCTGGCATCGTTTTTAACAACTGGATGAGACAACGTTGCAAACACATGCCAGCTGGGCGGAGCCAGCCATGTGTAAATGCAGCACATCTAGTGTTTTCATTTTGTGAGACATCATGACTCATTCTGAAGTTTGCTATCTACTCAACGCCACCCAAAGGACTCTTGCTCAAACCGCTCCAATCAACCAATGCTTTGATGTGTAGTGAAGATGTCACTGCAGCTGTGTTCAGAGCAGCTGCAAGAACGACTTGCTGTCACTTCTGCTTCATAAAAGTCACAAAGGACAACTTCTCCTATGACAAAGCAAAAAGGCTCCCCAGTCAGTGTTTTTTGTCTTTGTTTGACAATGGCATCTCATTTACTCGCCTGTTATTAAGTATTGTCTCAAAGGGGACAGAGTGTAGAGAACGGTGATAAAGCAAAGTGTTTGGATAGAATTTATAGAAATGGATCAGATTTTATTAGTAGGGAATGAAGGGTCCTCTCTGCTTCAGGACAGATTGTAGTATCGGTCAATTAGTACAAACCTAAAACTTTAGAACATCACTTTCCTGTTCATCACCAGATTTGGTGTGTAGATTGCAATGTTGTTCTTTAAGAGACATTGGAAACAAAAAGAAGACAGTATTTAAAATGTCTCTGATGTCAAAAGTGGATAATACATGCTGAATGCAACAGAAAATGGGGGGGGGGGGCCCAAAAAAAGAGAAAACTCTGTTACTAATAAATACTTTTGATCAGTCACCACTACATTTGGCCTCATGGAGCATAAACGAGCATGGACATATTTTCCACTGAAAAAACACAAGTTGGTTCATCATGCAGTGCCAGTGTCAAGTGTCACTTTTTTCAGAAAAGGGATGTTTGTTTTGGCAGGATCCCGTCACACTTTGGGGTAATGGAAAATTGTGATGCCCTTTCAAGGACAGTTTGGGACAGATCTGAAAATAGCTTCACAACTGTTTAAAATGTGATGCTGTGGTTCACATGGCACAGAGAGACTGTTCCCACATATCACAAGCAAACACATTCCTGCTCTGCTTTAAAACCGATTCATTATAAAGTCTTTGACTTTGAAATATCATGATGAACTCAGTGTTTAACACAGTCCATGCAGTCTCTCGCAAACTGCAAATAAATATTTTCTTATATTATTTAAACTGTGACAACTACAGTTAACAAACCAAACTGGGCTAACCAACCATTTTGCTGCATTTGCTTCAGCTGGAAGTTGCTGGTATGCTCTAGCTCTAGTTGACAGCTTGAGAAAGAGAGAGCGAAGCTTGTGATGAGCTGTTCCCACTGAAGCTACATGTTGCTGTGGCCAGCTAATCAGAAACAGAGGCCTGTTTCCAGGGAGGAGCCACAGTGTGAAACATCTGAATAGCTTGTTATTCATATATTCCAATGGAAAGGCATAGTTTAAAACTGATGATGAAAATGCACTGATCGCAATGCGACCGCGCTTTACATTGATAAATCATACAATGAATTGTCTTTTAGTTGGTCACATTAGATTCCCACATCCTTGGTTTTGTATTTGTGCTACCTTTTGGCTGCATCCAGCATCATTCTCATGAGCCTGTTTTGATTTTGTGTCCTTTTTCTTTTGTAGGTGAGTGTGCTGACCACCCTGGAGCGGCGGTTCAACCTGCAAAGTGCTGATGTAGGAGTGATAGCCAGCAGCTTTGAGATAGGCAACCTGGCTCTCATTCTGTTTGTCAGCTACTTTGGGGCCAAAGCACATCGGCCCCGTCTGATCGGCTGCGGGGGCATCGTCATGGCGCTCGGCGCTCTTCTCTCAGCTCTGCCTGAGTTTCTAACTAAGCAGTATCAGATAGAGGAAATGTGGAGGACTGACATGGGTCGGGATGTTTGCTCCAACTCCAGCAGCACAGACGTTCAGTTGGCTGAGGACGTGATATGCGGCAAAAGGGCCAACACCAACATGATGTACCTGCTGCTGATTGGAGCTCAGGTCCTGCTGGGGATCGGAGCCACACCGGTGCAGCCCCTGGGGGTGTCCTACATCGATGATCACGTGAAGAAGAAAGACTCATCACTCTATATAGGTGAGCCACATTTGTAAAACTGTGTGAACAAAATTAGGGCTGCAACTAACAATTGTTTGAAAAATGTCACTGTCCTAGAAGACGTCCTCAAATGTCTTGTTTTGTCCACAATTCAAAGATTTAGCTTACTGTCATAGTGAGAGAAACTAGTGAAGAAAACTAGAAAATATTCACTTAGTTGCCGATTAATTTAATAGTTGACAACGAATCAATTAATCTTAGCAGGCTCTAATCAAAATGTTGATTGTACCGAATTCGTTAGAAAAAAGGGTAAAAATCAAAGTCTGTTGAAGGAAGGTTAGAGAATCTTTGGCTGAATTAAATTGCTATTCGAAATAAGCAGTGTCTAAAGAAACAGATGATTATCACACTGGAAATTAAAAATCTATTTGCTGCACCACACTAATTTCCCAAGGCATCTAAAACTGGTACAGTGGAAAGACGGCCATGAACGTGTTTGTTCATCAGGTGCGATGTTTGCACACTTTGAGTCAACACAGTGTATATGTGTGCTCTTCTGCTGCACACCATATCCCTTTGTTCCAAGCACAGGCCTGTTCATGTGAGTGCCAGGTGAGCAGATCTTGGAGCTTTTTAATCTCCATTACAGCCGTTTCAGTGGCGAAGAGGCCAGATGCAGGTTAAATGTATCTGCTTTGCGTAATCCTCTCTCAAAGGCAAGATGCTGCTGATCTGGCTTCTTTGAGGTTTAAAGGTGCATTCAAAGTGCTTTCTGTGCAAAGTTCTGAATACACAATGGCTGTTTAGGGATATGTATTTGCTGTGATATGTACATTTAGCCATTTCAGAATGCAGAAGGAAGCTTTGATGCTTGGCTAATTAAGCCATGGATGATTTTCACTTTTTCTGCGAATCCATGTCAGAAATTTTACAGGAACAACCAGCCAGTGAAATATGCTACAGTGCTAATAAATATATATTCGGGCAACATATGTTGACGGGAATTTAACATTTTGGGAAATACACTTTCTTGCCAAAAGTTGGATGAGAAGATTGATACCACTCTCCAGACATCAGAGGGTATCAGTCTTCTCATCTAGATTTTGCCAAGATTTTAATGTGTGAGCAGAACTGCGTACTCATTCAAAGTTTATCTCATGTTACAGAAACCACTGAGAGTGAATCGTATGTTTTGGATGATATCATACTGTCGGTGATGTGTCGCCGTTTTTGTTCCTGTGCTTCCTGCTCTTATATCCCCCCCCCCGCTGTCTGAAGCTAAACAATATCCCTATATTTAATTTTATAAAACTTCCCTCAATATGTAGGATATTACTACAGACATTTCTGTTCTTACGTCGCAACTTCTCCTTTTGCTATTTAGTAGTCTTGCATTGCCAGACCTTTCTCCACTGCGCTGGATTAAACAGTTTCATTTCCTATAAATTCTTCACAAATAAAAGTCCTCCGTTATTTTGCAATTTAAATATGTTTATTATCTTCATCAGCTGTAACTCAACACAACGCCTATAAGCGGAAATTAAATGTAAAATAAAGCAGATATAATATAGAAACTAAACTTCAAACCAGAGATTCCGTTAGAAGCTACAAACTTACTGAGAGCTAAACACACTGAGACTTTTAAAAATGTCTTTCTCTCCTAAACTGGTCCCGGCGCCCATCAGTGGACATCCTAATGTCGGCACACAGATGTGGGCAGCGTTTTTTCATTAGGCATCACACAATTCTAATGTATGATTTATGTGAGGGGAAACTTAAAAAATGCACACACACACACACACACACACACACACACACACACACACACACACACACACACACACACACACACACACACACACACACACACACACACAACCAGCCTACCGGTATGTGCAAACAGGAATTATGTAACTATTTGCACATAGAGCAAGGAAGTGAGATCCGATCACAAGTGGTCACTCAAGACGCATTTGGAGACGCATTCTGCTGCCTGGTGGGAACACGCATACTTAGAGCTGTCCACTTGTGATCGGATCACTCTGATCAGATTTTAATACTAGGTGGAAAGGCGCCTTTTTGATGGAGTAGATGAGATGTGTCAGCATAGTGTGTGCTGTTTGTTATCAGCGTGGAGCAGAGACAATAACAGCCTGAATAGAGGATGAGTTCAGCCTGGCACTCGCCCCTTTTCTGATACAGCAGCATGCTGACCTGCGAACAAAGGCAGCAGTGTGCTCTGTACTGTAATCTCAAGCCCAAAGCTGATTTCTTAATTGCCGTTCATTGTGTTTATTTGTCCCCAACACAAGCTGTTTTTACAAAAAGCACATTAAGCTTTGTTTGAAACAATAAAGGGCCTGAAAAAAATTTCACAAAAGGCTTGATATCTTGGCACCGCCGTAGTGGCTTGTTAGCAGTTTACAGTGGGAAGTGGTCTGCAAGTGATTGAAGATTGGCAGGTGTAAGGCAGGCAAGATTTGGTTCTGTCCTCCTCTGATAAGCAGCAAGGAGAGTTGGAGGAAAAACAATCGGTGAGCAGCGAGGAACAATGTGGTATTGAGTCGCGCTCAGCTGATCGTCCTAATCCTTCTGCTGCAGGCATGTCATGTGCCCCCAGCTGCATGAATGGAGTAGATTGTCTAAAATTCTGTGAGATTTCCTTTCACATACTGATAATGTATTTGGGTTATTCATCAGTTTACGTCAACAAGTTCACATTGTTACAGCAGCGATAGAACGTTTTGTTTCGAAACGTTGTCATGGCCAAATGTTTGCGTATTTCTTGTAGGTTTTGCATAAGTTCTGTAGGCTTTGGCTTCAGTCTTATATTTCATTTTAAATTCACTATAAAGACACTTGGGAATAAGTCTCACAACATCACAAGATTAAATTTAAGATATGATAAATGTGAATTAAAAGGTAAAGGTACTTTATTGTCACATACACATACATGTAGCAAAATTCATTCTCTGCATTTAACCCATCCCTCAAGGGAGCAGTGGGCAGCCAATCACAGCGCCCAGGGACCAACTCCAGATCTGAGCCAGTGCCTTGATCAAGGGCACTGACTGGAGAACCTAGTACATGTTTTTGATGGTGGGGGAAACCAGAGCACCCGGAGGAAACCCATGCATTCTTGCTGTGAGGCCACAGTGCTAACCATTGGGCCACCATGCTGCTAATTAATCCATCATCTCATTAGTTATTTTGTATCGACAGACCGGTATTGCAGAAAGTTTTAGGGGGAATTCTTGGAATGGTTTGAAGAAGCCATTAGCGAGGAAAACACCTTTTTGAATCTGTGACCATAAACTTGACATGCGTCTCATAACAGCTGCAGGCAGATGTGCTGTATAAACGCATCAAGTCAAACTTCCTCCGTGATCTAATTTTCACACTGCCAGATTCAAAGTGTGTATCTACTGTACGTACTGTATAGACTCTTTCACAGCTTTCTGCTAATTTTTCCCACAGCAACTGTTGCCTGCTGCTGTTGTCAGTGCACATTTTCGCCTGGTGATGTGTTATTGTTAAAATTAGATCCTGAGCCAAATGGCCAGGTGGAAAGACTGTGCCTTCGGCAGAGGCAAGCCCCACCCTTTAAGAGTATGGCGGTGCAGGGAGAGCAAAGCCGAGAGGCCTGGAGAAGAGCCATAATTACAGAGTGAGACAGGAATGCCAACCAGCCAGCCATGAGGTGGGTCTGAGAGGCCGGGACGCACATGCATACCACACAGGCCTGTGAAAAACAACTCCTCCAGAGGCTCCAAGTGCCTGCTTTACTGTGTATACTGCAGCAGACACAGCTTACTGCTGTTTAAACAGCTGTAAAACACACTCAAGCAAAGTCGGCTGTGACTCTTAAGAGAGCTTTTTGTCTCTATCTGGTTAAGATTTGTTCACTGTCATTGTTAAGAATTTTTAGGAACTTGTTCTGCTATGTGGTACGTGTTCTTCTTAAAAGGAAGTACTTCAGTGTTCTAAAGAAACAAGTTTGAATGCCATCACCAAACAGAGTCAAACATGTATTTTATGGCATCGTGTTGTTTTGGTTTGTTTCCCAAGTCTAGACGTAGGCACTCGTCTCTGGCCAAAGGAAATAAATATGATTGGACCGATTGCGTCAACAGGCTCTTCATTCCCACTGCTCTATGACCTTTCACTATCCACAGCTAATTCTGGCTCTTCCCACAGGACCCCTGACTACATAAATATACTGTACAGGACACACAGAGAAGGGTTTAGAGCTGGCGTCGTTTATCGTACAGCACAGACTCCACCCCGCTGCCTCTCCAGGTTTCAGAAGCCATTAGCCAGCCTGCGATTTCTTTATGAAACTATAATGTGCAGTAGGGAGGGAAAGGATTACATTAATTTATTCATCGATGTCATGCCTTTTCATACAAATTCCTACAGATTTAGAAATGTGGATGTTGCTTGTAGCACAATATAAGAAATATATGATCAGATTCAAAAGTGCTGATGGAGAAGAGGCTTAAAGTGCAATTTTATAATGTAGCTTCTGCCGAGGTTTAAAGTCTAAATTACACGTTTTCTGCTAAAGCATTCATACTGTATGCTATGTAAGTTACATGTGCTGTGCTCATTACAGCCATGCTAGTGGCTCTGGATGACTGTCCGTAGTCACTGTGGTGTTTTAAGATGAATGCTAATTAAATTAAAAAGTAATTTAAATGGTAATTTCTGTATTTTTGAACCTGGACCCTATTTTTCCAATGTATTTGTGTCTTAGTGAACAAAAGTCTTTGAAATTTGTCCAGTATTTTTCGAGAGTGCTGTAACCGGCAGCATGAACCAGGCTGCAAACCATATAGGGCAAATGCGCACCGTCAATGTACATTTTTGCCACTGACGGGCTCAGACTGTTATTATAAGTGTCTGAATATATCATAGGAAGAGGGTGAAGTCTCGTTTTGAAATCTTGCGAGGTGACTTGTTGCCAGAAGACCGTACTGTGGAACTATTGATGTAGTGTTGAACACGAGTGGGGAGAGAGGAGTTTCGGGGAGTTTGTTTAATTACAGAAAGCATGTGTTATATAAAAGATTTTTAATTGCGCATTTCCAGGTTGTGCCTACGCTTCGTGTAGCTTTCATAGATGTTACCTTTGGATATGGACACAGTTGAGGCTAGTTGTGCTACAGCTACAAATAGATCCTACACTCTAGTCCATACGCTGCGCCTTACAGATCATGGGGTCTGCAGTGACCGTTTTGACCGGGGATGACTATTGACCGCCAAAGACGAAATCCTATACCAAAGCACATTTTCCTAAATAAAATGCTGTTCTAAAAGTGGAGAGCTGAAGACAAAGTGGAGGTAAGCTAATGTTATTAGCTAAAGTTACTATGTAAACCTGGCATCAGTACTGTAAGTTACACACAAAAGCACGGCAGGACAACGTCAACTTCTCTATCTTTCCATAATGTAAAACAAATTCCCTGCATATCTATTGTACACCACCTAGCCTCTTGGATTAAGTCATGGAACAGCCACCTCCACTAGTCTAGAATTAACTGTGTTTGTGTGTTTACCTGCCACTACATCCCAACTAATAAAATCAATAGGGCTAATGAATGAAATAATTCCTCACTTGGAGATATTAAAAAAAAATTTTCCTTGGAATCTCATACATTAGAGATATTTCTCTAAAGGTCATTAGAATCCCATCATGACTTCGCGTAAACGTACACGCCCATTTTCGCCAAGTGCCGTGTTATCTGTACGCATTTTGAGCGCCGTATACAGCGGACGGGTTGGGTTTAGGAAAAGAAGAACGGGGTTGGTCGAACACTAACAGACCAGGCTAAATATCTTTGTGGACTTGGCCTCAGCATGGCACAACTGGAGACCCTTCAAAGATCGTATTTAAAGCTCCACTGATGATAGGCCAACTTTTCAGGCCTTATGATGATGATTTCAGGCCTAATGCAAAATATGAATGGCCACATTACAATTAAAAGAGCCGACTCTTAGATTTCCTTCCTGAAAGTTTCATCTCCCAATCCTGTTGGATCAGTGAGCTAACGTTAGGTGGGCCGGCTGGTAGAGTTAGCTGTCGTTGACTCCCAAATCAGTTCAGCATTTCTTGATAATTTAGATAATTTAAAGTTTGGCTGGAGTCAGTGGGCCAAGCAGGTTCATTCCACATATTCTATCCTATCTTTTCCTATGTTCTATTTTCAGTCCATGATCACAGTTAACCTAAATGGCATGTGTCTTACCTTTTGTAAACAGTCAGACTCAGAATGGATTGACAGCTCTACTTGCTCCATTGTTTAGGTGCCCATGCCACCGCTAACACAGCTGTTTTTTGCTTGTGATAGTTTGTTTACTTTGTGTTTAGGTGCCTAGCTGTCAAGCTAACCCGTACACCAGCCGGCCCAGTCAGTAGTAGATAGTAAATAAACATTAACAGTAGAATTTAAAACCATTTTCAATTTTGACTCTCTCTCACACACACACACACACACACACACACACACACACACACACTCACACACTCACACAGCCAAACTACCAAACTAGGAATGACAGTCCAGCTGGGGGGAAACACAAAGGTCTTTTTTCCCAGGCCCGAGACAAGATAGCTGCCTCTACCTGGAGAGCGAAAGCGTTAAAAAAAAATGCCTTTCATATCTCTGTATTTTTGCTGCCAACCACTGGTTTGTATTTTATTTTCAGGTCTTAGCTCTGTCTTTCACCACAGCTACTGTGTGTGTATGTGTATAGATATATATATATATATATATATATATATATATTTTTTTATTTTATTTTATTTTTTTTACATATTCCGGCAATTTTCAAATGGTATATTTCATAATTTTGTGTTCACTTCAGCTCTGCAGGGATAAATTTAGCTTCAGGTTTGTTAGGAAAACCGATTGCAGTCGTTGCAGTGAAAAAGGTCTCAGAGGGATCCTCGAGAGACTTGTCAACATTCCTGCTAAAATGCTCTGACTCCAAACAGTTGCTGCAGTAGGGCGTTTATATAAGCTACTTAAACTCGGCGCATGTTAATGTCATCTTGAAGGATTAGATTCTAAATGGGGTTTTCCGTCCCTGCCATAAGCTACATGCAGAGTTTGCCTAACAACACCAGTTTGTTTTATCTCAAAATGATAAACGGCATTGCAGTAAAAGTTCATCAGTCAGCCGCTGCTCCTCTGCATTACTGTTGTGAACTGTGTGGGTTTGTCTTTCCGCCACGTGTGACCGGACGCTCAGTCTGCTGTGCTTCAAGCTGAATGACCCAGAGACGTTTACTGTAAGTTCTGCTGCAGGCCCGGACACTGTGGCAGCCCCTGCTCGGCTACCACGGGTTAGTCTTAGAGTGTAGAGAGGGCACTGAACATGAGATTATCTTGTATCCAACTAGTCAACAACATGCTGCTGCTGTCTCAAAGCTAATCAGTAATTATCCACAAATACTCTGAGTATCATGTAAAGGAGTCGGAAAGAAACGGAGCTGACATAAAGCTAAGCAGAGGCAGACTGCAACATTTGCTTGCGTTTTGGTAAATGGAAGGTCATTGTGATTAGTAGTGGCTGCCCCAAGTTAAAGTTTTGTTTAAATCTGAGAAGAGACAGTTATTTGATTTTAATCTGCTGTCATTCCTTGAATCTAATTTGGTCATCTGTCTTTCATTCCTAATTTTAGATTTTTTCATCAGCCGCTGCAGATACTGAGCTGATTGAACGTGGTTCTGATATGAATCGGATGGGGCGGTGTGCAAAGCTATCTGGTAGTGTTAAATTAACCTCAGAAGGGTGTGGACTCTGTTGATTATTACATTTGCACATTTCTGCTGTGCGTCAGGCCATGTGGTAGCCTCATAAGGACTTGTCATCTGGCTGCTTGTGAAAGTAAATTACCTCCTCCAGTCAATCTGCTGTTTTTATGGGATAGTATTGCAGTGACACAGTAATTATGCCAGTGTATGTTTTGCTAGAGTCTGTACAGTCCTGTCTGTTGGACGTCTGGCTGGTCAGATCAGATCAGACAAACCTCTAAAGGTTTCACGAAATTTAGTTTTGTTTTCAAAACATTACACACAAAATAGAGGGAAGCAGCTGAACATATGTTAACCAATTTCCATTTTAACTGTTCTATTAAATAAAAATACAGTAGATACTAACTAGTAGAACTAAAAAAGAGTTAGGGTAGGGTGTGGTAGGATTATGTAGACTTAAAATAAGTCTTTATTTTTGTGAAACTGTTTAACTTGTGTTACACTAATATAAGAGCAGACATCTGGACTGGTCTAACACTAACAGACCAGTCTAAAATATCTTTGTGGATTGGCCTTAGCATGGCACATCTGGAGACCCTTCAAAGATCATATTTAATTTTTAAAGCTCCATTGATGATGGGCCAACGTTTCAGGCCTGATGAACCTTTCATCCTTTAGCTGGACCGTGAATGTACTGAGAAAGTGTCAGTTTAAAAGCAAGTAAATAGGTCAGACCTCTGCAGGAAATGGATCAGTGTTGGATAACAGATATGAAACCCTCAGGCCGTCTCACCAGAGCCTGCAGAGCTGTATATTGAAGCTTCTCGCTATTACCATTCCTACTAGATCGCCATTTGCAGCAGTGGACCCAAGGCTCAGCAGCCTGAAAGGTGCCTCATGTGGAATCCTGCTGCATTGTGGCTAGTATTTTGGCCTAACCGGGCTTGTAGTTCATTTTCCATTCCATCATGAATCCCTGTGGCGTCAGTAAACCTTACCATGCAGCCATCTCGAGGCAATCTGGGTCAAACTCTGTATCTACTGATTAAAAAGGGGATTTTTGGTCATCCATTGAGGGAGGAGCGTGGGGATAAGAGGTGGGTGGAGACCGATCATAAACACAGCAGCATCAGCAAGCCGTTGCCACAGAAACGACTGGTTGTTAGGCTGTTTTTTTGTTTGTTTTTTTGACTATTGGATGGAGATGCTGAGTCCTGCTGTGGAGGATGCAGCTGTCACTCTCCTCTGCCTGATCTTTAAACCACACAGAGTTTAAAAAATCACATGCATGGCTGCTGATCAGCTCCCATCATGGACTTGCCGACATGTAACTGCTCTGAAAAATGAGCAGTTTAAGTGTACTGCAAGACCTGACCTTCAGCAAGGACTTTGCTTTCGGAAATATAGATTCACGCTGTGCTTGTGGCTTTGCCACAAATCCCAAGCCTCATTGATTGAGTGGTGTGTAAGTGGTTGCTTTCTGGGCTCCTAGGATTACTAGGAAGCATGTTCAGCACTTAATCTCCATATCACTGATGGTGGAGAGTGAGGGATAACAGTGCCTAATTAAATGGACTCTGATCAATAGGTGGGCAGTAATTATAGTTAACCGTTTGATTCAGTCAACTTTTATTTAATCTATGTGTAAACAGAAGTGAGTCTCTTTCTTTCTGGCTTCACTCTGATCCAACCACGTTTTGCTTAATTTGGCAGATTTTTGTGGTTTGATATGAATGCTCAGTTTCTGATCGATGGCTCTGTTTTCAACCATATTTTCCAGGTCTTTGGCTCTGTCTCTTTCTCAGAATGCAGCACAATTAGTCCCATTTATAATTGGTGGTAGACATGATGTTGTACAATTGTCCTTATATTGTGTAGCCTGCTTCTCACATGTTCCTGGAGAAAGGGGGGAAAACAGGCTGTTGGCATCTCTATCCTGATAATTAGGCCAAGCCACCTGCTGAAGAAGCTGTAACCAGCTGCTGTCAAAGACTCCCAAACCTCTCCGTGCTCCTCGTCTTCAAAAGAGCAGCTGCAACTCTCCATCAGAGAGACGTAGAAACTCTGGTCTTTTGCCCTTTCTTCTCCATGCCTTCATCCTACCACCCAACTTCCCAACAATGGAGACTGTGGGTAGCTCCGTCTTGGCGCCAAGCAAACATCTCAAGCAGGATTACAAACAGATCACTGTAGCAGGGTAGAACGACAAGGCTTTGCTCTGTTACATTAACTCCTACCCAGCATCTATCCGTCCTTCTCTCCCCTCTGTCTCCGTCTCTCTTCCTTCTCTGCTCACCCGGTGTACACAGAGCTGGCAGTTTGCTTTCAGCATCACACCAGTACCCTGTTTGAAAACATGCCCGGTCTGTTTATGTAATCTTATGGCACAGAAAGACCATTATTATTATTATTATTATTATTATTGTAACAAAGCGTGCATTACTGTCATGTTTAAAAATCACTAGCCTTGCACAGAAAAGACCTGGCAGCATTGATTCACATTAAAAAGCTGGTCATTTTAATGACGTGCACCATTTACTGTCTGGTAACTAACAATGAAGATCATTTCACTAGTTAGAAGCGTGGATTTAAATCTGTAGAACATGAAACAAAAACAAATGGATGGACTATTAGTTGAAGCAGACTAATACTGATGCCATTTTTGTTAACGAGGGCTTTCACTGCTTCCTGGAATAGTTGAAGAGTAATGACAAAAGGTTAATTGGACTCAAAGATTAACTGCATGCCAGGTTAAAGTAGCTTAATGCCACTGACCTACAAGGTAGAAAAAGAACCTGATTAGAGGCAGTCTGAGCACAATGTCTCCGTTCTATTACATTGTGCATGCTGACAGTGAGCCAGCATGCACCATACCAGGACCCTGAAACTGAAGCAGCTAAATGGAATTCATCATTATTAGTATTTTCTCTGGTGCTTTTCCTGTTGTGACATGTCAAAATGTCCAAAAACTGCTTTTAGACCTCCTCTTAGGACTTTGTGGGCAAGTACTGACTGGGCTTGATTGACCTCTACCTAACTCTTTTGTCAGCTTTGTTACACCTTTTTAGGCCGAGACAGATGACACATTTATCATTGTTATCCATACATGGAGTCTAGTAGCATCAGAGGTGTTGAACGTATACAAGATAAGAAGATATAAGATAAAAATTAGTTCAGATAGGGGAGGCAGGACCACCCACATATTTTTATAAACCTGTCTCGTATCCATTTACGAGTGTTGATTTAGACGAAATGCGATAGATGCTTTTTAAACAATCCTTCTCATTTAATTTCCCTCACGTCTGTTGACCTTACTCTGCTTTTTATTTATTTTATTTTTTTATAAAGATCTAAGTTTCCCACAGGATATGGACACACATACAGAGTTTGTTCTTTTCCCAAAGTTTAATATGGTGGCTTCACTCTGTCTTATATAATCTAAGAGGGACGGATGTTGAACACATTTATTTCCATGACGGGGCTTCAGTGTTCCAGCTCTGACGTGTATCTCACTAAAGACATTTTTTATTTATTTTTTCATCTTGCTGCTGTGTGTTTTACTCAATTGATTTTTCTCTATATTGTCACCTAAAGAGTCCTGGGATGTGGCAGCTCTGTTGTCTCAGCCCCTGAATTATAAAAGAGGGCAGAGATCTGTCGGGCACAGCAGATCTTCAGTCAGCATTTACTGTCTGTTTTTTTTTTTTTATACCTCTGATATAAAACAGCTAGTATGAACATAATAAAACAATGCAAAATACAAACTATTATTTGCATTTCCTATGAAATCGTATTCCAAGGTAATATCTTCATATGTTTTTTCTTCTGTCCGACAAACCCAAAGATGTTCAATTTACAATAATATGAAACGGAGAAAAGCTGGAAACAGAAAATGTTTGCTTAAAAAAAATTACTGACACAATCAATAATCAAAATAGTTGCTGATTTATTTTCTATCATTAGACTAAGTGATTAATCGACTTAACATTGCAGCTTTAATAAACAGATATTTTTTTTTATTTGGTATTCTAATATACTATTAAAACTAATTATATTGAACATATATTAGGTTTTTAGTGGGGTCTTTTAATCCACGAAGGTTTAGAATATATAGTACATTTTTAGGATAACATATTCACACCAATTAAAATAAAAATAAAATTGTCATCTATATTGATTGGGTTTTTATTGAGCTTGACAGTATTCTGATCAGTTTGAAAAGGCTTATAGTAAATTCAGTATTTGTGGTGTAAATGTATAAAATGTTACTTTAAGTGGTATTTCCCAAATAATATTTATGGTCGTAACAAGCCTCTGACATTAGGAAGTGAAAGAGGGGAGATGGTGGCATCTGCTTAAAACAATGGTGTGTTTAGTGTTGCAGAAGATGACGTAGTATGATGTTTTATTATTGTATTATATTTTTTATGTAAATCACATTGTGTTGCATTTTATTATATATGTATTGTGCTATAAAGTTGACATCATCTAGTAAAACACAAACTGTATGTACAGGAGGCTCAGTGAAAGTCACTTGATTGTCCTGCTGCATATAAGTAATTTGGTTATAAGCAGTCTAGACTCATATCAGGAGTCAAATATGAGGTAGTGAAGCCTTCAGTGAGGCTGTGACCTCTCTGAGGCTAAGACTGAGCCAGAGCTCAGCTTAACGTGACAGGGTGTTGAGGGCCACTGAGAAGCCAGTGTGTCCACCGGCCGCAGCAGTTGACGCTCTGCAGTAAACCCCACTGCTTCATCCTCAGGGTCAAAATGCTAATAGTCTCAAATGTGTCCTTTAGCTGCACTTCTTATTTGGCATCAGTGAAACATTCATCTGCTTCGGTGCAAGTTAGAAGTTGACTAGACGAAAAGACGCTGTTTTAATGTCCGATCGTAGTTGGACGTGTGCGGACGGCTGGTTTCAAATTTTAGATGGTTTGACGTGAGCGGAAGTTAAAGCAGGATGATCCTGATGTAATGGCATTTGAATGTGAGTTGAGAGCCTACTTTAAGCTTTGGCTTGTTATTTAGGTCATGGCTTTGTATAGCCAACAGGATTACTATAGGGTACAGCTGACCAACAAACAATTTCAGTGTTTTTCCCCCTTTGTAACAACAAATTGATAGTTAATTAGTCAATCAACAGAAATATTTTTTTTTGTAATTTTTCAAACCAAACAAAACTCTGTTTTCAGCCTTACACATGTGAAGATTTGCTTTATATATATGATAGTAAACTGAATATTTTGGGGGTTTTAAACTGTTGAGCTTAAAACTTGAGCTTTTTGTTTTTCGATTAATTCGGGCTGGGGATCATTAAAAAAAATAACAATACCAGTACCAATACCCTTAAAGTGATACCGATACCAATAGAGTACTTCATTTGATACATTTGTACCTTTTTTCTACTTTATTCAAATCCCATCATGTTAATGGAAGCCCCTTGGCACGCCGAACTGCCAACTCCGTCAAATACACCATGCTCAAATCCTAGTAGAAACAAAATAAGTCTGGAGCCTTGTGTTTTAAATGGAGAAGTTTCAATACTACTTGGTACTGGGTTATTACAGTCAATACCTTTTTTAAAGGTATTAAGTACTGATACCCAGACCTAATGATCATACTGTAGCTGACAACATCATGCAGGTGTTTAGCAGAGTCTCACTGTGTTATTAGCAGAAAAAATGGGCCGGAATTTGAGAATCGCAGATTAGGTTGTGGCATGCTTGTATAGCTTCTTACTTATGAATGAAATAATTGAAAGACCTATCTAAATGCACTTTCTCATAAAATTCTAGTGAAAAACTGCAGCAGGTTGTGAATCATAACAAGCGGGACACATGCTGGTTAATGTTAATGTTTAAGTATGTACCTATTAAAATAAACCCACAGTCCAACGAGGTACGAGATAACTCTGGAAAAAAGTCTGTTTAACCAGCCCACGTACATTTTTTAAAAGATACAAACAGTTGATATGGGTCATATGTTGTGTCTATTTTATAGTTTGGTCAGGTGATGTGCTCAATTTATGTGAAAGAAGACAACACTTTTGTTAATACAACATCTTATTTGTGTGTTTAAAGAAGTCATATTTACTCTGAAAAAAAGGCTTTCCGATGCCAGTTTCTGCAACCTCTACATGTAACGTCAATGCGGATAACTCAACTATGTCCTCTCCCATAACAGCAGAGCGCTTATTGACAAGTTGACGACTACCAATAACTCTGATTGTATGTGGAAATTGTAAATCCTGGACATTGGGTTGATTTTGACGGAGTGCAGAACTCCATGTGTATTTACTGCCTAGTTTATAGTCCGTAGTCTGGCTACAGTGACAGAATAAGAACAAGGCTGATGGATTTGTGAGGAACTATGAAAGTGCAAAGAATTATCAATAAATACACAGGGTAAAATGTCCCAAATGTTGGGTGACTCACTCAGCACAGCCTTCCAAAGTAAGCTATATTCACTTCGGTTTCTCACATCACCAGATAACAACACGTTAAGCAGGGGTGGTTATACATTGAATGACGCCCCAGGCGAGACAAACTCCGAGTGCCCCCCACCACAATTGTTTTGCCAAACATTGCCAAAAGACACAATATAGAATAAATATTCAAAATGGCACAAATCCTTCATCACACAAATGTGAAAACACACTAAAGAGAATGTAATTATTACACTATAGCACTAAGAACAGAAAACACAAACTAAAACCTGACCTTTCTGGCCTTCCTTGATGCAAAATCATCAATGATGTCATCGTATGAAATCTGCTCCCCTATTGGGTGATTGATATTGATGACGGCAAGGCCAGTGATCCGTTCCTGGGACATAGTTGACCTCAGGTATGACTTGATCAACTTTAGTTTGGAAAAGCCTCCTCTCTGCTTGAGCCACAGTGACTGACAGGGACGGACTGGGACCAAATATCAGCCCTGGCATTTTGCCCCGGCCCACCACGATAGATTGACATAAAAGAAAGGTTTAGACTCGTCTTGGTCTTGCTCCGTCTCTGTGTACTTCCCATTTCTCCTGTCACGGACTAGTCCATTTCATTGTGAAAGTAAGGGGTGTTGACCTCTCTCAGCAAGCAGAGCGCCTGCAGCTGCTGGGGGCGCTGATCTGCCAATTCCCCACACAGTGAAATGATAGAAAACAGAAAAACGCTTCACGGCGCAGAGGACTTTTTCTCTTTTTTTTAATCTCCGCCCCCCCCATGTGACATGAAAAAATGCCGCCCCGGGCGGGTGCACGGTTTGCCCGTGCCAAAAACCGCAACTGACGTTAAGCTAACTAGCACGTTGCTATCACCTGCAGCATGCGGCCTAGCCCACCAATTAAACTTTCTTTCTCCGCTACCTCTCCTTAGTAAGCAACAAATCACAGTGTTTCCGATATATACAATATTGTTTCCGATATATACAATATTGCCGCCGCTGCTTCAGCATTTTATGAAATGTCATGAAGTCATAATTACAAACTCTGCAGAGCTGTCTGCTCCACGAGCTCAAGTGAACATCATCCGCTCTCTTTTCCCTTTGAGGGTGAGCAACTGGAACAGTGACAGGATGTCATCACTCGCGAAGTCATGACAACCAAGTAAACAGCTGCGCAAGTACAGCATTTTCTCCTCAGGCAGAGTGACAAACAGCAACAAAAGCCTCGACGGCTGATTTTGCAGGGCTGAGTCTGAGATGCACATTGCAAAATGTATCTGGAATTGTTCATTAGCTATGTGTCATATCTGTAAAGCCTAATGGGCTCACAGTAGTAAAACATACTTTATTCTGATCCAAAGACTCTTTCTGTGAGAAAAGGACCCCATATCCTGGAATGTAAGACATATAGGATGCTTTTGATTGCAAATAAAGCAAACTGTTGCTAAAAAGGTACTACATGCTTTATTCACTTTAGGTAACGTTACTGTTGACAACTTTTGTCTATAACATCACCAGCTAACAACATGCTAGCTAACAATAACCAGCTAACAACCAAGGATGTCTTATAAGAACTGGATGCAATTCAAGGCTATCCATGAAAATCTTTATTTAAATGTCATAAATCCAAATTATCATTATTAACAGTTGACAGACAAATATCCTTAAAACCACACATACGATGTGAAGCTTGTGCTTTTCCTCAGTAAAAAATGCCTTCAATTTATTAAACCCAGTCCAGAAAACATCACCAGTTATCGTGCATACCTGGAAATAGCCGCATTCTGTTTCTGTGAAGTTGACGAGAGGAGAGGAAGTGTGTTTCCAGGAAGCAGACAGATGGTTGTTAGGTGTGGTGTTAGTTGAGGTGTGTCTGAATCTTTTGTGTTACTGTCAGTGAAAGTGAAGCCACCTTCCTTCACTGGCCATTCAGGAAATGGCCTGTACTCAGTCTGACATCTCTGGCCTTTTTTGAGTGTTTCTCTGCAATCTTAAATGTCTTTAAGCACAGAGGATGTTATGACGTGATGTACGACAGAGGAGGAAGACAGATCTTTTGTTTGAAAGCTCTTCAAATCGTGTGGTCTTAAAAGTTTACAGTCACTTTATGTAACCTTGATATCTTGCGTCAGCTTTATGCACTTCTTCCATCCCGAGACTCTTTTTGTTCCTGCTCTCAATTGACCTTCCGACATAAACTCATGTTTAGGCCTCAGAGATGGAGCTGAGACACTGGCTCTTGGCTTTATCTTCAGTATCATTTAGCTCACTCTGTTTTAGTCTTGCCTTTTTGTGAAAGTGGCACAATATGTTGTTTAGCCTCCAACATCACACTGTCCCTGTGCTCTAATTTGGCTCAGAGGATTACCAAACCAAATTTGTCCAGATTAATGGAAGGGGAGAAGGAATTCCCTTTGTGCAGTGAGAGCATGAAATAAACTGAAGACGGTGCAGGCGTAATGCATCTGACATTTCGATTACCATGAGTTTTTCTGTTTAGCCTCACATTGTGTTGGCTTATAGGCCTAATCTCCACCCCTTGGCTTGGATGGTCCAAAGAAACTAAACTTTGGGACAAGTGGTCTTTGTGGAGGACCTTGTATCTGTGTTGAACAGCATGAAACCAGCCTCTTACTGGGTTTCACCTGGCTCCACATTAATCTCAGGAGCTTTTTATGAAGAGTGCAGCCCAACCTGTCACAGTTATATTATGGCTTAATCTTTGCATAGTGTTTTGGCTGAGCCATTACAAAAGTGTATGAGATGGAGGTGCTTGTATGTGGTTACATATTTATAGGAAACACTCTCCAAGTGTGAAGATAAATAGCATGACGTCAAGGAGCTTCTATTTTTGCTAAACCACAAGTGCTACATTTGTAGTACTGCGAAATAACATCCCTCTGTGTTCTTTGAAGTGAAAGCATGGGCATTTGTACATTCAACATTTATTTTAAGTCAACTTTCCAAATGTAGATCGTAGGATATGGGAAGCAGCTGTGGGTTAATTATAGAGGTGTGACGAGATATTGCCTACATGAAATCTCGCGAGATTAAACGAGACGAGATTTCTCGTCAAGGTAAAAAGTGTCTCACGATATCAGTACACAAGTGCAGAGCTGCAGCCTTGAAATTAGCATAGAAGATTCCCCGCCCGTTCTCCAAAGTTGACTCGGAGTTTACTTTTGCTGAGCGATAGCGGAAGAAAAAAGCTGCCTAACGTTAGAGAGTAGCGCCGCTCCCTCTCCCTCTCCCTCTCCCTCTCTCTCTCTCTCTTGGCCGAGACACACACGCGTCCACAGCGTACAGTTCACTGTGGCGCTGTCTCGTAGAGACCACTCTCTTTCTCTGTCCTATTTAAAATGAGTTGGGAAGCGGACAGCAAAACCTAACTTTACTTTTAATTATATTAAACAAAGAGAAATGTTCTCGGTTCATCCTATAATGGTCATAAATCGATACAAGAGAAGCCTACTTCCTTGTTTAGTGCTGCAATTAATAAAATGCAGAGGAGGAGAAAATAAAAATAAAATCTGTCTTCACAAAAATCATCTGAGTGTTTGATGGTAATTTATTTGTGCTTTAGAACGTAATCAATGTGAGACAATAGTAAAATAAGCTGTATTGCTCTCTGTTTACTGTACAATGACAAATTCAAGTGCAACACATTTGGTCTCAACTACTGCCAGAAAAGGCTTAGTTATGTTGTAACCTTTGTTCTCTGAGTGAAGAGACTATCTCTCCACCATACACATGGAATAAGTAACAGTGTAACTGTTAGTTATACAGGAGAGACGCCAGTCATTTGAGTTTATGGCAAAACCTTTCAGTGCTCGGTTTTCATTTTGGGACTTTCGATTGAATAAAGGACTATTTTTCCAGTTTTATTTCTTCATTGTAGTTTTCTGTAAAATAGTGTTAAAATCTTGTCTCTATCTCATGAACCCAATCTCGTGTCTCGTCTCGTCTAGTTAATTAACATCTGGAAAAGGACAAGCCTCATGGACAGGAGCTTTCCCAGCCTTTTCTATTGGTCTCTAAACAAGAAGGAGACAAAAACGATAGAACCAAGCTTTGTCATTGAATTATATCTGACATGCTCCCCTGAGAGTATAACTCACAGGATACTAAAAGGCTCGGGCGAAATACAACATGAACAAATTAGTTTGTTTTGTACTTATCTCGTCACAGGACCGCTGAAAAGGAAGGGAAGGGATTTGGAGGCAGTTTAGAAAAGTAGTGTGTTACAAAGATTACCCACGGCTGTGGTTGTGTATTGAGTTGACCTTCATAGAGATTTAATGTGCTTGACTTAGGTTTATTTTTATTTTTTTATTTTTTTATTAATCCTGTTGTGAAAAACACAAAATCAACCCTTTACAGCTTGTACAGGCACAGTTGTCTTTTATCTATGACCTGAGAGCGAATATCAATTATTTGAAAAAAAGATAAGGAGAAAGAATAACTGTAGCAGTGAGGTTATGGGCAGTATAAGTTTGTAAATAACATAACCAAGCTTGTCAGTGTGTGCCCATGGGAATACTTCATAGTTCAAAGGCGCTCTCATTTATGGGCACGTGCTATTTATCTCCTGAAATATTGAAACATTCTCCATTTATTTCTTGAGTTAGATGAGAAGACCGATGCCACTTTTATGTCTGTATGTAAAGTACATAGTGGGAGGCAGTAAGCTTAGCTTAGCATAAAGACTAGAAGCCGGGGTGATCATCTAGCCAAAGCGATATTGAGGTTGCCAATAAACCGGTGGAGACGCTGCACATAAGTGCTGGGTAGACAGATAAACTATTGTCCATCAAGCAATGGTCACACTACATATCTCACTATTAAACTACAAATTGTTGTTTTTACATACTGGTTTTATATGCTAATTAGTAAGCTTTAGTAGTGGTAGTAGGTGGATTTTGTTAGCTTTGGACAGAGCCAGGCTAGCTGTTGCCATTCCCCCCCAAGTTTTTATACCAAGCTAAACTAGCTGCTGGCTGTAGCTTCATATTTACCATGCAGACACAATAATGGTATCCACTTTCTAATCTAGCTAACCGTATGGTAGATTTGAAGCAACAGCCAGCAGCAGCTTAGCTTAACATAAAGACTGGAAATGGGAAAACAGATAGTCTGGCTCCATGCAACAAAAGATGTGGTTTCACTGGGAATTACATGCCAGACTATATCCTGGCAGGACACCGTGACTTCCTGGAGTGACTGCCTGGCTAGCTCTTTCACCCCGCTAAGCTAAGCTAAGCTAAACTAATCAGCTCCCAGTTTTAGCTCTTACTTAATGGACAGACATGAGACTGGTATCGACCTTCTCACCTAACTCTCAGCAAGAAAGCAAATAAATATATTTCCAAAAAGTGTTTAACTATTCCTTTAAGCCAAACTGGAGAATGTAACACTAGACAGTGTGTGTTATTTAACATGTTTCCTTGTAGAAGCTCCCAAAGAGGTAACGTTTTTATCTGGAGGTGGAGGAAAAGATTAGAACTATACTGAAGCAATGTTGGACTTAATACTGCATTCATGTTAGCTTAATCCTATTGTGGGAGACTCAACCTACTGCATGCTGTTCCTCTGATGGCTTTGACCTTTAAAAAAAAAATATATATATATATATATATATATATATCGTCATCTTTTATGTGAAGATTATCACCAACTTCAAAATTGCATTCACCCTGTTTCTTGTGCAGAAGCAGCAGATTGATAAGCAGGCATGGTCCCTCATAGATTAGTGATCTCTTCCACATGCAAGGCTCGTGCTGCGGCACAATGTTATCATCAAGGAGACAGCGTTTCTTAAAGCCGATACATGTTTCCACAGAGATCCGTACCTACCCCCTTTAAGAAGGGGGTAGGTACGGATCTCTGTGGAAACATGTATCGTCTCAGTGGTCGTGGGCTAGCTGAGCTGTCAACTCCTGCAAGGTGATTTTGTCTAACTGAATTTCCTCTTTGTGGTTTCCTGTGGTGAGAGAAATTGTGATGTTGTTGCTATGAGAAGACAACACTCAGTTTCTAAGGAAACACTCGAAACAGAGAGTGCATAGGCCTCATTTGCAGCACCACAGGCAAATACGCTAGTCATATAGCGACTGCAGCCCTCCTTCATTGGTATCTAGTAAAAACTCCCTGCTGTGCCCCAACGGCTCTTTCCTCTGTGTTTGTGGGTGTGAATCCCTCAGTATGTCTTTGTGTAGCCTATAAAGAGGTGGTTTAACACTGTTGTTTAAGCTTAGTTGTTTTGAACTTTGATTTCAGTCTTGCATTCAGACTTTCACCAGAGGAAATTAGATTTATTTTCATATTGCAAAGCCTCAGAAGCTAGCTGAAGGAAGAGGTAAAAACCTGTCGTGCTCTGGCACCTCATGGCCACACAACTGTTTCTTTGTTAATTTCCATCTTGGTCTGACTGTCAACCGCAAAGATGTTTCGGCTGTATGCTTATGGGGAGAAAAAAGCAGTATGTTCCCATCCCAACGTGAATGAATGTTTTCTTTTGTTTCACTCCTCGTCTTGCCTAAATGAGTTTATACCACGTTATAGGTAGGGAGCCACACCTAAACAAATCTGTGAGCCATTTCCATTATGGGAAGAATAAACTATGATGTGAAATAGGCTACAATTATGTTAATGTGTTGACTCCCTTTCTATGTGGGTGGTCAAGGCGGGAAGCAGACTGCATTCCCTCAGCACTAGCAGACGTACAGAGCTTAGTCACCGTTTCCACGCTTGTTCATTAAGTGGCTGCTCCTGGCATTCGAGCATCTTACTGGAGGCTCCGTGCTGATAGCAGCAATGTTCAGGCCAACCTGCAGCCAGTCAACGGGGATTTCTGTTAATGCTGCAAGGGCCGGAGGAGGAAGTGGAGTAGCAGAGCTGATTTCATTTAATTTGGTAGTAATTTGTAGCAAGCATTTCCGGGGGTTGAATCGCAAACGTAGAACAAGATCTGTTTTTTTTTTCACTGTGTGCCAGATACAGTCTAACAGTGCGGTCTAATAATACCACAGATCACAGGACACACGGGGAGAAATTTGTCTCCCAAATTGAGCTTTGAGTCTTCATTATCTGCCTGCAGTCTGAGTCACAGCGCCAGACTCTCACCCCGCTGACAGATCTCTAATGAGGATTTTGGATCAAGCTCCACATTTTATCTCCAGCTGCCCACGAGAGCAGAGATGGGACAAACTGCACTGCACTGGGTTGTTTCTGTTGAGGTGTCGTCCTCACAGTGTGTGTGTGTGTTTGTTCAGTGTGTTACCCTGCAAGGGTGACAAGGCTGAGCCATGCAATCATAATGAATACAGTTACTGTGTGTAGAAACCGCCGCTGCTGTATTTGCCTTGTGGTTTTAACTGGGTGATTTGATCTTTCATGACAGCCAAAATGTTTCCCTTTTGCTGTCTTGCTTCCCATTGAACCTCCTGGAAAAGGCCACATCAAAGTAGAATAGGCCTTCCTTGATGTGGATACATATTTAAGAGTGTCTTGTTGCTCTGCATTCACAATGAAATATTTTTTATATTTTCTTAACTACATGTTTTAAGTCCTTCACAAATTCACCAACATTGTTGCATGCCACATTGGGCTTTAATGTTTCGAAAATAAAATGCTACTTTATTGTCCCACCAGAACAAGTAATTTGTCTCTTTGTCTTGCCAAAAAACACAATACACATAATTAACACAATAGCCATTACAGTTCATCAGCATTGTATGTGCAAAACAGAGCTGCAAAGATGAATCGATTAGTTGTCAAATATTAAATTATTGGCCAACTGTTTTGGTAATCGGTTTGAGTCTCTTTTTTTTTTTTTTTTGCTTTGGAAAACAACATTCTTTTTACCATTTTGACATTTTATAGACCAAACAACTAATCGATTAATCAAGAAAATAATCGACTTATTGAAATCTCCCAGCATGGGGACATTGATTGCACTTGGTACAAAGGTTCCCTTATATGCTTACCAGAGGTGTTTTATAGCGGCACTCAGAAGGCATTAAAAGTATTACACAGAATCATGATTTTGGCTGGTGACCTACAGTACAATATTCACAGCTCTTATAATAAAACTAGCCTCCTTGTTTTGGGGCTTGTTTTTGTCACTATAAATGTATTTCTGAAAGTGTAAGGTGACTCAAATAAGACCAAACAAACAAGTAAAGTTGATATTTGTTTCTGTGCAGGAATCCTCTTTTCTACACTGGTGTTCGGGCCTGCCTGTGGCTTCATCCTCGGCTCCCTCTGCACTAAGTTCTACGTAGATGCTATCTTTATTGACACTGGTGAGTTTGATATTTGTCCAGTGTTCCAGTCTCCATTAATTTAACCTGTTTCTCTGTGTATGTGGGGTATTGACCTCTGCTGTGACTCTCCACAGATGCGCTGGGCATCACTCCAGAAGACCCGCGGTGGATCGGTGCCTGGTGGGCAGGCTTCCTCCTGTGTGGTGCCTTACTCTTTTGCTCAGCTCTCTTTATGTTTGGTTTCCCTCAGTCACTGCCATCCACAGAGAGAGAGGAGGGGGCAGACAGTGAGCAGGTTATGCTTCCTCCCTCTCCTAATGCAGAGTATGAGACTCCAAAGCCCAGCAATGGGGTTGTACGCAGCCCCGAGCCTGCCAACAGCCCCACCTGCTGTCAGCAACTCAAGGGTGAGTGTGCAAGATCCAGTGTAGTACTGCAGTGTTGTCATGCCAGGAAAATACACTCTTTTAAAATACATGACATATATCGATTAATTTATTTTCTATATTTGTCAAATGTGAATAACTCTGATTTTGGTCTTTGGCTGTTGAAATTGTTCTAAAACGGTAACAACTTAGACCTGCTTAGTGGTGGAAGAAGTATTCAGGTCCTTTTGATCAAGTAAAAGTAATAATATCACAATGAAAAATACTCCATCACTGCTCTGGAAATGTTATATTATTATATTTATTTACTTAATAAAATTACTTAAACTCTCTTATTTTTATGATTATGGCAGGTTGTCCAAAAGTAGAGAGAGCCTGAAAAACCTTTATCCTTTATTTTATTCATTGAGTATCCACCAAGTAATTGGTTTATTATATATTGTATTGTATTTATTATTATTATTATTATTATGTTATTTGATTGCTATACAAATGTTCTTCAATCAATTAATTTAGATCAGAGCAGGATATTAATGATCTTCCTTCCTTATTCATTTACACCCAGTGATCCCCAAGGTGACCAAGCACCTCCTGTCGAACCCAGTGTTCACCTGCATCATCCTGGCAGCCTGTATGGAGATCGCGGTTGTGGCGGGCTTTGCAGCCTTTCTGGGGAAATACCTCGAGCAGCAGTTCCATCTCACCACCACCTCAGCGAACCAGCTGTTAGGTCTGTGTTTACAGCAAACATACCTAAGGCCACACATACTATATACTGTATATCCGTATAATAAATAGGTTCTGGTCAACTTTATTTTTAAGGTATGACCGCCATTCCATGTGCATGTCTGGGGATCTTCATGGGCGGTCTGCTGGTGAAGAAGCTGAACTTGTCGGCGCTGGGAGCCATCCGCATGGCCATGCTGGTCAACCTGATCTCCACCGCCTGCTACGTGTCCTTCCTGTTCCTAGGCTGCGACACCGGCCCTGTCGCAGGAGTGACAGTCCCATACAGAAACGAGTAAGAGAGAAGCTGGATATATGGCAGCCATTTGTATTTACATTGAATACAAGTTAAGGCAGTACCAAGATCAATCTGAGAAGTTGTGATTAGAATAGCAGAGAAAACATAATATTAATAATAATAATTAATAATAATATTAATTTATTATTAATAAAATTTTCAGTAATTTACTGAATTATCTTATTTCTCAGGACTATTCGAATTAGGGGTGGGTACTGAACGTCGATACTTTTATGGCACCGGAAAAAAATTATTGATCTTTCAGTGCCAAATTTTGGTTCCAAAAGCGTCTGAGCGCGTAAGCGCAAGTTTATCTGTCCTCTCTGCATATTGACACAGAGCGTAGCTCCGACCGACACACACACACACACACACACACACACACACACACACACACACACACACACACAGAGGTGCGGACGGAGTAAACTGTCTGCAGTTTTGTTGAAGTCACAGAGAGTCATGGTTGGTTTCAAGTGTGGTTACAGTTTTTCAAAACTTCACGCAGACAGCGTTTGCTGATATTAATGGCGAGCCGAAAGTGGTCGCGGTGCTGTTGACGTTACACTTCCTGACAAGCAGGCACAACGTTGGTTCTCTGCCCTGATGACTGACTGACAGGCTGAGCTTGCAAGGCAACGCACTTTTTAATAAGGTTACTCTGAGTGAGCAGTTTTACCAGAATTTTTTAATTTTGGTAACTGTTTTGATCCACAATTAAGGTGGAAAATAAAAGCTTTGTGTTTAATGTATTTTTGTTGAATGTTGAAATGGATTTTAAAACATATGGTATCGAAAAAAGTATCGTTAGGAACCGGTAATAGAAACTGAGGTATCGAAATGGCACCGGATCAAAAGATTTTGAACGATACCCAGCCCTAATTCGAATAGAACAAGGGACATTTCTTAGTTTTAAGGGGTTTACAAGACAAAGAAAATTGGGAGCCACTGGGTTAGATCAGTATTATTCTGATGTACTGTAAATGGTTAAAGTGATGTTATGACACCTTGGGCTGCAACATACATATGCAACATAGTTATGCTGTCTTAAATGTAGCTGGTTGCAAAAAGTTTAACTTCCTGGTTAACTGGTCTTTTGACATGCTCTGTTTGCCCAAGATTTTCCAGTTTAGCTAAGAGTCCATTTTCATGACAAAACTGGTTTGGTAACAACTAGTCAATCACATGCAACTTCAGCAGGTCAGAAGCAGAGTATTGTATGTAAAATCCCCAGGAGAAAGTTAGTTGAATTCAGTGTCAAAACCCAACATCTCTATCTAAATTCAGCAGAGCAAGCTAAACTATAGATGAATGCTGCAGAATGCTGTGACTGACCGTGTAATAAAATAATATAATTATATTATTTTATTACACGGTCAGTCACAGCATTCTGCGGTCTGCTATTTCTGTATAACAGACCGTTGCTGTTGATCATAGACTCTGGCAGACCATTTTTAAATTGCTAAAATTATTTTTGTTAAGTTTGTGCTCATACACAGCTCATGCTGCTGAACAGAAGATCACAAAGGGAGAGAGAGGGTGGAGGAAACGGGGAACACTAACAGCGCTACAGTGCAAACAGAGCATTAGTTAGCTCCATGGTTAGCTCACTCACCGCTTCCACCCGAGAGCTGGGCTCATCAGCGGTAAAGTTAACCGTCCCGACCAGGATGCAGGTGTTATCAGCGGGTAACCACTGTATGAGTAGCCGTGTAATAAACCAAATAATGTAGCGCAAGCCGGTCATTATTGGCAAGTTCTTATACCGTAGATTCTAAATCTGATCCTATCATAAGGACCCAGTTATTCTTATAAATAAATATGAGCAGTAAACTAAATTATTGCAGTGAAAAGTAACACTGCTGCCAAGGTTAGAGGACTTTATTAGAGGTGAACTGCAGACGGTCTAAATGTGTAAATAAAGATTATTATCACTGCCGGTCATTGGGGCAAAGTGGCCTTACTTACTTTGTGTCATCTCATCAAGTTTAAAAAAAGGTTTTCTATTCAGAAGGTGGCCTTGTGGTTCACCGGTCACAAGAGATTTAGAGCTAAAATATTATATGCAATATGCAACAGGCAATCTCATTCAGTTTTATATTGATAAGTCATAATTAGGGCTGAAACGATTCCTTGAATAATTCGATTACAAAAAATCCTCGACGCAAAATGACTGCCTCGAAGCTTCGTTAAATCAATGTTACCAACGTTGTATCGCTGACGGACGGTGTTTCCGCACGGAGCATTATTGCTGTCGCACAGACGCGGCTCAGTCTGCTGCTGGCGACACATGCCAGAGCGTAAAGCGGGGGGGGCTAAGAGAAGAGACAGGCTGGAGAAAACGACAGAAAGTGTCCAAAGTTTGGAATCAGTTCAAACGTAATTAAAACTCTGTACAGTGTGTCTACTGCAAAATCAAACTAGCTTACCACGATAATAGCACGACGTCTAACTTAATCATCCATTCCACGAAGAGGACCGACTAAAGTAAATCACAGAGTCATATGGACGATGAAACTACACCAAACACAACAACTACCAAAAACAGACAAGAAAATATCAGTGGTGACCACGCGATCTGATGAGCCGACGTTGACTATCCCTTCGGGAAAAACAGCTGATTGTTGCGCCTTTTTTTCTCTCTCTCTCCTCTTTTTTTTTTTTTTTTTTTTTTTTTTTTTTTTTTTTTTTTTTCTCTCTCTGGAGAAACAGCTGATCAACGATCTAATAGCATAAGTGTAACAGAGCTGTGTGACATTATAATCAAATCTGAAATTAGATTATGAAAATAGGTTGAGTATAACTAATATTTACATATAGGCCTACTGTATATACAGATCATTCTCAGGTTGAAACTTGTAGTTCTGAAAGTTAAGTTGCACAACTTAATGTAATGTTTGTGTATGTTTAATGTATGCCTTAGTTTGAGGTTGATATCATTTGAAAAAAAAATCTTTAAAAACAATGTAATATGGCACTTAAATGCACTTAATATATTTAGTTTTTTGCGAGATGATATTGTAAGCAATGTATGCAATACAAATGTTGCTTTTTCCGAAAATATTGCTTTTTTCCCTAGTTTGGGTTGTTTAAAAACGCAAAAAAAAATTATTCGATTATTCGATCGATAAAGTGCTAGATTAATCGATTACAAAAATAATCGATTGCTGCAGCCCTAGTCATAATAAATGAAACTCCTTTGTCATTATCTGTTTATTTATTGTAGCCTGCTTTTGTCTAGAGCTAGAAATAGTTTGAAATGTTCCAATAGTAGTAGTAGTAGGAGTAGTAGTAGTAGTAGTAGTAGTAGTAGTAGCGATACAATAACTGAAACAATAACCAAAAACACTAATGCAATTTATTTTTTTCAAGGAAAAATGGCAAAAATTCATGGGCTCCCATTTTTGGACTGTTGCTTAAATGGAGAAAAAAAAACATAGTTGAATAGATTAAAGTCATTTCAGATTGATTTGGGTTAATCAAAGTAATAATGGGTAGGTTAATCGATAATTAAAATAATTGTTAGTTGCAGCCCTAATCACAACAATGCTCAACACAACAATATCACCATATCAAACACTGGCCTGAGCTGTAGGAGGGAGGGAGAACTTACTACTGATTACAAGCAAATCCACTTGTGTTATGTATTACATGGAAATGTCAGGGACCCTCCAGGCCAGTCTGCCCCTTCCTCTTTGGATTAGATCACTGCGCAAGTGATTAATCAGAGGCTGTTATAGATCTCTGGAGCTGTTGTCATTTCCTTTCATTTTGCACTGAGCCTCTCCATTGGAAGAAACGCAAAGAAATGCCTCTAGTCCATACCATTGTGTTAATAGGAGGTCTTCATCGATCCAGGTTGAATATTATGCATTCTCTTTTTTGGAGGACAATTGTCCAGTAGTTTATGTCTACATGAGTCCAAGCTTTTTAAAATGGCTGCCCCAGTAAAAACACACTTGACTGGTTTTGATACTTTGTGATACATACACATTTTTTTGTCCAAAAGAAAAAGTGTTAAGGTTTGATACACAGCCATATAGTTGCCTTTATTTCTTGATATTTCAATGTGAAAGCAGTATTTTTGTCCGCTCCATGGCAGGTTAGCTGTGCAGTGCAGTTTCCATGGAGACGTTAAAAAGTAAAGCATAGTATCACTGATAAAGAGTGCTTCTTTGATTTTGTTTGTGCCATATACGGTACAGATATAGTTGGTACTTCCAGTTGGAAATGATGCTCAGGTTTCTCTCTGTGTCTCTGTTCAGGACTCTGCGGGTGGGCGAGAAACCAGAAGCCCAGTGCATCAGTCGCTGCAACTGCTTCACCTCCTCCATCAGCCCCGTGTGCGGCTCCAACGGTGTCACCTACCTGTCCGCCTGCTTTGCCGGCTGCACCGGAACAGGAAACTCTCGGACCACATCGAACATCTCTCAGGTCTTTACCCTAAAGGCTTCTGCGTCAAATTGATGGCGTACCCCCACAGACCCCTCTGCGTCGCTGCCAACCCCCCTCCGAGCCCACCACCGTAGCCCGACATGTATCTCCAAAAATTTGTAACTTTGCGTCGAGGCCTCAAGGACTGTGATTGGTCAACTCGTCCTGTGTGTTGATAGTCGGTGTTTCAAGCAGCCTACTGTGGGGAGTAGCAACATGCTAGTTCACTGACATAAGCTTTGCAAATAAACTCAGACATATCTTGGTTACAATGACAGGGTTACCCGTTTGTAAAGTGTCTACTGTATATGTCAGTTAACATTTTGAAATTAGCACTTTGCCAGCAACCAGTACTTTGTGGGCAGTTAACATAAACTGGCTGGCAGACACCTCGCAAATAACCTCAGATTTATCACCCGCTGAAATGTGAAATGCACCGCGATGCAAAGCAACCCCGACGCAGAACTGCAAAAGGGTCCCGACGCCGTAGGAGCAACGGCGTATCTACGGCATGGAGTTGACGCAGAAGCATCAAACAGCCTTAAGTCTTGTGGTATCAATTAGTAACCGTAATCTTCAGATTTTGCCACTGAAAAAACATCAAATGAATTACTGTTGATGCAAACTTATCTTTGAACATCTTAAAATGTTCTATATACTTTGATGTTAAAAAAAAAAATTCTCAGTATTTTCCAGTTCTGTCGTCAGCTATCACATGCTGGACAATCAAGTGTGGCTGTGGTTGTTACCAGATCAGATGCTTAGTTGTACTGTATTGATGCCAGGCTTTCTTCCAAATGTGAAAATAGCGTGCACCCGCTGTAACACATTTTCCATGTAATTTGATTACATTCATTTTGAATGGTTGTTCTCTTCAAAGAACCTGACGGGATGCGCTTGTGTATCCTCTGAGAGTGAATTGGCCACAGCGGTTCCAGGGAAATGTCCGACGCCGGGCTGCCAGGAGGCTTTCCTCGTCTTCCTGTGTGTGATTTGTGCCTGCAGCCTGGTCGGAGCCATGGCCCAGACGCCCTCGGTTATCATCCTAATCAGGTGTGTTTGATATAAAGGGGTGTGTGTGTGTGTGTGTGTGTGTGTGTGTGTGTGTGTGTGTGTGTGTGTGTGTGTGTGTGTGTGTGTGTGTGTGTGTGTGTGTGTGTGTGTGTGTGTGTGTGTGTGTGTGTGTGTGTGTGTGTGTGTGTGTGTGTGTGTGTGTGTGTGCAAAATCTATAAGGACAACAAAACTTTTCTTTTACCTGCTTCTCTTTAAGGACTGTGAGCCCGGAGCTGAAATCGTACGCACTTGGAGTGTTGTTTCTTTTGCTACGACTCCTCGGTAAGAACTTTTACCAGATTCATTTCAGATACTATGGTTCTGTCTCAATACTCCCACTTGTGGCATTTGCCCGTCAAGTGTGTGAGTGTGTGAGGGAGCTCACTGGGACACTCTTAGATAATGTCATCACTCATGCCAATACAGGCTTCGATCGACCTGAGATGCTTTGTTGGTTTTATTTATTTTCCACATTGAGTCAAATCGGATCAACTGTACAGCATTAGAGTTGATGACACTGAAAGAAAACAAATGCACATTCAGAAGGTGGGAGGAGTAATGGAATTAAGAAAGTCTAAATCAAGTTATCTAAAAGCACGCCGGTCTACTTTTACAAGTCATTCAAGAGATTAATTATCTTTGTTTGAGTGTGTCTAGGCAAGGAATGTACAAGTATTTCTGAAATCATTTTAAAAAGTATAATATACTGTATATATAAAATATATTTCATATTTGTGTTAAATATAACATGAATAATTACTGTATATTTAATGCCAAATCCAACACTTCATTAACTTCAACTTGTAAATGTTGAGTGTTGGTGTTGGGACAGACCCCGATTAATCTATTGCTCCTCTATTCCAATCTGTGTCTGGGTTTTTTGAGGAATTGTTTGAGATTTGGGGAAAAATGTGGCATCTTGCAGAGAGTTAGATGAGAAGATTTACTTTCAGACAGAGCCAGGCTAGCCGTTATCTGAAAGAAAGAGAGTAAACAATTTTCCCAAAATGTCAAAATATATTCCTATATTATATTTCTTTAAGAATGGAACATCCATATAAAGTAGTTTTTTCTTATCTTTATCTTATTCTTGTGGAAACGGAGAGTGTGTGGGCTAAGTCAGTGTTTCTGTTGTACAGGATTCATCCCCCCTCCTCTGATCTTTGGTGCTGGGATCGACTCCACTTGCCTTTTCTGGAGTTCAGACTGCGGCGATCGGGGTGCCTGCCTGCTGTACGACAACGTAGCTTACAGGCATCTGTACGTGAGTCTCGCCATCATCCTCAAGGGCATCGCTTTCCTTCTCTACACCACTACGTGGTATTGCTTACGCAGGAACTACAAGAAGTACATCAAAAGTCACGAGGGCTACATGTCGGCGACGGAGTTTTACCCTTCACTCACTGACGGCCCCAAACCAGTCGACAGGACAAAGTTTATATATAACCTAGAGGACCATGAGTTTTGTGAAAATATGGAGTCCGTTTTATAGTTTGTTATGCAAGAAAAGGACAATATGGACATGCATATTCTCTCAAAGGAATATTTGATTCTTCTTTTCTTGAAAGGATAAAACAAAATGTTTTCAATAAAGGCAATCTATTTAACGGCCCGTTCAGGTCACAGGAGACGTTGCTCTCTACTGCGCTCCACATCCTCGCTAAACTTTCAAGGGTCCATTTTAGTTTACGTATCAGCGAGGTGTTGTCCAGTGTTGCCGATGAATTCCTGTGTTGACTTGGTGGTAGAAGACAACTACAGTTTAGCTCAGTCCTAGTTGATAAGTGAGTGGTCATGATGCTTTTACAACTAGTTGCCATATTGCTTTAGGTCTGTCATGATTCCAGTGATCTGTGAAAAATGGCAGTCAGTCAGTGCACTGTGTGTTCTGCCTGTCACTCTCAAAAATTTGATTTTTAAGATAAGATAAAAAAAAAAAGAATTGGGCCGGTTCTTCATTTTCAGTTATACATATTTAAAGTTGCCAAGTGTTTACAAACTAATAGTTCATCTGTTAATGCATTTTATTTTAATGCAGGACGGTTGAGAATGAAACAAAATGAGAATAGAAAACACCCTGGCTGGGTTATTAGAGTGGCCTAGTAGATGTTTTAACTGCCAGTAAAGTCTAATAACTTAAAACACGGTAGTGTTCTCATGTCATCTTGCACTGTTCAGTTTGTCGTTCTCTTGCTGTATCACAGGCACTGTTTTTGATACTGTTTAGACTAGACTGTGAAGTCTTGTCTCTTAGGTGCAAATGTGCAATTCATATCTGATACATATAACTAGTTTTGTGTCAGATTGCAGGTTTGTTTTTCATTATAGCAGTTTGTTAATGTTTGTTTTTACATCTGCAGAGTTTATTCAACCTAACACGTCTTAATAAGGGATTATTCAAATAAGAATGTTAATTGTATTTTATTTTTACACCTAGTGCAAGAGCAAATGTGTTTTGGACATTCAAGTAAAATACATGAGAAGTAATCTATTAGTTTCATTAGGCCCAGACTGTTTTATTAGATTGTATTTGAAAGGACAGTATAAATTATATATAATCTAATTGTGTGTGTGTGTGTGTGTGAGTGTGAGTGTGAGAGAGAGTGAGTGTGTGATACAGAAGATTTGGGACAACTCATAGGGATGAAAGTATTATGTTGCATTATTGTTGCAAAAAAACAAACTAGGCCTGTTTATAGCTGGGATAAAAGTTACAGAATTGCTGCAGGAGTTTGTTTGTGCAAGCTCAAACAAAGTGAACAACAAGAAAACCACACTGAATTTATTCCTGGACATGTATTTGAAGAACTCTTTTAACACAACTCGGCACATACTGTACGGCCTGTTACTCTACTGATCTCTCTGCATTTACAGTTTTCACATTGTCCCTTTTCTTACACTTTTTGTATGGCAACATATTGTTTATTTTACTCTGGAAATAAATTATTTTTCAGAAAATAAATTCAAATGGGAGTGTTTTTGTATTCTTGTTAATAGACTTTTTAATTTCAGAGTGCTGTTTTATCCAGCGTTTGGTTTTATTCTGTCATGAACAAACTACACACAAAAGACTTCCAAACATATTAACAAAACTGACTAATTCAATCCAGTAAGAAACGGGAACAAAAAATAAAATTTATATTAAATAAAATGCTCTACATGTTCTCAATTGTACTCAATGTTTTATTGTCTTTTATAAACCTGCAGAAGTTATACTCATTTTTATTTATTGATAAGGTTCAGATCCTCTAGTTTTTTTGTGTTGCACCACTTTCTTTTTTTAAAGATAATTTTTTGGGCTTTTCCGCCTTTAATTTTTTACAGGACAGCTAGGTGAGAAAGGGGAGAGAGAGAGTGACGACATGCAGGAAACTGTCACAGGTTGGACTCGAACCCTGGACCTCTGCATCGAGACATAAACCTCTCAGTATATGTGCGCCCGCTCTACCACTGGGCCAACCCGGCCACGTGTTGCACCACTTTCAACGACAAGGCAATTCAAAGTGCTTTACATAAGACATAAAAAAGACATTTAAACCAGATGTAAAAGAAACACAAGGCAATATGAAAAGAATAAAATAGAAAATAAGAGTAACCAAAAGTTAAACAAAACTGATAAAACGGAATAATAAAATGTGACAGTGCAGCGATATTGCAGCTGTACAAACTATAAATGAATACCCCAAGTGTATTTATTGACTTAAAATAACTTTTTGGAGTTGGAGCAGATCTCAACATTTCTGGGAGTTCATTCCAGATACTGTATATGGTGTATAAAAACTAAATGCTGCTTCTCCATGTTTAGTTTTGACTCTGGGGAGAGAAAGTAGACCTGTCCCAGACGACCTGAACAGTACATAACAGAGCAGCAGATTAGAAATGTATTCTGACCCTAAACCAGTCAGTGCTTTATAAACCAACAGAGTATATAAAAAAATAAATAAAAAAAAACTCATGTGATGTGATCCATCTCGGGTCTTAATGTTCTGAATCAGCTGCAGTTGTCTGAGACCCGTAAAGACAACATTATACGTTTTTCCAAATCCTGCTGAGACATAAATCCTTTAACTCTTGATCTATTCTTAAAGTGATAGAAGGCAGATTTTGTGATTGTCCTAATCTGGAATTTGTCCTAAATGTCCTACTGTTATGTATGTCACCAAAGTGTTTTGGACATTTTATATTCCATTGCCTTTTTTTAAGAGTGATGACCCTTTCAAATAAAAGCCATAAACAGCAGATTAAAAAGTGAATTTCTTTTTTTATTTTCAGTCACATTACCTGATGAAAACATTGTGATTGTACCTAATAAATCATCATTTTGGGAGCATCTATTCAGTGATTACTGAAAGTTCAGGTTTTGACTGTAACATTTTGGCCATGTGAGTGAACGGCATAAAATAAGAGATGACATTTATTTGCAGCCAACAACCACATTCCCAAAATATTTCAAAAGGTCACGTTACACATTTCAACAAAGAACCTGCCACACCTGCACACAGCCAATTAGAGTCTGCCACAGCTGCAGAGGGTCAGGAGGGTTTGGTGTGTGTGTGTGTGTGTGTGTGTGTGTGTGTGTGTGGTTATGTTGCTTTTACACAGTGCACATCTTATTTATATTAATCAAAAATAATGGCTTGGCAGTACCATAGTGTATGTGTATGTGTGTGTGTGTGTGTGTGTGTGTGTGTGTGTGTGTGTGTGTGTGTGTGTGTGTGTGTGTGTGTGTTTGTGTGTGTGTGTGGTCTGTGAAGTCTAATAATAGCACAATGACAGTGTATGACAACAGCTACAGTATAAGCAGCATACTCTATGGTACACACCTTGCTCCTGGATCTCCTCACATCAAAGACACACAAAATGCAACTATAAGACTCCGGGAAAAGTGTCCATGTTGAATGTCAAAACACACACACACACACACACACACACACACACACAAAAAGCAACCAACCTCTAAATAGAAGCTGCTGCAGGCGTGAATTTTCTCTTTTAATCAAGAGGCATCAATTAGCCTAATGGGTGCTTCAGTAAGACGAACTGTTGCACAACAACTCCAGCGGAGAGCTTTGACTTATGTCTTTCTCATTCTGTTGAGGGATATGCTGTGTATGATTCACTAGCTAATAATCATAGTGGAGAGAGTGACTGAGTTCAGCCTTCTGACATTTAGATTTTCATGCTTGGATGCTGATTTGTCAACATGATCACAAACTGTAGAAGATGATTGCAAATATGAGATTTTACAAAATATGTTAGGTATCAAGTAGGAATCAGCATTAGATTTTACCAGGGTGAATATGATGATGAGTCTTGTCATTATGCACACTCTCAAGGCTCCAGCTGCACTTTTCACTTGATGTAAATTAGTCCTTTATCCATGTCTATGACATGCACTTGTGTAGATAATATATGCATGAAATTTGAACACTTTACATTTGCTTTGACTAATTAACCAACCATGTGCCAACAGTGTGGTCGGGTATCATGTATGTTTTAGTCGTAGTCAGCAAACTATAATACAGCTAAAGATGTGAGTTTATTTTGGCCAACTATAAAGTCTGATAAACAAGAATGGCTATCTTTCCAGCTCCTAGCTCAGTCTCTCCGCTCTGTACAACAGACAACTGGCCACCTCCATCTTGGCCGAGCCATCCCACCCCTTGCACCAGCCCGGAGTTCCACCTTCTGCCCTCTGGGCGGAGGTATCGGGTCCCTAGGCTCCTAAGGCAACGGCTGCCATTATCCATGAACTATAGTCTTTATTGCACTTTGTACATTCTACTATTTGCGCTTTTTTACTCATTGCACTTTGCAAACTTGATGTTTGCTATTACTTGTTGTTAATAGTGTCTTTGTTGTTGCCGTATGTACAGTATGTTTCTTATTACTTGTTGTTGGTAGTTTTTTTTCTCCCCTGTTTTCTCTTTTTGTTTGTTTTGTATGCTGCACCAGGGACAATAAAGATTTATTGGGTTGAATTTGTGGATCATCATTGAATGACGATGAGCAGGACAAAGTGAAAGTCCTGAAGGATGATGATGATGATGAAGAACAAACGTATAATGCTCTCTGTAATTATGACATACTGTAAAAACGGCATTCCAGAATGTGGCGACAATGTTCTCACACACTGTAGTTAAATACACTGATAGCCTCCAGTGTAGTTAATGTAGCTGTTACAATGAAAATGGCTGTTGTTCACAAACACGTGTAACTTATAGATAATTCAAATGCTAACATGTGTTAACTCAATGCTTAATCACTAGGTAATTAAGCAGCAATTAGTCAACTCTAATGTAAGTTGTTGCCCTAAGTGAAATGGGTCTTTGCTGTAACTCAAACATTAATATTTTAGCAGGAATCTGCAAGAAAGAGCAAACATGCCCATTTTTTTCAGGATAAACATAAGCTTTAGAAAATATATAATCATAGAGAATTGTAGACACAGCAGAGCTGCTGGTGGTCACAGTAATACAAAGATATATGGTCTGATGCATTTCTTTTTCCAAGATCAGCAGTACTGCCATTTTGTACGACAAAGCCCTGAGCGTTGCAAAAAAACTAAGTAATGAACGCTTCAAAAACATTTCTTTTGAATGATAGCGCTGTCCAATATTTATCACTTAGTGGGAATATCTCAGCTGAATATGAAAAGAAAGAAAGTCATCTCAGCCTTTCTCCAAGTGAACTGCTCCAAAAACCTGCATCAGTAGTAGAAGAAGTATTTAGATCCTTAATTCAAGTATAAATATTAATAACAACAATGATATATAAAAAATACTCTATAACAATTAAAAGTCTGGCACCCAAGTAAAAGTACAAAAGTATCATCAGTAAAAATGAACGTATTGTTATTGTTCAAGTTATTGTTAGCTGGTCGAGGTGGAGCTAGTTTTAACTACTTTATAGTTGGGCCAGTGGTTCCCAATCTAGGGGTCAGACCCCCTCCAAAGGGTCACAAGATAAATCTGAGGGGTAGTGAGATGATTCATTGGATTGGAAAAAATATGGAAAACAAAAGTTCTGCAACACAAAATATCCATTGAATTAACTGACCTCTTTGGGTCTTAAAGAGTTCTAAAACCAGGAAACCATCTGATAGGTTTAGAGGGTAAAACAGTCATTAATGGAACTGCTAACAACTGGAGCCAACTGCTTTTTTGTAGGGTTTGGGACTTGGACTGGTTTAATCTTGAACAATGCATTCGTTTATCATATGTTTTTAATGTACAATCTTATTGTGAAAAGTAACTAACATCTACAGCTGTATAAATGTTGTGGTATAAAAAGTATGGTAGGCTACAATATTTCTCTCTGAAATGTAGAGGGGTAGAAGTATGACTGTAAAAGATAAAAAATAAAAATAACATGTAAATACTCAAGCAAAGTACAAGTACCTTTAAATTGTACCTAAGCCCAGTACTTAGTGTGCTTTGTTACCCTCCGCCACTGGTGGCATCTTTAAAAAGATGTCCCCATTAAATTCAGTATCATCTACTGGGGCTCACTGTGTTCGGTGGCCACATGAGTTCTGTTGAAGCTCTGACCTCTATTTTGAAATGTAGGCTATCAGAGCACACGTCCCACATTAGATAAGACTGCACTCTCTGTGTTTGGATACGACTCTATAGCCTACGCACCTGTCTGACTGTCTCTACTGCGGTCTTACGCCTCCTCTTATCGTGAGCCAACAACACCTGGAGGAGAGTGGACTCAACCCGGCTGAGCTAAAACATGGAGCTGTTGGCCGCTGCGCCTTTAAGACCGCATGTGGTCTACAGCTCGCTGCTCCCATGGCAGGCTCTGTAGGTGCACCACGCTCTCAAAGTTTGACTGGGGAATAGCTCCGGGTACAGGGGACACGGCAGCAGCATCCCCCCCGCCGGGAAATACACACACACACAAGGAACCATCATCTGAAGAGGGGGGAAGGACCGCAGCTCGCCTGGGAGTGTCCGACTCAGGCGATAAGAACAATGGAAGAGGTGGCTAAACGGATTTTCGATTTCTAAATGAGAAACACAAGAAGGTTATTGTAGCGGCGTTTGCTGAGAGGGACTCCCGGCTGCAGCCTCCCCCCCCTCAGCCATGCCGCTTGTATTCCGCACGCTGCTGTTCGGCTTTGTAACGCTACTCGTTGTGGTTTTCATAATTGATGATATTGCAGAAGTGGAGGAAGAAACTGCGTAAGTAGCCCACCGTACTTAACCCGTGTGTGTGTGTGTGTGTGTGTGTGTGTGTGTGTGTGTGTGTGTGTGTGTGTGTGTGTGTGTGTGTGTGTGTGTTTGTGTTGTTTTCTTGTTATTTCCTGAATTGAATCTGTGAAGTGGTGAGAGGGGGGGAAGAATAAACGAGCGTATCTGAATTGAAGTTTGGACTTGAATGTGAAGTAAACCTGTCCGTGGATTATTTCTACATTTGTAACACTTGGGAGCAGCAGGAGCAGCTGTTCTGAAAGCAGCCCGCCGAAGGTCTCCAAGGATTATTTGTCTTGCAGCAGCCTGCATGCGGGATAGGATACGTTACACTATAGAGAGAGAGGTGTGTGTGTGTGTGTGTGTGTGTGTGTGTGTGTGTGTGTGTGTGTGTGTGTGTGTGTGTGTGTGTGTGTGTGTGTGTGTGTGTGTGTGTGTGTGTGTGGGGGGAGCAGCAGCAACGGATTGGAAACAAAAGGCTTTCCTCTTTTTCATTTTCAGACTTTGAAATGTTGAGCAGTGCAGCAGAAATGCACATGCCCCACTTGTATTTGACCCGCAAGAAAATGCATTCTTAATTTAGCACCAACATACTTCTGTGACATGTAAAACCAACCAGACCACAACAGTGCAACATCCTCTTCCTCTCATCATTATCACCACAGCTATAAAGATGCTGTTGTACCTGAATGGGAAAAATGACTTTCCCTTTGATGTCTCTGTGAAGTGTTTGAATTCTCACATTTCCATTTCAGCGAGAACATTTTGTTTTGAATGCAATTACCCGGCTGTGGCTCACGTTGTAATGAGGTCATATTGGCTTGTGATTCGCCGTGGGAGAAGAACCAGAACCAATCCCACTTGTGTATAAAATGCAGCTTAACACAATTATAACAATATATTTAAAGCCACCAGGATTGTAAAATGAGTGAGAACAGCCCACCTGTCTGTCAGAGAAGCACTCCTCTGTTTCAGCTTCACGCTCCTTCAAGACCAGCTTGTCACGATTTTATCACATCTGACCAAGGTCATGATTGCAAAATAGGCCGATCTGAATGAACATACAGTATGTTTATTGTAAATGCATCTTGGCTGGCATATATAACGCCCCTGTAAAAAGATTGCTCACTTCCCTGAGAAACGAAAACCTCCTTTCAGTATAATGGGGCTCCATTAAGGCTATATTTCTCCTCATTACATCAGCAAACACAGTGGATTGCTTTAAAAAAATACCTTGATGCTTAAAAGACGGAAAAACAGTACGCCTCGTATTGAATACAGTGGGTGCATTATTGTTACAGGATATGGTTACAGGAAGGATTTGAAGCATCAGTTCACTATCCACCAAGGCTTCAGGCTGCATTATATGATTCATAATTCCATCTAAATTCTTTTTTTTTTCTTTTATCTCTAGAAATACTGGACATTCACAGAAGATGAACTTGCACCAGCTCATCCCTCAACCACACAGGTCTGAAATAAATCTAATCATCTACACACACACACACACACACACACACACACACACACACACACACACACACGTAAACACACACACACGTAAACACACACACACGTAAACACACACACACACACACACACACACACACACACACACATAATATTCATATAGCTGTAGACCATCATTGGGGAGCTTACCGGTCTTCCTATATAAATTGTATAGTTGGCATTGGTCATATGATTCCTTTGCAGCCCTGACATTGAGTCATTCACAGTGAGCGTCTCATTACTTTTTACAGTGAGAAGGCAGCTGCTATAAATACCCATCAATGTGGTTGTCCATGTGACGGCGAATACAGCTGCCATAAGAATAAAGCTAAATTAAAAAAGCTGTCTTTCAAATAACATCAGCGTTATTGCATTTAAATTATCTTTAAGCCTCATTGAAGCCAAGCCAAGGGAAGTCAATTTTGTTTCTACACAGTGGTGAAGGAAGTATTCGGATCCTTTGATTAAAGGTGCCGTAGGTAGGATTGTGAAGATCCAGGACTTAGCCAAAGAATTTGAACATCAACAACTTCTCAGTCTCTGCTAAAGCCCAAAACGGTCTCCTAAGCCCAGAGGTGTCAAGTAACGAAGTACAAATACTTCATTACCTTACTTAAAGTGATGGTTCGGAGTAATTCACCCTAGGGTCCTTTGCACCATGACCTCGAGCCAAACACCCCCCCAGAAGCTTTTTTCACCTGGGTCGAACATTGGGAGAGTTAGCTAGAGTAGCGTTAATAGCTGAATAGCTTAGCGCAGGGGCTAATGGACCCACGTTTGTATCTTGTAAGTTACCCCACTAATAATGCCCGAAATGATACCAAACGTCTACAAGTAGTACAAATAGGTTATGCTCTCATAAAACGATGGATTGGAAAGTTTGTAAGTACACCAGAAGTTTATGAACACTTGCCTGCTCTCTTCAGCTCTCTGTTGCTGCTGCTGCTACCTGCAGTTAGACGAGTGCTTAGGGCCGTCTACAAATTACTACACCGAAAAGAGATACAACAAAAATATTTATTAATTTAATGATTAAATAAGGTAATGTCTCCAAACTTACCTCAATTATTACTTGTCTCCTGCTAGTTATACTACAGCACTTACTTAAAAAAAAAAGTTAAAGTAAAAAATATTTTTGTTGCCTTAACGACCGTTATCTACTGGACCGAATAGCAACGCGGATTTCGGTGCCTTATTTAGGTGCCACTTAAATGACTGCGCTTCTCTCTGATGCTCCAAAAACTGACGTTAGAGGGAACTGAAACATCGCCGCACTACACTACACTCGACAGCAGGTAACGTTAGCCCCTACCGTTAGCTAGCAGCTGGAGTAAACGCGGTTAAATGCTGACCGCTGAACTGTGTAAAAGTGTGTCTGTATTTCACTGTGTAGGATTGTAACACCAGACTGTAGCTGCTGTTGTCTGAAAAACACAGAGATGTGTCCCCTTTTTCAGCCCTTCTGAGTTTGCACGTATGATTTTAATATAACATTATTATAGTCCTTATGGCCTTTTAGAAAAAAAAAATTGTGGAGGTGGGGTAGTGCACTATAGGCCCCTGTGGGGCGGGCTAAGCTTTTGTCTTTAATGGCATTTTCTTTTTTACTTTTATACTTTAAGTAGTTTTGAAAGCAGGACTTTTACTTAAGTAAAAAACTTGAGTTGATACTTCAACTTCTACAGAAGTCTTTTCAAACCCTAGTATCTGTACTTCTATTTGAGTAATGAATGTGAATACTTTTGACACCTCTGCCTAAGCCCCTCCCCCCACATGGGAGAATTAATGTGTGTGCATGAGCAGTGATTGACACACCGTTAGACACCCCCACCCCTGGCCCTGATTGGAGCATCTGAACAGGGAGTTGTGGATTTTTGCAAATTGCACTACAGGCTGTAGGTGGAGAGAGAGGAGCCAGATTCTTTTTAAATTACCTGCTTTATGTAGTTCTACTGGAGCATAGGGTCAGTTTCAGCAAATATGACAGAAAGTTAGTTTTATAAGTTTTACCTACTGCACCTTTTAATGTATGATCTATGTAAAAATACTCCATTACAAGTAAAAGTCCTGCATAATAAGGTACATAAGTATTGTTGCTAAAATGTGTTTAAAGTATCAAAAGTACTCATTATGCAGTAGATGCAGTAAAATAAGTATAGTGCAATAAAAAGTACCATTCATTTAGGGGAGTAAAAGTATAAATTAGCATAAAAGAGTAAAGCTTTAGTTACTTCAGAAAAAAACAAAAACATTTGTAATTGAATAAGTTTACTTAGTAACATTCCACCACTGTTTATATAACCTAAAATTACAAATTTGGGCTTTACAATCGGTACAACTTATGACACCCTATGTTCTTACACCCTCGATTCGGATAGAAAAAATAAAAATAACCCTTAAATTTGGGGAGAAATTCACACAATACATGGACCAAATAACAAGGCTTTTGTTTTTTATTGATCAGAACTTTGAAGATCAACAACAGTGTGTCATCACCATGTCTTTCCATTCTCATTTAGAAAGGCTGCAGCACAAGTGGATCCGACTGCTTTGACGAGATTAAGCAAAGATGTAAATCATCTCGGTCCGAGCTACAATACCACTGTCAAGCTCTCGTCAAACAACTGGACCTTCAACAAGACGCTCTCCAACCTCATCAGGCAGACTCCTCACTCTCAACAATTATCTCAACACATTTTCACATTCGACAAAGCAGAGTCTTTTATAACTAGTGTGTATTTTCTCTTTTCACAGGAAGAATATTCTAAGATTTCTTGATCCGGAGAGAGACATCTCTATCCTGAAGGGCACGCTGAAGCCAGGAGATATCATCCACTATGTGTTTGATCGCCACAGCACCATAAACATCTCAGAAAATCTCTACCGTCTTTTGCCAACTGTATCCCCCATGAAGAACCAACATCACAGGCGCTGCGCCATTGTGGGAAACTCCGGGATCCTGCTGAACAGCAGCTGTGGACCCGACATCGACTCTCATGACTTTGTTATCAGGTATTTGGGTTTTTCACAGAAATGGCATAAATGATTACGGGGTTGGAAGTCTTCCACTTGAAATAAATGATAAAACATGCTGGTCAAAGTGGGCTGTAATTGAAATGGATTACCACATTAGTTTCAGTTGTAGGTTTATCTCCCTTTACCGAGAGTATATAATTCACATTAGAATGACAATGACTTTCTTCAGTTCTCGGTTTAATTCAGGTTTAGAGTCGGTGCTCACGCAGCTGGAAATATATTAATTGCGCTTTTGAAAAAGCTGTCAAGGTTTTTTTTTAATGATTTAAAGTTGGAAATGAGCTGCTGGACTGAGAGCAATTAAATGCATGATTATACATTAAACTGACATTTTGAAAAGCCTTTGCATCCAGCGCTCTCAGGGGTCCTGCTCTCATTTACCAGTTGTGTTTGTGAAGCCATCAGCCTTCTTGTGTCCAAGGAGTCGCTGAGTGGGTTATTTATCACTATTCATACTCTGAAAATAAATCTGTCTAGGGTTATATTATAATAGAAGATGCAACAAAAAAGTATTCTGGTTGGGATTCTGTGTACTGTATATGATAAATGACACTTTGAAACCTACTTCTATGGAAATCAGGATAATTGAGGCTGTCTAATTTTGGCATATGACACACAAAATAGCTAATGTGGTGATGTAACTGTCTGATACGTGAGTAATAACGATGAGGAGTTAGTTGTCTATGTGAAATGTGAGGAACAGTAACTTGAGCAAGGATGACTTACAGATGCAGAGCGGGGACAGATGATGACCTAGGGAATGGAACACGCAACATCTGTTCAGCTAGGAACAATCTAACAAAAGAAATCTGTGGAGGTATCTGTGAGACACATCCTGTCATAAATCAAGGACTGTAATGTTTTTATAATATATAAATGGAGCAGGAAGTAGCTGTCTGTGGTAGCACCTCTTTCAGCTAAATGATCAATAGCTGAATAGGCCTCAACATGCCTGTCCCTTTTTTTTATTCAGAAATGTATTCTTTTGTCAGCGCATCTTGTCTTTTCGAAGTGCTGCGATGTTATGCTGATGAGGAGAGGTCACAGTTTCTAGACCACAGCAGCATGGTAATAACGTCAGACCATGGCGGTAATGGTTGGCTGAAGGCAGACAACCAGGAATGTGGCATTTTTAAAAGCTAAAGAATTTGCTCTGACATTCACGTATCAGATAGGGAGATAATGCTTCGGCTAAATATAGTTCTCTGCTCTATGCTGGGTTGTAATTGAATAATTTGGGGTACTCGAGCAGTTAATAAATTGCCCTTTCAAAGGACCTTTCAAAAATAAACTAGAGTCAGCTGATGGTGCATATTTGTCATGTTTTCTGTTTGCATATAATCTTTGAACCAATTATTTCCATAAACCTACATTGTGTAATTTTTAGAGATGCACCGATTTCAACTTTCTAGGCCGATACCGATTTTAGCCGATTCTGATTTCATATTTTCTAACCACTTTCCAGCACACACAAATATTTTATTTTCTATCTTTTCTTTAATAGAACATTTTTTGAATAGATAATCGTTCACTATAAAACAGAACTATATAAATGACTCCTGGTGTGGGACATTCACACACATCTAAAGTGCAATGTTAGAACCATTTCCTTCTTCTCACATCATATATATATATATATATATATATATATATATATATATACACATAAAAATAAATTTGAATCAAGTTTGAGTTGATTCTTAGCAAAAAACCCTTTGTTCTTTCACAAATATGTGCTCATTCATGTGTAATTACTTCCACCAACCAATCAAAGTATTCTCATAAGCGTAGAATCTGCCATTCAGAATCATTCAGAATACATACGAATGACTCGCTCGAATGACGGGCGCCATTTAGCGCCTCCATCTTTAAAATACATTAGCCAAAGAGGGACATACCTCCGCATTTCACCCTCTTACACCTATTGGCACTGTGACGAATGCAAAGGGGATATTACTCGCCAGGGGAAGCGAAAAAGAGAATTAAAACGACAACGCGACAGGCAAAGCAACAAGACCAAAGTTAATATTTGAGTGGCTGGAACAGCTGCGTGTATACGATGGAGAGAGAGCTAATTTCGGGTTCGGCCACCATAAGAGGAAGGGCTAGAAAGTAATCTTCAGTTGGTTGTCATATACAATTTCACCGCTAGATGGGAGAAATTCTTACACAATGTAACTTTAAGCAGGTTCATCAGCTGTATTATTGACAGCAACTTTTAAGATGATAAAAAAAACAAAGTCCCTGTCCAGTGAAAACTGGCATGCATTTTGAGATTACTGAAGAATTAAGTGTTCTTTTACGTCCTTGTGCACTAAACAACTGGATTATCTGAAAAATGAAATGTGACAAAACTGAAATGTTGATGTTCTGGAGATGCATAGTTTTCCCTGGACAGTCAGCAGCCAAAATATGTTGTTATTAAAACCAAGCACTCCTGGTTTGTTTTCCTGCCACACTGCAGGGAATAGAGATGCCTCACCGTGAAGATAATTACCAGCTTTGTGTTTTCTGGTATTTACTTGGAGGCCAAGGTTAACACCAATGAACAAAATGCCATCCTGCTTTAATGCTGAATTTCACTTCTGTTTTCTGCTCTATTTCACTCCTGGTAGAAATGTCTGCTAGGCAAATGGGTGGTAAATTGAAGGGAAAAAGAAATTTGTCTTTAGTAAGGTGTGAGCTACCGGAAGATTTTAAGATTTTTGAAAAGGTGGATGTATGAAGTTAATTAACCATTGCTGTGCAGCTTGTCACCATAATCAGTTTATGAAATGAAAGGCCTATCACAATAACGCTGGTGCATAAAATTGTTTATCGGTGTTTTTAAGCCCCAAACGTCTCCTTCCAGGCAGCGCTGCCCGGAAGGCACTAGGATTAGGCAATGGTCAGGGTTATGGTTAGGGTTAGGTGCCTTGAAGTCAACGGTCGCAGCGCTGCCTGGAAGGAGACATTGGGGGCTTAAAACACCATCGAGTGCATATAATTCAAGTATACAATTTAAGTGCATGCACATGTTGTCTTTCATTTAAGCTCACCTGAGATTCTGGTGAATGAATGAAGACCACAGCGCACGAACTGCATATAATTCTCATAATCTTCATATTTATCAAACCATTCAGTGACCCCTCACATCTTGCATTTATTACTTCTGCATAAATGTTTCGCTCCACTCTTTTTTTTTTTATTCGGGTTTTCAATTTGTCACCCATCTCTCTGTTCAGGTCATAGATTTAAAGGTGCCCTGCCACACGTATTTCATTACTTTGTGGTGATGTCTGAAGTTCTACCATGGACTCTGTAACATTTTTTGTGGAAGAAAATGCCTTGGTTACCTTGTTTCAAGCCATTCTAGCATGGTATAGAAAGCCTACAGGAAGACTCCGCTCAATTTCTGCCAGTTCTCATTAATATTCAACAAGCTAAGCTGTTTGAATCGGATAGGTTAACAGCTAGCCAATGAGAGCCTGGCTGTCAGCATCCTTTACCCAGCGCAACTGGGCAAGCTCATGAATAGTAATGAGCTCCGGCAGCTTGATGTCAGACTGACCAGCTTTTGTAATTGGCCTCATTTCTCCGCTTATTTCTGTTCAGTCGCTAGAGCTGACAGAGGGGCTAACAGTTCATTTTCACATTCATTACATAACACAAATGCATATGGACCTAATATATTTACAAAAAATACAAGGAAAAACGTTTTTGTGTGGCAGGGCACCTTTTAAGAAAACAAATGAGGAAATCGGCTCTACTCGCTGTCTCTATATTAAGTTTCTGAAATCCTTGAGGCCAGCCAGGAGCAAAAGTCTGTTGAATCTTTTGAGTTTTATTTTAAATTAAATGATTAACAACATCCCACTACTCAGAGACATTTCAGGCTGTGTGTGTGTGTGTGTGTGTGTGTGTGTGTGTGTGTGTGTGTGTGTGTGTGTGTGTGTGTGTGTGTGTGTGTGTGTGTGTGTGTGTGTGTGTGTGTGTGTGTGTGTGTGTGTGTGTGTGTGTGTGTGTGTGTTGTATCAAAGAAAATGTGTGAGTGCTCGCTTTATATGGGATGTCATAGCTTTGTCAGTTGCTGAATCTGAACTGAAAGGGGAACTTGTGTTAACTATATGATCGACCTGTCCCCTCCAACTAAGTTTTTTATACCTGTAAAGCTTATACGAAGCTGCTTTGAAGCGTGTTGGTTGCTCAACACTTCATTGAGAAACTTTGCTTCATGTTTGCAGATGTGTAGATAGGTTCGGATCAAAAGACAGAGAAACCAGATAATAAAGGAAATAACTTCACTTCATTTTGCTTTTACATTGACACTGATATTGAGTGATGTGTGCTTTGCTTGTTTTCAGGTGTAACCTGGCACCAGTGGAGGAGTACTTTCAGGACGTGGGGTGGCGGACCAACTTGGTGACCATGAACCCTTCAGTGGTGCAGCGGGCCTTCCAGGACCTGGTCAGCGAAGAGTGGAGGGATCGCTTCTTGCAGCGGCTTCAAAGCCTCAGCGGCAGTGTGCTGTGGATCCCAGCCTTCATGGCCAAGGGGGGAGAGGAGCGCGTGGAGTGGGCCCTTCGTCTCATCCTGTTGCACACTGTGGACGTACGCACCGCCTTCCCCTCGCTGCGCCTGCTCCACGCTGTCAGAGGGTAAGATGTAGCTCAGGCTGGCAGCCGCTGATCCTGGTATGCTGCGTCTCTTAAGAACACCTGTGAGCAGCATAATGAAAGGGGTTGGCAAACTCTAATCTGCAGCCCAGGTGGCTATTTTTAAACTGAGCATTAAAGCTGATCTCCAGGGGCAGACGGTGTCGCTCTTTCTTCACTCAGTGTGCACCTGGAGTCGCTCCCCCTTCTCAGGTGTGAAATGTGTCTTTGTGTGTTTGAGTCTGAAATGAATGACATAGTTCAAGTAGACATACAGGTATCCGTTTTTTATGATTTATTTGTGTGCTAGGATCAGTCGTTTATGTCTCTCTTAAACAAATAGTTGAACATTTTGGAAAATGGACTTGTTTGCCTTCTTGTAGAGTGTTAGATGAAAAGGTTGCTAGAGCTGTAACAATTCCAAATTTTACTGTACAATTAATTGTCTAAGAAATAATTGCGATTAACAATATAATTGTCTCTTTCAGTTTTTCAAACAAATTGAAGTTTTGAATGAATCCCAGGATACATCTTTTGGTTATTTCACTGTTATGTGACCCAGATAATGTAACACAGGTATACAACCTATGAAGTAAACCGCGCCTCCTTATCATCATAAAACATTGTATTTTTTTCTTTAATGAAGATAAAACTGACAATTACCATCAACAGTGATACCCCTTAGGACCTTAGCTATTGTTAGCAGTAAATTGCGGTTAAACAAAGAAACGGCGATTATGTAAAAAAATTAGCAATTAGACAATCATGGAATAATTAGTACAGGCCTAAAGGTCGCTACTACTCTTATATTTGTGTGTTAAGTAAGAAGCAGGAGGTGTTTAAGCTTAAATATTGGAAACAAGGAAAAAGCTGGCCTGGCTCAGTTCAAAGTTCAAAAATATGCCTACCAACACTTCTAAAGCTCACTAATTATCCCTTTATTCCTTGTTTAATCCGCACACAAGCAGAAATGTAACAAGTACAAGAGTCTATAGCCACACTGTTGGCTTTGTGAGGCTGAATTTATGGACAGCTAAATGCTAACACCAGCATGCTAACATGCTCACAATGACTTTGCTTAAACACCCTGATGTTTAGAAGGTATAATGTTTGACGGACTGATAATCCCTCCCCTAGAGCCATGTGTGCTTTTTCGGGGGACTCTCATGCTTTTACTATTTCTTGGTGATTGACAACGGCGACTTTCTGGAGTTTTGTCGTCACGGTGAGGTTACCAGGCAACCAGCAGAGACGCTACGTAGAAGTGCTGAGCGGATAGATAAACTGTTGTTCATGGTATCGATCCTCTCATTTAACTCTCTGCAAGAAAGCAAATAAGCACATTTCCCAAAATGTCAAGCTATTCCTTTAACTGAAGCTGAGTTCTTCACTGTGACCAGGTGTTCATTCTCAGCTTTTGTGCATCTTACTGACACTTACTACTTCTGAAAATGCTTTATAAAGAGATCAATTTGCTATATGCATAAATGATGTGCAAAATATATTTGTTAGCTCCAAATTCTGTTATATACAGTTATGAAATCCCTCTGTGAAATTTTTGCTGCTGTCCTTGCTTGCTCTCTCATCACAACCAGACTCTGCTTGGGATCTTTCCTTCCTTTGTTAAAAAGCCTAACAACCACCGCTGGTCAGCGACCAAATGATGCCATTTTGTATGCCCCAACTAACACTCTGTATTGCGAGAGGGGTATAACTGGGCCATTAATTTATAATTATTTATTTATAAGTCTGTTTGATCAGTGTTTTATAAGAAAAAATAATTTGCCTGAAATCTTCTTGAAGATTAAACTCATGCCTTTGTCCTTTTTAAAGTGCTGTCTGTTAAATACTCCCGACCTGACCTTCTCTCAGTACCAATGAACTTTATATCCCCATCACGTGCAGGAGAGAACCGAGGATCTGCTCATTTTCACTCCAACCTAATGCCGCATCAGATAATTTTGCTGATTAGTAGACAGTCTCCTCTGTTTGTTAAAATGCTGATCACCTGCTGTAGTGTTTGGTTTGACTGTAAACCTGCCCTGTGGAGTTTGCCCTTCATGGCACATGAACTGCTTTAAATGGTACAACCTCTGCATCTCAATACGGCCTTCCACACGGACCACAGAGGGCACAGCCAGAGGCAATAGGCCCGAGGCTGGAGAAATGGGCCAGTGTGACTGGAAAGCGAAATAAAGTTGGGTCAAAGTGAATGGCTGACCACCTGCCTCTGACGGCAGCATGTGGCATCTCATTATAAAAGGAGCTCCTAGGTTACCTGAAGTAGAAGAATGCAATAGTGCATATCCACTGAACAACTAATTAAACTAATATTTAGTCTTCAGGAGTTATTATTCTGAAGAAACATACAGTTAAAGCTTTGCCAATTGGTTGAGAGAAAACTATTTGTCTGGAAACTAAACAAATATAAATTGTTTGTTTCCTCTGCAGATGGCTGCACTATTTGAGATTATTGAGCCACCAAATGTTTGGAATAATCTGTGTTAAGAATATGTAAAAATGCCCTTTCCTAGAGCCTGAAATGTCATCTTCTGTTGCTTAATTTGTCCAGTCAACAGTGCAAAACCCAAGATAATCATTTTAAAGTGACATAAAAGAGAGAAAAGTGTAGCAAAACTCTGCAAAAAAACCTGGTGGTTTGGTGTTCTTGATTCATAAATGACAAACAATTAATCTTCTATCATAATTGACAATCAATCAATCGACTAGCTGCTTCAGCATTAGTTAAAAAAATACGGACATTTCTTGCAGTGCATCCACTTAGCAAATGAAAGAAGAGATGAAAAGGTCACTTATTGATCATCTGTGAGCAGACAGTCCTTAATGGGGCAGCTTGTTGGTCTACAGCAGAGACACCTATCCGGCAAGCTCTACATTTTTACCTGTGTGACTGCTTAGGATTCAGCTCCACTCTGTGGGCTCTGGCATACTGTATATCTGGATTAATACCAAAACCCAGAGGGAGGAAGGTCTTACTGAAGGAGATAAGTGTTGCTCCCTAATGAAGACTGACTTACTTATGTGCTACCTAGAAAAGAGCTCTGGAGACCTTGAACATATTCTTCCTTTTGCTGTATTTCTAGGTGACAGTTAACGAATCATTGGATGCAGCTAATCGCATACTATACATCTTCGTCAACAGGTATTGGCTAACCAACAATGTCCACATCAAGCGTCCGACCACTGGGCTCCTCATGTACACGATGGCCACTCGCTTCTGTGAAGAGATCCATCTTTACGGCTTCTGGCCCTTCCCACTCGACCCGCAGGGCAGATCAGTCAAATACCACTACTACGATACTCTAAAGTACGAGTACACGTCCAGCTCCAGTCCTCACACCATGCCTTTGGAGTTCAGGACCCTGAGCGCATTGCACAGACAGGGGGCGCTCCGGCTCCACACTGGGACCTGTGATACAGAGAGGAGACCACAGAAGGAGCTCCAGAGAAAATAGCTTAAAAGGAGGATCTCGATGGAAACCACTTTCTTCACTGAGCAGACTCTGTACAGACTGTTTTCTTGTTTACACACTTTTATGAAACTTGAATTAACTTATTTTCAGTAATTGGAACTTTTTGTATTTCAAGCTATTTAGTGACTTGTTTCACTGGTTAACGAGATTTCTATGGCAACCTTTTAAAATAATGAGACTCTTTTCTGCTGGTGTGACCAAACTGTTCATAGAGATCCTGTCATGTTCATCTGTTGGCCCCTTTTTTATTTTTCTTAAAAAGACCATTTTTGAAAGTCTATCCAGGTTTCTAGTATGGTTATAAGTTTAACATTAAGGGTTCAGAACATATTTTGATGTTTTGTGTTCAAATTGGTCATGATACGCCATCAATTAATATCCCCAGTTTATGATATGATAGGGCTCCATTTAAGGCTTCAGTTGTGAATCACTTTTTGGGCCACAAGATGGAAGCACTTAAAAATCAGGGAGACTGATCGTAAAAGAAGAAATGTGTGTCAACTCTTCAAACAGTGTTTTTTAATTTGATGTTCAACTTGTGATAACAAATTTTCATCTGATAATGAACTTTTTATGCTTTTGTAGCTTCTTATAAAATTCGTTAATGGTGTTTACCAAAAGTCCAGTCAACCAGAGCTGCCATGTGATAAGGTTAGGTTAACCAAAAGGAAAAATGGAAGCACGTAGAATTGTATTCAGCTTCTTTGAGGACAAAGAGGGAGTGTACCAGCTGTTCACATAGGAATGTTTACACAGACTTAGCCGGCAGTAAACTCTCTTTGTTAACTTTTCTCAAAGAACACCAGCCCTGTTTCTGCACTGGAAATGTTAGTAGTGAGGGCAGACTGTAGTTGTGTTGTGGTAGTAAGAAAAGCTTAAATTTCTTTACATGAATGTATTGGTGATATTCTTACAAGTGCTGTAAGAAAGGATGCCCATGTTGTGCTTTAAATAAATTACAGTTAGCAGCAGTTTCAGTGTAATAACACTGAGAGGACGATTAGCTCGTAACTTATTTGCCTTCATTAATTTTAAATGCTGTATGAAATATACTTGTATAGTGTGTTAGGGTTAGTATTTTAACCAATATAGGTTGATACAGATATGTGGGGAATCTTTATTGAATTTGAGAGTATTTTGTGCCTATAATCACTCAATTTGACAATTTGGACCATTCACATTCCCAGAAATAACTGTTCAGGGTTCATCTAAATCATTCTTAACAGAATGGGAAAGATGTATCAATAGTATCACCCACTTACGAAACACTTTATGCAGATATGAATAAACATTAAAATAACTTCACATAAAAAAATATACTTTACTGGAGACTTAAGTAATTGTGGTCAGGAATTAATTCAATTATGTTTATTTTTAGGCCAATAGCAGCCTGGTTGGTCAAACCAATACATCAGTTTAATGCTAGTTTGGATTATATTGTTGAACTTTCAAGCTTCACCTCAGTAAAACTCTTAATGTTTAGTTGAGTTTTTTAGGAGTTGTCTTGATACAGGACGCTTTGGGGTATTTTTCTGCAACAAAATGCTTTCCAAGAGCTCTGCAGCTAAACAAGTTGCCTCTCATGTGCTTCCAGCCATGTGATACATAATAGTGTTGTTTTGCCAGGATGCGCCTGTTGACTCGCATTTTGGCCCACACCCTTACTTAAATTAAGAATGGATACGAAAGTTGTACTAGAGAGTGAGCGGTCTGAAGCAATGAATGGTTTATTTGTCTGAGCTCGGCAAAAATAGAAACATTCTGCATCCAACACAATTAAGTTAATTAACCCAGAATTTGCCACTGTTGAAAAAACTTTATACTGACCTGTACTGTACAGTAGTTTCTGCTGATAACCTGAGGGGGTTGTGCTGTATAGTTTCATCTTACCTCTTTTCATGTATACCGTATGTAAACATCTGTTTAATGTCCAAATTTCAGCAAACATGTTAGCTTTTGCATGTTTTGTCTTGACTTGATACATACAACTTTGGTATTTATATTTTTGTTGTTGTTGAAAATATTCAATATGACTCAAGGATACTTAAATTGTGCAGTTATGACAAAGTGAATGTACTTTTCTGTGGCAGAAAACAAAAGATCAGAATGGGGACAATAACACTTCAAGACTCCCTTAAAACGATTTAACACTTCAAAGGAAGTACTTTTATTTCAGTAGTATTTCAAAGAAATGGAAACTATGGAAACAACTGTGGTTACACAAAACATATCTGTGTCAAAAACCAAACAGGGTCTTGTTTTTTAATAAACTTCCAAAACAAACTTTTACAAACTTTTTTTTTTTTTTTTTTTTTTAAATGTGGGATTGGGGAAATTAGCTACAGTCTTCAAATAGCTACCACAATGACTTTGATTCATTTTACAACAGGAACTGTCTGCAGCAGATGATTGCGTTCTAGTAAAAGTCCAGAATTAGCATCTTTAAATGAGCAGGTTTTTTCCACTATTTCACGCACAACTAAAGATAAAATAAAAGATGTTGCCAAGATGTTAGAGGATAACTGTACAAGGGTGACATACTTGCCTGAGACAAACTTTAGCAAAGGCCAAACATGGATCTGCAGTTTTCTGCACATACAGTGAAAGACTAAATGAAACATGACTCGATACTGAAATGAACAGTGGCCATACAGTCTGATGGAAAACAGAGGAAATAGCCAGCAGTCTGCTAAAGCACATGCCACAAATATGGTTAAAAGTTTGATTCACATATGATTGAAAAACATTCACATACACTCCATATGGCTTGTGTATCTAACAGTAAATATATTAGTCTTCTATGAATGGCCATAACTTTGTTTGGAACAAAGGAAACTACACAATGTTCTTTCTCCTGGAAAGAAAAAGTTCAGCATTGCCATTGTCATTCAGAAACAGCTGCAGCTGTAGGCCATGGTGCACAAATCCAATAACAGTTTAGATTAAAACAGAAGATCACCTCAGCCACTCACATTTGCTGCAGAAACCTAATAGGTGTACTCTGTAACGTTGTTAGTTTACTGTAATTACATTCAGAGCGCAGACACACATGGGTAAGGTTTGTGAACGCCTCTGCAATTTCTTTTGTGTACTTTATGTCAAACTTTCGGTTGATCATTTGTGTATTTAGTATTTGATTTAAAGATATAACAAATTTGACAAACCAGTTATGATTTTCATTGTCTTTATTAGTAATTCAATACTTATCTAACGGGCCAAATCGTTTCAGGTAAAATCTCCATTTTAAACCCACATGTCAAAACATTTCCACCAAGATAGGGACACTTTTCTTTTTTTGTTTTTACCAGAATCTGTACGGCACAGAGAAGCAACTCTTCAGGGGGAAAACATCAGTCCTTTTCAAGTCAGACATCACAAGAGTCAGTGAGCCATTAATGGAAATTGATGTGGGAGACTTTCCATAATACTTTACTAGCTGCTCACCTCTCAAACCTATCTCAAACAAGAGATACCCGATTTTGGGGATTATTTTTAATAGAGTAACTAGACATTATATGGCAACATAATATTGTTTTGATTTAGAAAATAAGACACTGGGAGCATGTCCAACATGTTAAATACTGAAACTACATCACTTCCAACCTGTTGTTGATATTGTTCAGTGGTTACTTGATACAGTGACATTGTGAATTAATTAACACACCCGATCACAACAGATTACAGCATTCACATTCATAGCAAATAGATGTATTCCATAAACACCGTACAAATATAACCTGACTATATTATTTGAGATTTTAACCAAATTTGAACCTCGAAAATGTAGAACTTCAGCTGAGATAGCAGCAAAACAGGAATGTCTACATCAACACACGGTAAAAAAATATACACTTACTCCATAGATAAGGACAGACTGCCTTCGACAGTATATATGCACAATAAAGTGGTTAGTAGATAGAAATATATTTGGTATGAAAGTTTAGTTAAAAATATCAATAGATTCTTCAGTGTGCAATTTTTTTTACATTTCAATAAAGTAATTCTGCACAATATTTCTTGCATGTTAACATGTTATGCATTAACGGACTGTCTTTAGTTTTAATATGGGAAGATCATAGCTTTAAAGCCGGCATTGGTTCCTCCTATAAACTCAGAAAATGTAATAAAAAAAAAGAAAAGAAAAGAAAAAGAAGTAATTTCCATGTAATTAGATGTTTTGAAGACAATTGAATGCAAAGTCTTTAACAGCCTGATTACTGAATGACTTTTGAGAAGAAGTCACAATATAAAGCATCCTGATCTTCAACATCAGAAACAATTGTGCAAGTTATTTGTGCCACATGATAGAAGCGTAAGCTAAGCAGCAAACAATGATATCCATACGGCTCCAGTCCTTTAAACACAGGTAAAAGCCATGCACAAGCAGCATTAGAAGTTGACGATCTGATAAGACTTGAACAGCATAAAGATATAAGAAATCACTTCAGATGTCCCGGGCAGAATAGGAGATATCAAATATTGATGTCCATGCTGGGATTCACCTGCAAAAAAAACATGAAAACTCACAGTGACTTGACTGAATTATAGCTGATGTTACGGTCCATTTGGTTATGAGGAAATACGTTCGCCAACAGAGTCCTGTCTGACTTGGAAGTCAAGAATGTCATGTAAACAGGACGCCATATCTTCCTTTGAGGAAGAGGTTGTGAGTTAAAGAACAATTGAAAGGACGGAAGGGTGAAACCTAATGTCAACATCAGATTAACTAAAACAATGTTTCTTTAAAATAGTGTATCTTCAAGAGGAGCAAGCAATAAATACACATACTACTAGTATACATATACATTTATGCATTCTTTGATATTCCTGTCTGTGTGTTTTATACTGTATTACATTACTTAAAATGTGTGTGTGCTTAATATTAATATTATTAGAGGTCTACTAAAAGCAGTGAGACACTCCGACATCTGCTTTAGTAGCACAAGCTGACTAACTGTGGTGCCACCTAGCAACATTTAATAGTCAAAGAGTTACGAGGTGCTTTCCATAGGTAAATCAAGAGTAAAACATTTAATGACTACAATGGTAACAAGTGAGATAAGAAGAGGCATTAAGAAAAAGTAAGACACGCAAAAACAGGCAAATTCAAAAGTAGAAAGATACTGTAAAGGGTTATGTTTTTTTTTTAAATATACACTAATCTTTAAAGTATAATATTTTTAACCCTTAACCCTTTATATATATTATATATATATTTCTTTAGGGACATATGATACATTTCTGTAAAAATAAAAGTGTGAATTATGGACTAGTTTATATACCCTTATCACACTGGATATCTCCCCTGTATCTATAGAGGGAATTATAGATTTCCGTCAAATGGGTAGAACATTCTGAATGGGATTAGGCCTGCATTGGTTCTTCTTTGGGCAGTATAAACAGAAGAAAACTATTTATTTTCAATTTAAAAAAAGAACAAACCTGTATTTGACATCAAAGAGGGTTGAGTCATCCTCATCATCGTTCTCCTCATTAAGAGGGGCCATCTCCACACGCTCTGCAGGTGTCGTTATAATGTCGTATTTTCGTGTTTTCCTGATCCGTCTCCCAGATCTGTGGGAAAACGTTGCCAAACATGAGACGAGCACAAGACATTAAATCTCACCATTTAGGCTGACTGACTAAACCACATCAGCTGTAAACCTATTTTAGTTTTTGGTGAGAATTAAAGTGATAAAATGGTGAGTTCTGAAGGACCATGCTCCATGCTTTCCTCAGATAAAATAGTACTAATTAATATTAATTAAATTGTGATAATTGATTTATCAACCAAAATGCCAAATATTCTGTATAGTTACACCTTTTCAAATGTGAAGATTTGCTGTTTTTTTAGTTTTATATCTTTGCAAAACATTTTGAAGACAGCAAACTGGGCTCTGGTAACTTGTGATGGCCATTTTTAAGTTTTTCTGATATTTTACAGACTAAAAGATCCATCGATTAATCGAGAAAAATATCAACAGATTAATCAGTGATGAAAATGATTATTAATTGCAGCCCTAACATGAAATATGGTTATAGTAAACCTAATATAAAGTCAGTAAATGTGATAAATAAAAAGATGATGTTAAGGATCAAAACTGTAAAAAAAAAAAAAAAGATATTGTCTACTTCACACAGGTCACAGGTCTACACATAAGGACACAAAAAGCCTAGGCTATATAATATATATAATACCATCAGGTTGCTTCAAGTAGCCTACTCATAGTCTACACTAGAATTCCCTGTAGGAACATAAGCCTATTAATAGGCCCAGACCTGAAACAACCATATGATCCTAATCGATTAATTTAAAAGGAACACTAAATCGCAACATTTATACTGTTACCTACTGTGACTGCATCATTGTAAGGCTGCTTATTGGCCTTACAGCTATTAACCGTATAGCATTAACCTGCTTACCTGACCACTTTGATGACTAGGCATGTGATGAGAACAGCTGTTAACACGCAGATGAAAATAACAATGTTTTTCAGAGTTGGAAGATACGTTATTATTGATGAAATCCGGGATCCCACGGCGGCATCTGTGACATTATGTGTCAGTTCATCTTGGCTGATGATGGATGATGTAGAATTTAACTGCGTCGCGGGTGAAGAATGAGTTTGTAGTTCGCCACCGACAAGCCAAAGAGCCGCGATAATAAAAGTTAAAACCGGATTGTATGTCACCATGGTGCTGAAATAAAAAAAATCAAAATGCAAGCCAGGATGTTCTTTCAGTAGCTTCTCCAAACTAGATGAAATGCGACAGCAGCTGTCACATTATAGAGCATCGGCTTATCACTGTTAGTTTTGGCTATTTACACAATAATGCGAAACGCAAATATCCATCTTCCTCCTAGTGCAATCGTCTCCAAATGGTGGACTTCTAGGTGGTAACTGATTTGCCTACACAAACGTGTTTCCCTTGAGGTGAGTTACAGCAATTCCTTCCTTATTGCATTTGGACTGCATGGAGATGGGGATTATCCGCCTCCGGAAGAGCTCCGCAGGCTGGCCTACTGTTCCCGGTGCTGAAGAGGAGCATTATGTGGGCTTGTGCTGCATTCAAGGCAGCTTCGTACTTTTAAATAAAGACCTGCTGTCAACAACAAGACATATAGCCTATGTTGGCAACTTCAGTCGACTATTTATTTTAGTGGCTTATGTTTAATTACTCTTTTAAAGAAAAATATCATAATAATAGCCTAATAATAATAATATTAATAATACTAATGTTACCAATAGGCTACATTTAGATATCAAGTAGCCTACTTTTACTTAAATAAAAGTAGCAATAGCCTACCAGTGTAGAAGTAGTCTACTCTGTAGCCTACCTAAACGTACTGCATCCAAAATCTTAATTCAGTAAAAGGCATAGACTGTAAGTCATAGCCTACCTGCCAACATTTGGTGGTGGTGGTGGGGGGGGGGGGTTAAGCGCTGTTAAGTAGGCTACTATAAAAGAGTTTTAATGTGCTGGGTAATGTCATTTTCCCACCGTGCGCTACATTAAAATTAATGCGACACACCTTAAGAATGGATGTTGTCGATATGATTAGGTAAGATGTATGTAAATTGTTGCCCCCAACACTGTTGAAATTTACAGCTATATTTCGGTTTCTTTGCGGGAACACCCCATTACTCGCTTTCGGGTCTGAGCTTTCCGTGAAGCTTGCGCAGAGATCAACTGCGCAACTGGGTTATAGGTTGCCAGGTTGAGGTCAGAAACGGGTTGAAAATTGTAGGCTATATGGTGTGTGGATTGTGTGAATTCGATGCGTTTCATACAAGATCTGACAACTGGTCAACATTAGACAAACATATTGGTCCGATGATTTATAAAGGAGTTTGGGGTCTGCAAATTATGGGAGTTTCCCTGGAGAAATAACAAACCTGGAGAGGTCCGGGAGGCAAAATTACGAATCCCATTATGGCCACGCCAAGACCCGCCCTACGAAGCAGCTTGATTGGTTGAGGTTATGCATTTCACCTAGAGTGGTTATAAGTTTAGGATAGCCGATTGGTCAGTCTAGGACCTGTAGGCTACAAACAGAGCCTGTCTATGGAGAGCCTGTTCACTCCCTATCTCACTCCCTATTAGCCCCATTGTACCAACCCGGAATTTTCCCGAGAGTGGAAGTTCTCCCCTTATTAGACATTGTCTGCTACAAATTAGGTTACGTTGCCTTGCGTAAGCATGGACGCCTGGCCAATAGTAGCTATTGAAGGGCGGGTCTTGGCGTGGCCATAGTGGGATTCGTAATTTCTTTTTTTTTTTTGTGGGATTCGTAATACCGAGTCCGGGAGATAGGGCTAAAAAACGGGAGAAACCCGGGAAAAACGGGAGTGTTGGCAGGTATGCTGTAAAAGTACGTAATTATGAGAATCAAAATATAGCCTACTTAAAGTACCAAAAGTAAAACAACTCGTTATGCAGAATGATAGGCTATTAGTGGATTATAATTGGTAAAGCATAAGCATATAGGCCTACTGCCAGGTAGCTTAATCTATAGTAATTCATCATAATGTATTCGTTGATTTATATTTTGTATTAATAATCTCAATCTGCAAAGTCACTATATGCATGGTTTGTATTTAGTGGCAGGGGAGAGAGGTGTGGGGATGGCTCATGAGAGCAGTGTCAGGTGAGTTGATTGACACAGCTGGTGCTCAGTCTAATCATACTCTCCCTTTAAATGCAGTTTAAGTGTGCTGGTACCTCAGATGACTGCCACACACCAGAGACCAACCGCCACGCTGACTTTGACTTTTTGTTGTCTAGTGAATTAAGTTTTGGAAACTACGTGCGCCAGAAAGATGGGCAACCAGAGAAGCACGATTACTCAACGCAGTATGTGTTAAAAGTGTGTGAGAACAGTTGTCCAGATAAAGGATAACCTTTAATGACACCTAAATTGTCAAAAAAAAATAGTCAAATGTATAACCGTTAAAAAAAGAACACATCCTGTCTGTGTTTGTGTGAAATAGTAGCCTAGCATGTAAACCCCTCCATCAGGTCTTATTGCCCCACATAACAAGAAACTACACAGAGGACCTTGCTGTCATCATGGTTCTGTTTAGAGTGATTCTTATAGTTGGATCTCTTGCATATCGCTGCATTGTTCCTTTTGCTAAAGAGACACCAGCCAACAGTTATGCAGGTTATTGGATGCCTGTGACAAAACATTAAATATAGTGCTAATTATTTATTCTACATACTTTCTAAATACATAACCTTTACTACTTTTTTTTTTTTTTTTTACACACAGTGAGCCTTGGAAAAGTCGCAGGTCCGTCATCTCTTACCACATCGCTTCACATTTGTGGTTGACTGGTAAGTCGCAAATTCCCGACAGCATCTGAACGCAGCATTTCTCCGTTCACCCGTGGGCCAAACAAAATTTCCAAGGGCAGCAGACTCCCAGGTCACAAGACAAGTGATAAGCAGTCAATTGATGAGTCACGGTGATAATCAGTCAGCAAATCTATAGGCATAATGCAAACACACATTCAATCTTTGTCTTTGTCTCACTCAGACAAACAAAAAGCCACAATTATGCTTTATCTCCATTTATATTTCAACTAGACATTGGGTTTAGGCTACAATCTGCATAGTCCTATTGAAAAGGTAGACCAACACTTAATTTACTACTACACAGAATCCCTCTGATGGCTAGTGGGTAGGGGACTTCATTTATCTGAAAACAGACATAAGACATCCTGTTTAGTTTTGTCTGTTTTTATGTCATGTCTGTTTCTGTACACCAACTACTGTATGAGAGCTATTTGATCAAAGCCCACCAGATGGCAGCACAAAATAACAACTGCAGCTTGCATTTTCCTTCAATACCAAGGTCATATTCAGCACTGACTGGTTCAATGGTTTGAGTAGGCCGATCTGGAGCAGGAGAGGAAGTGAGGAATACTGTCCACAAACATGCACACAAAACCATAAAGTGCCTGTGCATTAGCTATTTTTGCATGGAGTTGTATTACTTGTTGAGGAGATTATTTCCTCTTCCCCACAAGGGAAGATGCAAATCCTAAACTAAAGGGGGTTGTCACATTCTGAGAGGACGGCCTGAACTTTGCACAGAGAAGCAGCTCTTATGTGACCAGAGTGATCAGGTTACATTGTTTGTAGAGGAGGGTCTGGCAAAGCGAGACTACATTGTTTGAAACTTGGCTTATACCACAGTTTCGTTTTTTTCATGCTTCACTTTCAGTTTAGCTGCTATTAAGCACATACTTGAAAAAAATAAGTTTAGTCTACAATACAGTCATGAACTTTAGTCACGTTGATTTTCAAACTTGTACTAAACTAATCTTGTCCCTGGAAACTCCCTCGATACCTTACCATTAATCTCCGCTGTTTGTTAAACATGACCACACCAGTACCTATACAGAATCATTTGTCTTGCTAATAGACAAGCAAACAAAGGAACCCATCCTATTGTTCTTATGTCAACAGTTACAGGTTATTTGCAATGTAACATGATGTTTGGTGTAATTCTTTTACCTGAAATACAACACTCATGAATGCAATCCTGCCTGTTGTTGGTGCTTTAATTCTGCTAGGGCACAGCTTCTGCAACAGTGTTGCAAAAAAACCAAATTGCTGCATTTGCCTTCCCATTCTGACAAGGAAATGTTTCATGTTAAATGCTAAATCTTTGCTGTAGGTTAGTGTGAGTCCAGAGTGTGCCTATGTGTCATTGTAAATGGTATCAATGGTAAATATAAAGGGCCTGTATAATAATACCTTTCCCTGCTGACTACTAACTGAAGTCTCTACTAGCCTATATTAAATGGCAACCTGTATGCTACATTAATGACACATTTGTTTAGTGTCCTAAAATAACATTGTATCAAATACAGCGGGAAAAAACCTGAACTATCCATATCAGTTAAACAGTCATTTATTTAGCTTTCCTTTTTTTTCTTTTATTCCCACCTTTTTACCTATCTCCACAATAGTAGTAACAACCTGCCTTACGTGAAACCAAATTGGTTTAAGAGAGGGTTATTATTCAATAAGCTTTGTGTTGCAACAACAGGGTCCATTAGAGTACCGATAAAAAAGCACAATTTTAGAACATTCAGGTGACTTACAAATATAAAGATAAAAGACACTACATAGGTCATTTTGGTATCTCAATAGATTTGGTTGGTAAGCAGTTCCCTGTTGAAACCAATCTAACCGTCAGTCATGGCTGTGTTCACTTCACTTGTAAGATCCAGATTTGTAATGCACTTGCAGGGCACTACTGTTGCTAGGCTGAGGATCTTTTTAAAGAAATCTTCCACTGCAGAGAGCATGCGTTGTAGTGTCAAACATCTCATTGGTCAGTGATGGGGGTGGAGTGCATACCACAGACTCCATTGACTGTCCAAGAAAGGCTGCACTGACTGAACAGCCAAAGTTTGCTAAATTTGGTTGTCCCCATTAAACGTTGTTCAAACTTTTTACAGTTAAAATAAATATGTTCAATCTAATTGATTTTGTCACAGGCAGGGCAGGCATTCATGTTCAGTCATTAGTATCCTTATTTAGAGGAGCCTTGATAAAGCAGCTTTCCAGTCTTGACTTTCAGAAGAATTGTTGGTATATGTATAAGCTTAAAAACAAAAAAATCCATCCTGTGCATGGCATATCTTACTCCAAAAATGGAGTGGTGCATGGCCTCAATCACACCCTCATTACTGTGAAATGGTGACAATTATACTATCACTATCAGGAACTGAGCCTGATGTCTGAACTACTGTATGTTGTAGGCTAAAGCATGTTCTTGATCATGTAATGACATCGCTGCACATGAAACATACTATTTTCTCCAAACTTTAAACGAGGCTTGTGTTTCTGAAGCAAGACACAGAGGTTACTACCATAGACTGTATAAACAGGTTACTACTACACATCAAATATGTGTTTTGAGGTAAAGTGTTCCGATATTGCTGATGGGAGGAAAGTCTGAAAACGGGCACACTGGACCAGTACCAAGAGAAAATGTGTTTATCTACCCCTTAGCAAACATGTTCACATATCTTCATATTTGCAGTACTATCATTTAGTATGACAAATGTATCACTGGTAAAAAAAATAAAAAATAAAGAGTTTAATCATAACAGTAGGTCACACAAAATAGTTATTTACTATAAATGTTGACGTAAATTAACGTCCAATTTAGCTTGATTTGATTGGTTTGCTGAGTAAAAAGTGTAGCTATTCCTTCATGACTAAAAACAACGTTCAAATAGTTTTCTTACGCCACCTTTGGTGTTTTAAGAAAACGTTTTCAAATGTACTAGCCTACTATAGGTTTGGGCTAAGGCAGGAAGAGTTTCGGCGGGTTAGAGCTAGCTAGATGGGGCTGGAGAGGAAGTGGAGTTTGGCTTACGTTGAGAGGAAAGTGGGCAGAGCCGCTGAAGGATATCAGCTCAGGCGGAGGCAGAGAGAACACACACAACAGAGAAGCAAGTCGTCGACAACGGAGAAGAGGAAGGGCGGAACGATGCGGCCGAAAGACCCACCAAAACGACGAAAATCGCCCAGAAATGCGACACAGACAGGGGTAGATGACGGCGGATAGACAAGGGCTGGGAAATGGGTAAGAACCTACGAGTAATCTTATATTTGTAGCTGAAAAATACGAATCGGGTGTATGGCAATATGGTGGATACAACGACAGTAAGACGCAGTGTTGTAAAAATGGCCATGATGTGCTGTCAGCGAAGAATACTGAAAACGATGTAGAAAGTGTAAAATATCTTTAATTGTGTTTTAGTTGATGGAATTTGCATGTTTGGTAGCTCTGCTTCGTGTTAACTAAGTTAATATTTAGACAAACACATTTGTTCTCGACTTGTTGGGAGTTATTTCATCCTACGCATTTAAAATTTGCTTTGTCCTTGAAAGGGCAAATGCCCTTGTATGAATTTACTCGACAAAAACATCAAGTATAAGCAGATGTTTCGTCTTTTAAATGTTGTATTGAGAATGATTGGCATCAACACAACAAACTGGAGCATTTTTTTGTTTCTTTTCAGTATATTAGTTTTTTTGAGGTTTTTCATCGAATTGTAAATCAAAAGAATATTTAAAAATCGATAATTTTTCACATTATCTTACCACATAGTGTACAGATGTAGTTACTAACTATATTTAAGTAAGTGTTAGATGCTTAATACTAATTAATTAAAAATAGTTTAAATAAATTGTAACAATTGTCTAAGTGCTCAAAATATGAATATTGACTGCAATTCTTCCATTGTAGACACTCTACATAAACTATACTTTATTTGTTTGCCAAAAAATAGGTAATAAAAGCTTAGACTTCGAAATACAAAATAGGGTGTTGGCTTTTAACCCTTTCAGGCACTGAATGGAGAATTAACTTAAATATGTACATTAATTTAGTTTGCCATTTACATTACACCTGCAAGACATGTGAAGAAATATTTTGTTAGAAAGCCTCACTATTAGTAATTGAATTTGAGAAAACAAAATACTGTATTAAAATTAAATAAATAAATTAATCTTAATATCACATTAGTATGGACAAGGTTGTGGATGTCCACACATGAAGGCAAGTACTACACATAATAAAACAGATTACAGTATTTCATAATATAGTTCTATCTTAAGCTATATTGTTAAATCCAAAGGATTAGTACCACCCTGCACGTAACAAAATGTCTTCTCAAAGCTATTCTGAATAGGATGTTACTGTTGAAGGCTCATTTAATTCCATGTTGAGCCACCAAGACAAAGATGAAACCTTTTCCCTACTAAATATGCTACCACTTATTGACGATTTTCTTAATGTTAATGAGCTGTGAAACATTCTCAAATCTTTAAAATATCTTAAAACAAATAGCCTATTCTTTTCCAGTTTGTATGCCAACGTAAATTGCAATTTTCTTAATTGTGACTACAAAAATGATCATACTCTTGTTTTGTATTTTGCAGGAATTCCCTTGATGTTTTACGAATTGCGTCAAGAAGAAACAAGTTCATCTGACCCAAGCTAAATGGTATGTTTCTTTTAACCAGTCAAGGCGTAAGTGTTTGCAGACTAACTAGCTTCATTGTCTTTACTGCCACATACATGTAGCCAGTAGGGTGTGCTGTTGTCACATTTTCTTTCTGAACCTTTATTTTTCTATTTTAAAGGGTTGACATTTAGCCACCATGGAGTCGCAAATTGAAGGTTTCGGAGATTGCGCTGCAACAGAGATTTGTAAGTATCACTTTTTAAAGTAGATTACATGTGTGCAGAAAATTCCTTGCGTAGTATTTCTGCATTGAACTCTTCAAATTTGTCAAATTAAATTGACAGTTTTTTTTTACTGACCAAATAAACAGCAGAGTGAACAGTGTATTCTTTCACTTCTGTGTGTGTCATTATTAGCAAATACCTCTTGAAGTTGTGTTTAATGTAGTTTCTATGCATTATAGCGGTTAATTCTGACTGAAAGTGGCCTAATGACGATGTTGTCGTGTTTGAAGGTAGGACAGTTCTGCCCCCTAGTGTATAATGTGGCAAGGACATACAGATCAATAAAAAATGCGTACGTGATCAAACACCTGACTCTAGGAGAGACATTTCATGTTTTTTTTAAAATAGTATGTAAATTCAACTCAAATTGTAGAGTACTACTAAAATAGTTAAATAGACAGTTAAGTATACTGCTGAAACGTAATTAAAATCATAGGATGTGCACAGAAGTTGTCTTCAACGTTAGCCTCTTTCGCAAGCTTTTTTGAATATTCAAAGTGTTGAAATAGTTTTTAGAGTTAACAAATAAACATTTAAAGTGATTCCTTTATGTATTGGATTTTAATAAAAGTTCAGTTATTTAAAAAATGTTTTGTATTACTTATATATTGTTTAAAAATAACATTCAGGTTTGTAATAGGTTCATAACTGTCTTCTGACTAGCTCACTAACCCCCATGAAGCATTTAAAATCATTATTCATTTTTGTCTAAACATGTCCCATGTAATAAAAAAACCGCGTTAGTCACATTGCACTCGGTCATATTTAGAACAGACATTTTAAAACACTAACTGGCTCCTAGTAGGGTTGCACAATGAATCTAATAATCAACATTAAATGAACAGGATTGACTTCAATATTGACGTTTTAAAATGTGTGCTTCGCTCACAGAAAAACTAAATATAAAAACAAAGTACTTTCTAAACTACCCGTCAGCCACCAGGGGGCGATAAAGATGTTCTGGCATCACTTTTGGTGAGCTGTCATGCCGCTGTGCATGCACCCTGTAGTGGCTGCCTGTGAAAAATTTTCTTGAATGACTACAAAACACTACAAAGTCCAGTACGATAAATGCATGAAGGCCAAGAAGAATAGCCTTACTAATGTTGCCTCACTGAATCGCGATCCTTGTCCAACATCAACTCAGACCTCAATAACAGCGTCGCTGTAGCCTGACAAGCCAGACCCACATCAAGATGTTGGGTCTGGGAACTCACCATTGACAGGGCTCAATCCGAGGGGCGGGATAAACTGTTGTCTTTCAAATTCCCTCTGCACGTAATATGGATAGCGCCACAACCAGGCAGAGCAACAAAGAAGGTAGCAAAGCTAGTTGATAGATTAAACTTTTGCCGTATCCGGTCGGCAAAACTCCCAACACATCTTCCTTTTTTAAGAATGATTTATGTGCCGTTCTTTGTTCTTTTCTCAAAGAAAAGCTTAACTCCAAGTCTTCCAGAAGATCGCTGTTCCCAGCAGCAGCAGCCAAGACTGTATGGCTGCAGCAGCCATAAGCCCATCAACTGACTCTATACACAATGTGATTGGCCTGACCAGAATTTGGTTTTTCCAGCTCGCAAGCCAACGGAGAGTGCCTAGACCCCCAGGCTGCAAAAAATTTGCTGCCGCTAGGGTGCGTCTAGATTTCTAGGCTAGCGTCGCTGTACAGTGGGTCACCATATCCATCCTGCTCCATAAGACAGACTGAAATAACAAATGCAGTTGCATTCCATTTGGTCAAAGATATGGGTCCTTAAAGTTAATTAATCGTAATAAGTAAAAGTGATCTCAATATTAATCATCAAATAATCGTTATCATTTTGGCTATTATCGTGCAGCCCTAGCTCCAAGGCAACAAGTGAGTTTGGATTTTTGATCCCAAAAGATCCGATCACGCTTCAATTTCCGCAGTGCGAAGATACTGGCCATTCAGACTCTTAGTACAAATCAGCTCGGGAGAATAATGCTAACATCGCTCATACTGCCGTATCTGTCAGTAGTTTGACAACCTGTACAACATCCCAAATTTGATTACATTTACAGTTTTGATAACTTGTTAGTTGCCAAACTAGTGGCATTTTGCAAGGGTAATTGTAAAAGAACTATTGGGTATACAGTTTCACTCTAGAAATTCAATTTAATTATGACCTGTAGAGGGCATCATACAATTAATTTCATTAATAGCTATTTGCTCAACATAAATTTAATATTAGGTGCCATGAGGTGCATTTGATCTGTGTTGTTCATCATTTCCTCATCCTCATCATTCCGCCAGTATTTTTGGTTTGACACCTGAAGAAAAAAAAAAATCTTTGACAACCCCAAAATTTCAGCCTAATGCTGCCATTATTAGAGGCTGTGATGATATTTTTTTGCCAAAATGGCATTGCAGAAACTTTTGTATGTGAATGTTAGGAAAAGGCACATTTTAAAACCGAAAAAAAAGTCTTAACTTGCAACATAAAACAACAACAATTTCTTGTGATAAGGGATGCATTGATAAGGAATCTCTGAAACAATAATCGTAATTTATTAAATATTTTCCATGGACATTGCGTAACTAAATAATGACAGCAAGCCGCTCTTAGCCTAGAAAAGCAATTTTTCAAATTTTTTAAGTGTAACAAATGGCTGTGTAAACTAAAAAAAGCCTAAAGAACCTCAAATCAAAACCATACAGTTAGCAATATGAATTGCTTAATTTGAGACTTTGACTTTTAGTAGATTTTAAAATAAAAAAAATGTTGCAGTCAGTTGACAACTCTGAGATACATGAGTTTCCCAGGAGCACATAAATGCACCACACAGGACAAGAACTGTCAACGGACTCAGTGACGTGTTTGGTTCACGTCTGCACAAGCCCTAGTTGACAATACCGGGTGCTTTACTGATTATGTACTACAGGCATAGCTTTTTCGGTTATTAAAAACCAGAAACCGTAGCTTGCCTGGAAATGAAATTCCAGCACAAACATTTTTCGTATAGAACATCAGCTATTAACCAATAGTTGTTGTTACAGTTAAGGTTGGCGAGAATTGTGTATTTTCTTCAAAGTCAAATGACTGTATGCTGGAAAATGCCGGGTTTTTTTGACAATCATCTATATATCTATGTCAATTACAATTAATGTTTAAAATCAGAAGATCCAAATGCCAGGTCCACTTATTTACTATTTATGTGTGAATGTGATGTTGATATGGGTATACAAATATCATGTATCATTCATTGTTTGTCATATTTTCCACAGCGGAGGAATGAGACCGGTGTGAAGATTTTCGAATTTTGAAGAAAAAGAAGACAGCTCTGTAAGTTTTCCATGTTTGACATGAGTATTTATTCACATGGCATACTGAGCTTATTAATATAATCGATAGAAAATATGACTTTCTAGGGATTATAGGTTACCTATATCTTATTAAGATTGGTTGAGGATAACTCACTCCTATTAAAGCATACCCTACATTTATCTGGAATGTATTGCTGCCATTCACTTTTAGTTCTAAAGGCTAGCAAAATACCTAGGTGTTAGCAGGTAGGGTGCATAAACAAGGGTTGCGTTTGTAAATGTAACTCTATCGTAATACATGTGTAACAATTCTCATAAAGGTCGCTACTCTTATTATTGATTATTATAAGCTATTTTTACTGTGGCTTTATGTGGACATTGGCTGCGATGCTAACCCATTTCTCCAGAGTTTGTATATTCTCAGCTTTTGCTTAAATCTGTATTGGTTTATCGCCTAAAGTTGAAAACATGATAAAACATGGCCGATACAATGTCACAACTTTTTTTACTGTCATATTTCAACACTTCTGACTCGGCTACTAGGGACATTAGTTTTAGATATCTGAAAACTGATTGTTTAAAGGGTTGCTTTAATAATTATTGGATGCTCTTTACGTTGTCCATCTGTTGGTTGATCGTGTATTGGCTTTCATGACTTGGGTAAACATTTTGTCAATTTAGGCAATGGATCTTAATTTGCATACTGCATTGTTCGCTCACATGCCAGTGTTTTGTTGATCGTAATTTGTTTGAACATCACTGTTAAGTTCATGCAAAACATGTTGTGAAACAGGCTAACTCAAAAATCATCATACCCTGGTGGTCAGTTGATAAATGTTTCTGCAAATAATTGTAGCATTTACTTAACTCAGACTTCATTATGTTGATTACTTCAAATCTACCAAACAAGATATAAATTCAGAGCCTAAGAACAATTTACAGTATAGCTTGTTGCACTTCATACTGTATAACTTAGTACCAAGAATTCTTATGTGTGAGATTCTGCCAAAATCTTTTCATGTGATGCAAACAATGTTGTATTGAATGTCTTACTGGAATTTGGCTGTAGTATTTCAACAGCTTTGATCCTTGGAACAGTTATGTCGATTAATTGCGAACACCCTCCCCCCCCCCATCTGTAGTTAGCATTCTTTCGATATAATGACTTTTAATTACAATGCGAAAAGCAATTTTGTTTAAAAAAATAAAAGTAACTGTACTTGCACAAACTCATTTTAGAATAGCACGCACTTCCGCAATGCTAGCTAACGCAACTTAAAGCTAGCCATCCATGTATGTTACTGAACTATCTTAATTTTAGTCTCGTTTAGCATGCCTTCTTTAACTACTGGAATATTTAAACTGAATAATTACTCATTTCAGTTGCACTATGGGCTTACAACTTTTCCTTCTTTTTTTATCCTATCAAGACGCCATTCAACTGGATATTGCTGAGGTGGAGACAGCGTTGTTTAACGTGAAGATGGCAAAGTGGTTTGGCAGTTAGCCACATTTTGACAAGATGAAACTTTTTTTCTGACTGTACTTTCACGATGGATTTTTTTTTTTTTACGACTGTGGACGCTGGAACACCGTTGCTGGCTGTACAGCGGACTTGAAAAAGTACACTGTTTTTGGAAACAAAAACCAGCCTTTGTACATTTGATATTCAAATGTTGTTTTTTAAATAAAGTGTATCTCGTATTTTTTTTTTCCTGGCATTGTTTCTTTAGCTAATTTCCAGAAAATTACAAGAGGATATTTGGCGTATTATTTTGATAATGTTGAAGTCCATTAGCTCGGCTGTTGGTTTTAAATATTTCAGCTAATCCGTACAACAAATTCATTTGGTTAGCACTGACTTTGTGTCACTATACGTCAAGGTTTGACCACATCATTTATAAGCTAGCATAGTTTACGGTAAACTTCGTACTGGGTTGATGAATCTCCTGATGTAATGCTCTCTTTTTCGGGTGTTCTACAAAGAATATTATCGCTGGATTGGTGAGATAAAGGAAAAGGGGTAATACATTAATGAATTAAAACAGTTGAATACACAAATTTTTGTAAGGTACGTTGCAAGTAGTTAAGATTTTGGTCTTAACAAAAATGGTTTCCAAAGACTTTCTAAAATGGCTCCTGGCTGTCCTCCTTCCTGTCTGAGCAGGAAGTGATGCAATTGGTGCAACAGAACAAATATACTTTTATAAAGCCTCTTGGTATTCTTACCTTTTTTGAAGTGGGGAGTAAAGGTCTCAACTTCAAGTCTGGGGCTGAAAATAAATGTAAGTTTATATAAAAGCAAATTTTAAACCTAATAAAAGGGGTGGGACTTAAACATCACCTGAGTGTGGGGTAAATGGAAATAACGTCAATCAAAGGCAAAGCTTTCAGAGCTAGGAAGGAGCTCTAGATGGCGGCTGAGCCTTGGGAAGGGTGCCATGGGCTTTCGTCAGACCGTTTCTCCTGCCCGTTTTTCGACCGCGACCGCTTGCTTTTGACTAAAATTTAAGTTCTGTGATCGTACGATAGGTGTTTTATTAAGAAAATAGGCGTTTTGCGAGGTTTTTGGGCTGATTTTTCGAGTTGTACGAGCCGTCTGTGCTGAGGGAGTGCTTGTCGTTGTTTTCCATACTGGTCTCTGGCAGCCATGGCGCGCCTCCATTTTTAGTGTGCTGCTCTCCTCTGTCGCTCAGAGTCTGACAGCAGATGAAGACTTTTAAAGGCCTATAATGTTTTCGAAACAAGGCTCTTTTTTGTAATTTAGCGTCACGTTATTATTTTTACAGTTTATTTTTATTCGACTCGGATAGAAGGCTGTGATAGATCGAACGTGAATCTAATAGTTCTTTTGTAGGTTACCACATTTCTTCACATTGAATTGGTCTGTTTACATTGTGTAGTGCATCATTTACTAATTTTCTCATCCTTAAATCTTATTTTTCTAACCCTTCATGCGATGACGCAGTTGGAATTAATTGCATGCGGCTTGATCCGTGGACTATAACGACATACGTTGGATATTTAACGTATTGTAGCAGCACCTGTCATTTTCCTTAGATATATTTTAAATCAGCGATGTAAATAATGATACTCAAATCCTTCGATTTAATGCCTTTTTTCATAACTCGTGTCGCACCTCCTGGATTTTAACTGCCACCTGAGCAAAGGCAATCTTGTGGGACTTGTATGATAGTTCACGCTTCCTCTAACTTTTTGACAGTAAATTCCAGGACAAAAGACCATCCTATTACAGATTTTCAGGATACTATCATGATGAAGAATAAAACTAAAAAACAAGAGGATGAAGGATCGACTCAAAGCAACGCATCAAGGTACGATCCTTATATTTACTTTTTTTTTTGTACCTTTTCCATATCTGGTGTGATTGTTTACCTTGTCAAGCATGGTTGATCACCTGTGTATACATTTGCGACGTGGTTTTGAAGAAGTGCACCACTGTCATGAATGACCTTGCTATTGTTTAATAGCCACACCCTGATTTTCCTACCATTTCTTTCACTCAAAACTGAGGTTTCAGGCCTGTGTTCAGACATCATTGCCCTCAAGATGTATGTGTTAAGACCACAACAAAACTCATTTGTCCTGTATTATGTTGCTAATTTGTCACAAATGTTTCATGTTCTGTCGCTATAATGTAATGACCTTGTCTAACTAACGTTAGTTGGTACTGCATTGCACCATTTTATCAACGTTGTTGCTTGGTTTTTATTTATTTCAGAAACATTGTATTGCTTTGGTGTTGCTTATGGTCATTAGTATATCCAGTCTTTTAGATTTCTTATAACATACTTTTGTCGTTAGTTCTTTGACCTTAAATCAGGTTGCATGTGGCTTCAATATAAATGTTTATATCAATCTGTAAGCTTTTATCTGGACCTGTATTTAAAGTTTTGACCAAGTTATGAAGTTTTAGGAAATCCAAGTTTGCTTATTCAAGTCCTTCATCCCAGATATTTTAATGCCTTGTACATAATCTTGTTTGCTTTAGATGAATAGCTAAACTCAAAACTACTACTTGTTTTGTGACGCTGTCAGTGTTGACATCCTTACGTAACATACCCTTTTAACCTCCAACTCTTTGATTTCAGGTGAATGCAGTTTTTACTTTTGTTTTGTGGGCTTTTTTGCAATGTGACAGTTTCAATTTGGCATGTTTGTCTTTACACACAATGATTGTTTAGTATTATTGTTATTAGAATTATTGAATGATTGCTTTCACTTGTCAAGCAACATATTTTATACATTGGTGGCATCTTTCCTATACATCCACTGTCATTTTTAAGTATCAAGTTTAGAAGACACTTTTTGTATTATTAACCTAATGGATATTGATGGTGTTAGTTGAAGCATCTGTCTTGAACATGTTTGATGCTTGTGAATGTTTTTTAAATCTGGCTTTATCTGTATTACTTGTCAGGTAGATTATATTTAAAGGCCTACAGCCAGAAGGGTTGACACTTAAACATTATATTTCTTTAACAATATTGTCTGCTGTTCTTTTTTAGAAAGATGGTAAATATTTGCAAACTGTATCTATCATCCTCAGGTATCTGAATCTTCAAATATAAAAACAAGTGGAAACACTACTTTATTTTCATCAATAAAGATGGTTTTTAAAACTAATATCAGGTGCATTTGCATGGTGTCAGAACAATGCAGAATTCAGGAATCGCACAAGTGACTAGCCATTTTTTTAAAAGATGTTTGTATTTAGTTCATAAATAATATGGCCCAACGTAAGTTTTTAGTGTTAGAATTGCTGCCATGTTTTACAAAAATGTGCAGCCTGATCACAATAGACTGTTGTGTTTTTAGATAAAGACACAGAAGTTTGGATACTAAATGCAGGTAATCACCCTCACAGCCTTTTACTGACTGTACACTGCAGCAGGTTACATCACAATTGTAGTTTCTCTGTGTGATCTTGTGGCAGCCATTTTAGTATTTTCAGCTGTGTGTGAAATATGTCTTCTGCTACTGATGACAACCTAACTTTTTCATACTGATAGATGAGCACTGTGGGCATGCACAGTAGCAGAAAGAGCAGCAGGAAATCTGGTGACTTAATGTAAAATTATATCTTACTCAAGTACTATATAAATGCTTTCCTGAGTCACAAAATGGCCCTTGCTTTGTGTGCCCAGCTTGCTCACTTATCTATTAAAACTGAGCTCAGAACTACATGGAGGAGGAACAGGAAGAGTTCATGAATTGGAAGGCCTGCACACTGCTCTATTATAGGCTAGATCTACGCCTAGCAACACGCCAGCCAATAATTTGAGATTATGCCCATGTCCCGCCCACTTTTGACCTTATTTAAAGCGGAAGGAGCCATGCGCTTCCGAGTTCGGTCATTGAGGCTGCTCGGCCGGCTACCTTACCTGCTCGTGTTGCAGGCTGTGAAATGTAATCCTATTTACATTAACACTAGTTAGATATTAATCATTTAGTTCCAACAATTTACTTCATGTTCCTCTTCAGTATTATTCCCATAGTTTTATAAATGTCAGAATACAGATGTGGTCATTCTTTAAAGAGTAAGGCAAATATAAATCCTTTGTTTTATCAAAACACCCACCCAATACATTAAATGACGATTTAAGCCTGTATACTAATTTCAAACTTTTAAGACACAAAGGTATGTCTGTCCAAAGCGATCCATGTAGGGCAATGATTCCTACAGATTTATTCTCAGTGAGTGCAGCGCCCCCATGTGCCCTGACGAGGTACTGCAGGCAGGGAAACCCAGACAGGAGAGGTCGCCATCATATTAATGTATTGTCATCTCCAAATATCAGCTAAGGTCTATTGAAATGGTGCAATAACAAAAAATATACTTTTGTATCAAAATGTAACTTAGTTGCATTAGGATATGCCCCTGTGACATGTAGCATATCATCTTGTTTTCAAAGGTCCCAAAACCATTTAATGCTCCTTGTTTGCAGTTTTTCTTTTCCTGAATAAATTACATGCGACAGTGGTTATCAGCTAGGGGGTTTCGACCTCTAAAGGTGACCCAAGATAAATCTAAGGAGTCATTTGTTCAGCTTTATTTTTTTAAAGAAACTTCTTTTACATACAATTTCTCTGATGTCATTTTTTCCTTTGAAACACTGAATAACTTCATCTCTTCAGGCCTTTACAATCCTTCAAATGGAACTATCTGGGAAGAACAAAAATCACAATTTTGCTAAATTGCTCACAACTCATTGCCAACTAAAGCCATAACCTGTGATGTGAGGTCACAGGTAGACATTGCTTCAATTTAAGGAGTCATAAGCTAAAATGGTTAAATCAAGTTTATTGAGAATATGAATTGGGCTAGTTAGTGTTCACTGTGTTAATACTTTTTTGTTCCACTGGATTATTTTACTGCTATGCATCTATGTCACAAGTAATTGCAGGTTAGCAGAGAGGAAAGATTAGTAACAAGTTTTAGTTATGAAATCACGTCTTACAATTTTCTAAATGACTAAGAGGATTTGTGTGCCTTAGAGGGAATGAGTTATTATAAGACTGACTTAGGAACATGCTGCATGATATAATTAGGTTTATGTTTCCTATTGGCTGATAGTCCCAATTTACTCATGCCATCAAGCTCTTGTAGTTTCTCCATGTCGTAGTGAGAGTGTGTGCACTTTGAGTTTGAATTTCAAGACATTTTTAAGTTTCCACAACTCCACTCACGTTTTGTCATGTTGTGTTGTTGGGTGTACAGAATTATGTAAAACAGAGCTCAACATTTTCACTGCGGAATCGAAAGAATGAACATGTTCTTGTTCCTGTAGCAATTCAGCCTCAGAGGAATCCAACAGATCTGCGTCAGAGTCTGGGAGTCAGTCAGAGAGCGAGCATGGCAGCGAGCAGAGGAGATCCCACAATTCTGAGTCAAACAGCTCCTCAGAGTCAGAGAGTCACTCAGAGTCGGAGAGCGGCTCTGCAGGGTCCAAATCACAGCAAACCACAGCCGAAGTGAAAGACAAACCAGTTAAAAAGAAGGAGCGTCTGGCTGATGTGAAGAAGGTAAACGTCACTGAACTCTAGAGAGGTCCTAAGTCTTCTGTGGCAACTTACTGTTTTAAAAGCAGATTAAGGTTCCTGTCCTCTATTAGTGGAGACTAAGTTAACTATTTTTGTGTAATCAGGCTCTTAATGCGATTATGAAGGTTTGACATGCAGGACAGTAGTTGCAGGCTAAGTTTTACTTTAGCCATATTGTCTTTGTGTCTATGGTACACTAGTGTCCCAGTTCCATACTACATCCTAAGCAGGTTTTGAGTATGTAGTGTTCACAATAAAAAGGTGACAAAAAGTATACTCAAAATAGTAAGTATACATTCTACAAAAAATACTTGACTTTTAAATGTGCTGTTGATGTACACTATTGTCCCATAATGCAGTGCACAAAGGGAGATGAAGTACTACTCAGCTATTAGGTAGCATGTGGTGGTAATAGCTACAGAATTTTCTTTTACATTTTAATCAAAACGCATGCAGTTTTGATTGACCTTCATCAGCACACACGTTTCATATAATGAATAAGATACTGAAAATATCATTATTTGCACCCTGATAGCATATATTTACAAAATAGAATGCAGAATGGAATTGGGACATATTATATTTGTATTGTGATAGAGAAAGTCAGCGGCTCTCTGATAGCAGTCGGTCTCTGTTTACAGATGTGGGACGAACATCCAGATGTGTATGGGGTCAGGAGGTCAAATCGCAGTAGACAGGAGCCGGCTCGTTTAAACATTGGAGCTGGGGTAAGCAGATGTGAACAAAAGCTTTACAGTTTTTTTTTTTCAATTGTTATTTTTTTCAAAATATAATCACAATTATCCAAACACCACACTAAATTTGCATAATTCTATGATTGTTTGCGAAATGACACACTTCAGTCAAAACATACACACTTCAGTCAAAACATATACACATATTTGTGAAAATGCTGTTAGTTTTCATTTAACCAAGACAGTCCTCAATGATCAGACACTATTGCAGCCAGTTTCACACTGCTGTGATAAATAAAAAAAACAGGGAAATAGCATGTGCTAAAGTTTTGCCCAGACATTGTTATGTAAGGGGTAATTTAGATGACAAAAACAATAGTGACAAACTCACAACATTCTTCATGATTAGTTTGAGATATAGGGAGAATGTACACAAATAGGCCTACTATAAACTTACCAAGCACTGCACAACACTGATGCTGCAGACTGAATATTTCAAGTATTTATTTCAATACTTACAGTATTTCTTACCATAATCAGTTACAGTAATCAACCAACAACGAAATCAATGAAACCAATAAAATCTGTAGACAAATAAAAATTACTGCATGAAGTACATACACTTTGACTTTGGCAATCCGGGGCTTTGTAATGACAAGGAAGTAACCTCACAATCCTTATCTCTGTCTAAGGTGTGAAAATGTGTGTAGAGTTTTGCAAAAAGGGTGAAGCAGACATTGTGTGTAATGTTGTGCAAATCTGTGGAGGTGTTTTGCTCATTGGAGTAGACTTTTGCAAATTGTGTGGACATTTTTATTTTAGTGTGTAAAAAATCGTAAAAAACTGTAAGACAGACAATGAAACGATAGAAGATCACTTCTATTAATAAACATCTTGACCTGCCTCTGCACAAATATTTCTATTGGCATCAACAAGCCATTTGTGCCTCCTAGTGGACATTTTACAGAAGTGCTGTTACTGAAGCTCTTAAGGAAATGCTTATCGGCTTTGCTCACTGTATTTACAGGGTAGCAGTGACTCTGAGAGTGAAAGTCCCAAAAGAAAAACATCCCGAGCTAAGAAGAAAGAGTAAGTGTGATCATCTTTGGGGATTTGTTTTAATATTATTTTAATATTATTTCATTTATTTGATAGGACAGCACCATATTCTTTTAATTCTGCCATCTTGAGACACTCATACGGAACTCTTTTGTTAGCAAGCTTTTTCTTATTCAACACTCGATCCATACAGTAGTTTTGCACAATCCATATCTGTTTTTGTTGTCAGTCTTGTCGTATTGTGATCCTAATCATTTAAGCTTGTTTGTAAATGGGTATCTGTTTGTTCCCAATGGGCTCAGTTAGTTTCAGTCAGTCAGGTGATGTTCTACATTTTCATCAAATTTGATTGGTCAGATCAGCAGCTAGTCCCTGATCAAATTGTGTTTTGGTGAACACCCTAAGGCCAGTATTTGTTGAAATTAAAATTTGGTTATAGCAGTGATTGGCCTTGAGGGTGAACTTGTGGCATTTCTTTGTTGTAAGAAATATCTGGAAAGATGATGACTCAAATGATGAAGAGGAGGAGGAGGAGGAGGAGGCTTCCAACAGTACAGACAGTGAGCAGGAAGAGAAAAAAGTTAGATCCAGACGACTTCCTGCTAGAAGGTAAGAGTATAGCGAAGCCTGGCCATCAGACAGCTACCCACCTGTCATCTCCAAATCATTCCATATTGTGTGAGCAGTCCCCCTTTACTTTGTGAAGTATACACCTGAATGCCTCAGCCTGATGTTCTAAAAGGTTGTCTAAAATACATCTAGAATGTAATCAAATCATAAAACAAATATATTTCAAATTGTAGATAAATGTGGCTGCAGTTTATCAGTTGGCCAAAAGAGACCAAAATCACTGTGACGATGATCCAGGATGTTGGTGCCTAATCTCTCTTAACTGTGTTTTACAGACCTCAGACCAAATCATCAACAGCCAAAAAACAGCTGTCTCAAAAAGGCAGGAAGTCTAGGAATCAGGACTCATCTGCTGAAGAAGATGACGACGATGACGACGACGATGATGACGAGGACGACGACGAAGACACTCCAAAGAGACAGACTCGGAAAAGGGGTGCAACAAAAGTCAAAAGGTGCATTTCTGAACCCAAAGTGTTTTATATTCTCATAGATTTTTAAGATATTGTTAGTGCAAGTGTTCTGATCTATTAGACAGGGACATTTAGTTTAATTTTCTACATCCACGATGTTCCACTTCCGGGATTGCTCCGTTGCTGACGGAAGTTCTGCCGGATGTCCCTCTTTTTGGCCGTACACGTAACCGTGTACCATAACGTACACGTTCCACCAAAACAAGTTCCTTCCTGAGGCTATTTTGCAGCGGTGCCGTGGCTCTGTGCTTAGCGCCGCCCATGACGATTGTGATTGCTTTAAAGAAAAGCCAATAAACCAGAGCACGTTTTTCTTCCATCCCAGAAAGCTGTTTGGACTAGCCAGACCCTAGTCTGGCAAAGCGAGACTAGTTTTCAGGAATGCAGACTTATCCCCTGTTCTGTTGTGTTACAGTTATAAAGAGGACCAACATGACTTTGAAACGGACTCTGATGACCTGATTGAAATGACGGGGGACGCAGGCGAGGAACAGCAGGATGATGACAGTGAGACCATTGAGAAGGTTATGGACACCAGGACAGGCAAAAAAGGAGGTGAAGCATTTTCACTTGTCTCTTACTATTTTTTAAAACCACATTTCTCATTAAAATACATTTTGCAACATGTTTACAGTAAGTGTTTTTTTTTTTCTCTTCTAGCCACTGGGGCTTCCACCACTGGGTATGCTGTGCAGGAAAATGGGGACCCGAATGAAGGCTTTGACCCCGAGAATGATGAAGGGGAGACTCACTATCTGATCAAGTGGAAGGGCTGGTCCTACATCCACAACACATGGGAGAGCATGGACTCTCTGATTCAGCAAAAGGTCAAGGGACTAAAGAAACTGGACAACTACAAAAAGAAGCACGATGAGCTCAGTTCATGGTGAAAATCTTTGTCTTTACATTAGCTATTTTTTTATTAATGTTTTTTCTCAATTTTTGAGAATTTTCACACTTTATTCTGTCCCTGTTCATAGGTTGAAGAGAGCGTCCCCTGAGGATGTAGAATTTCATAACTGCCAACAGGAGCTCATATCTGATCTAAACAAGCAGTTTCAGATTATTGAGCGGATTATCGGTAAGAATTCATTATCACATGTGTTTGCTTTTGTCTGGTAGTGCTGCAGATTGTCTTTTTTTGTTGTACTAAAAATAATTCTCTTATTAACAGCAACAAAAACAGGAAAGACACCAGGCACTGCTGAATTCCCCTGTAAGTCCCTTTTCTAGTTATTCACCATCACTGTTACATTATGTGAGATGCCTTTTTTAAAGGTCTCCTGTGCTACACATTTCTGTCAAGTATCAAGTGCTTTTACTCATTGACACAATTGTCTTTTTCTAATCATTTGACTGCTCTTTAAACAGCTCATAGTCACAAGATGCCCTCCTCCAATGAGCCGGAGTATCTATGCAAGTGGATGGGATTGCCCTACTCAGAGTGCAGCTGGGAAGATGGAGCTTTGATTGGAAAGAAGTTTCAGCACTGCATCGACAGCTTCATAAACCGAAACTCCAGTAAAACCGTCCCCTCTAAAGACTGCAAGGTAAGTTTTTATTTTTTTTAATCGCTTCCCTTTTGATATTGTTAAATTTGTCTCACCCTAATTGAAGACAATTGTTTCTAACCATTGTTTCAGGTGTTAAAGCAAAGACCCAGGTTTGTTCCTCTGAAGAAACAGCCATCATATATTGGAGATGACATCCTTCAGCTGAGAGATTATCAGCTGGATGGGTTGAACTGGTTGGCTCACTCCTGGTGCAGGTACTGTGTAAATAGATATAATAATTTGTGTTAGTTTTGATTCCCTAATTTGAAAAATAAGTGGGCTTTTTAAAAAAAAAAAAAAAACATGCCTTTTTCTTATTCTTCATGCTCAGGTGTAACAGCGTTATCCTCGCTGATGAGATGGGGCTCGGAAAGACCATCCAGACCATCTCCTTCCTGTCGTACATGTTTCACCAACATCAGCTGTATGGACCCTTTATAGTGGTGGTGCCTCTGTCCACTCTCACCTCCTGGCAGAGGGAGTTTGAAACCTGGGCCCCGGACATGAACGTGGTGGTCTACCTCGGGGATGTCATGAGCAGGAAATCGGTACTTTGAATCCTGCAGGGGTTTTCTCTTACTGTCTGTTGCTCTCTCCAGAGTTGGTTACATAAACTTACGTTGTTGCTTCTGCTGTTTTATGTAGATCCGTGACTACGAGTGGGTGAACCATCAAACGAAAAGAATACGTTTCAATGCACTATTAACCACTTATGAAATTCTACTTAAAGACAAGGTAGGTGCAGTGATCAGTATTTCTTTAGGATTGTGTTTACATTTTTTTTTTTTTTTTTTGCAGTACGTCTTTGCATAAAGAGAACCGATCACTGTGGTTTACAAGGACTTCAAATTTGTCTCCAGGGGGTGCTTGGGAACATCAACTGGGCGTTTCTGGGTGTGGATGAAGCTCATAGGCTGAAGAATGACGACTCCCTGCTGTACAAAACATTAATGGAGTTCAGGTCCAACCACAGGCTCCTCATTACTGGCACTCCGCTGCAGAACTCCCTCAAAGAGCTCTGGTCACTGTTGCACTTCCTCATGCCTGACAAGTACGTCCTGGTTTAGAAGTAAAGCAGGAAAAACGCCATCAGTTTGAATTCCAGCCAGGGATGGGTGACGTTTGTTATCTCTGTCGTGCACAACAGGTTTGCTTCCTGGGAGGATTTTGAGGAAGAACACGGGAAAGGAACGGATAACGGTTATCATAGTCTTCACAAAGTCCTCGAGCCCTTCCTTCTGCGACGTGTCAAGAAAGATGTGGAAAAATCTCTCCCTGCTAAGGTGGAACAGATCCTCCGTGTAGACATGACGGCACAGCAGAAACAATTCTACAAGTATGATGATTTCTTCTTTTTTTTTACGACCTCCGTCTTCGCAAACCTCTTGTACAGTAGCTGCATTTCTCCTCCCCATTAATTGAATTTGTTACTCAATATTTCCAGGTGGATTTTAACGAGGAATTACAGAGCTCTTTTCAAAGGCACCCGAGGCAGCTCCTCTGGCTTCCTGAACATAGTTATGGAGCTTAAGAAGTGCTGCAACCACGGTTTCCTCATTAAACAGCCTGAGGATCCAGAAACTGAAACCCAACAGGAACACCTGCAGGTATGTCTCCTTAGGAGCCCCCTTTATCTCCCACCAACCCCTTAGGATATCTCTGCTCTACAAAGGAAACTAGTTGTGACATAGGAAAGATGAAAACACGACAGACCAAAAGAAGGCTCAGTGCTACTTCATTTTTCCTGACAAGCCTAACTTTGAACCATTTCAGAGTCTAGTGAGGGGCAGCGGGAAGCTGGTGCTGCTGGACAAGCTGCTGACCAGACTCAGAGAAAGAGGCAACCGAGTCCTGATCTTCTCCCAGATGGTCAGGATGTTGGACATTCTGGCTGAATACCTCGCCAAGAAGCGCTACACATTCCAGGTAAGAGTTTCACAGGGCTACATTTCTATACTACACATCCGCTTTGAATTCTACTAAAAGAAAGTGTTTGTTGGAACATAAAAACTGGGCAATGAGCTTTGAGTACCTTTTTTTTTATTTTTTATTATTATTTGCAGAAATATTACCATAAAATCATGCATATAGTGCTGTCACCCTGTCCATTGGGTTCCTCTAACATCTTGTAAAAGTGTAACCAGCTGCACCACCAGTATCTCCAGAAACTGTCTACACTGACAGGCTTTTGGGGTGGTTGTGTTGGGTAGGTTCGACTCGGATGGGGATCAGATGTCAGTGTTGTTGCGCACATACTCCGCCAGGCTGAGAGATCATGTGGTTATTTATATCAAGTTATTTTCTGCCGAAGACCACACAAACTGCTGCGAGTCACTCGACTCAGGTTGTTTTTGCTGACTTGGTCTCGGGTGTAGACTGTTGTATCGGTCTGAGCATATATACTGGGTACAGTGGCACGTCAAGCAAAGTGATGCCAAGGTTATAGCAGATAGCTGCCCGGGAAATCTTCAAAGGGTAATTTCTCTGTGTTTGCCTCTCTCCTCTTCAGCGGCTGGACGGTTCCATAAAGGGAGAAATCCGAAAGCAAGCACTTGACCACTTTAATGCAGAAGGCTCAGAGGTACAGTATGTGTACTAATAATTTAATGTTGCTCACTTAGTTGTAATATTAGCATATCACAAAAAGCAGTCTTATTTTATTGGAATCATGAATAAGGCTGTCACAGGATGGATTTTTTTTTTACCACACACATTTGTGAAATCAACAAACTGTTGCGGTTACCACCATTCAAAGATAATTTTAATCTTGGCTGTTATAAAATAGTTCCTAAATAAACTTTTCGAATGCATTTATTCCTGTAGTAGTCTATTCTTTATATCATATATATATATATAGTCTAAATGTTTCTTTATTGCAGTGTTGTCATAAAGATGCTGCCTTTGCCGGATTATTGGTCTGCATCAGAGCATGTGAGCGGAGCGCGAGCGAGCGAGCGGGAAGATATCGGATGGAGCACAGAGCGGATGTTTTAAAAAGTTGAAGCGTCTCCTTATCTCCCACTCCATCCCGCTCCGGTATTGCTCACACTGTGAGTTCTAAGCATGCCCGGCCCAGACTCACGTTGTACATGCAGATGAAGGTGACTGCCCTCCTTCATGCCGCCAATTCTCTCCGCACCGCCGGGCACTGGTGGCATTAAATGAGGGAGGCCAGCCCCCTTCATCTGATAAATACAACGTAGCGGGGGGAATGTAAAGCTCCTTGGGGAGTAGTGGAAATTCGGGACCCTCCTCTCCGCTCACATGCATTCGGCAGGCATGTCATTCGATTCGGCAAGCACCCATTCGTTATTGAAACACAGACAGACAGGCAACTGAACACTGTTTATTGACAATAACCCGCTTGCGGGGACAAGCTTGACTCTGCGGTGGGCCTGATGTGACTGAGTCACCGCAGTAATGTGGTAAATTCGACAGCTCTAGTTATCTAATTATAAATAAACGTCATTGCACTGCTTGTTTTTGGACTACTTTATTTGAGAGCAGTAGCACGTTAAGGATACATTTGATAAATGGTGTAAAAATAATCAAATATGCATTAATACTGTAAAGAAAGTCAGAGGGTAGGATTACATTTGATAGTGTGTGTGTTGAGGTGTATTGATCAATCAGATCTGAATTAACAGTGTCATCTGTTTTCCAGGACTTCTGCTTCCTGTTGTCCACCAGAGCTGGAGGTTTAGGAATAAACTTGGCCTCAGCAGACACCGTAGTCATCTTTGACTCTGACTGGAACCCTCAAAACGACCTGCAAGCACAAGCCAGGGCTCACAGGATCGGCCAGAAGAAGCAGGTAATCCATGGCTCAAATTGATGGCTTTCATTGTACATATGCTCCAGAATTGAAAAGATTATTGTGTAGTAAGAAAAATTACATCTCTGCTTTCCTTCGATAGGTAAATATTTATCGACTGGTCACCAAAGGGACAGTGGAGGAGGACATTATTGAGAGGGCAAAGAAGAAGATGGTTTTGGACCATCTTGTCATTCAGAGAATGGACACCACTGGTCGAACTGTACTGGACAGCAACTCGGGAAACACAAAGTAAGATGTCAGAAATCATCTTGTTTAATTTTAAGATACTGACGCTCTGTGTGTTTTAACTTTGCTGCTTTTTTTGCTACAGTTCAAACCCGTTCAATAAAGAAGAACTGACTGCTATCCTCAAGTTTGGTGCAGAGGAGCTTTTCAAAGAGGCAGAAGGAGAGGAGTCTGAACCACAGGTACTGTATTATGACAATTTTATGTTATATTATGACATTATTATGTATTTTTTTTTTTTTTACATATTTGTAAAATCAAACCAGAATGTATTTCTTTCTGTAGGAGATGGATATTGATGAGATCTTGAGGCTGGCTGAAACAAGAGAAAGTGACCAGGGCTCAAGTGCTACGGATGAACTTCTATCTCAGTTTAAGGTACCGGTTACTATTACTGTAAAGTTTTTAAAGATCCTGATCTGAAATCATGTCCATGTCAAGCATCCCTCTCTTTCAACTTCTAAATAGTTTCCTTCTTTCTCCTCATGTCGCTGCAGGTGGCCAATTTCTCCAGCATGGAGGAGAGCACGCCAGAGTTTGCGGATAAGTCCATACGGGAATGGGATGATATCATCCCTGAAGAGCAGCGACGCAAAATAGAGGAGGAGGAGAAGCAGCGGGAGATGGAAGACATCTTCATGCTGCCTAGAAGCAGGAGCTCTAACAAGAGGGTAAGAGGAGATTTTCTAACCGATTTTTATTTGAGAAAGACAAAGTGTTGTTCAGTTACACTGAACTGTTTACTTTAAAAAGCCAACTTATCTTCCAGCAGCTTATTTGAATCTGGTCATAAGGTGTCGCTCTGGTTCCTCTGTCTTTCAGGCTCAGGCCAACGATAGTGACAGCGACGTGGGCTCCAAGCTGAAGCACCGCTCCTCAGGCTCTGAAAGTGAGACTGATGATAGCGATGACGACAAGAGGCCGAAGAAGAGAGGCAGACCCAGAGCTCGCAAAAACAATGTGGAGGGCTTCACTGATGCGGAGATCCGCAGGTAAAATATTTATTGAGCTTTTCTTCTTTTTCTTTTTGTATAAACTGTGTTTCCTTCCATGAACACAATTAAAATGTATTAATGATCATATCATTAACAGGTTCATTAAGGCATACAAGAAATTTGGATCTCCACTCGAAAGGTAAGCATTGTAAAATTATATTAATAATAAATGTTATGGCTACATCATTTGACTGCATGGTTTGTCAGACAACTTAATTGGTCATACCTTAAACAGTCAGGTGCTCATTTCTGTGTCCAGGTTGGAGGCCATCGCCCGAGATTCTGAGCTGGTTGACAAATCCATAGCAGACCTGAAGAGACTTGGTGAACTGATCCATACTAGTTGTGTGACTGCAGTGCAGGAGCACGAGGAACACCTTAAGGAGAACCCAGTTGAGGGTATGTTGGGTTTACTTGGTTTATCAGTGTTTTAAGCCCCCAGCGTCTCCTTCCAGACAGCGCTGCCTGGAAGGCACTAGGATTAGGCAATGGTTATGGTTAAGGTAGGGTTAGCTGCCTTGAAGTCGACCATGGAAGCTTAAAACACCATAGAGCGTTTCCTTGTTTTTCAGGCCTAAAAATGATGCATGTTGTTATTATTCCAGCCAAAGGTCCTGGGAAACGCCGAGGAATTAACATCAAGATCTCAGGAGTGCAGGTCAACGCCAAGTCCATCATCCAGCACGAGGAAGAGTTTGAGCCCCTGCACAAAGTTGTGCCCTCCAATCCTGCTGAGAGAAATAAGTAAGATACCACTGCAGTTATAAGGAGGAGCACAGGCTTTTGTTCAAGATACAATGTTAAGATACGTAAATCCATTTGTGTTTCAGATTAAATTTGACAAGTCTCTGTTTCCCATAGGTTCAATCTGACATGCAGGGTCAAGGTAGCCCACTTTGATGTAGACTGGGATCTGCAGGATGACATTCAGCTCTTGCTTGGTACTTATGAGCACGGCTTTGGGAACTGGGATCTGATCAAGACGGACCCTGACCTTAAACTCGCTGATAAGGCAAATGTCTAATTTCTACCTTTATCACTAAGTTGGAGATGAATGGAAATCGAAATATGAGAACACGAGCAATACTGTCCCGTTTAGATATTGTAAAAGCTTTGAAAAATATGTTTTTATAAGTCAATACCTGGTCAAATAGTTGAGAATGCAGCTATATTTCTTCTTTAGCTCGTACACCATAATCATCACCTTTTCTAATCATGTGTCCGTCTAACATTTACTTTCCCTGTGCTCAGATTCTCCCAGACGATCCAAGCAAAAAGCCCCAGGCCAAGCAGTTGCAGGCGAGAGCTGAGTATCTTCTGAAGCTGCTGAAGAAAGAACAGGACAGTACAGACGGGTCTAAAACAGGGGAGGAGGTACACTGCTATTAATCCCTGAGTTCCTTATCCATACTGTTTTCACCACATGAAGTTTGCCTTTGACCTACCACCCACACAGCTCATCCAGTCTCTTCCTCCACAGGTCAAAGTGAGGAAGAGGAAGCCTCGGGTGAAAAAGGAGAAGATTCTCAAGGATGAGCAGGGCAACGACATCTCCTCCCCCCGCCTGTCCGACAACCCGTCAGAGGAGGGCGAGGTCAAGGTCCGTGTCACCTGCTAGTCTGTAGGGTTCAGGCTGAGTTGCGCTTCTGTGTCGAGGTTTTCTGCTGCCTACAGTAAACGTGTCTCATTGTAGCTGATGGGCTCCTCCTAAAGTGTTTTTACTACAATAAGTTGCTAGGCGTTGTATTTTCTCCTACCTTTTTCAAGTGCAAGTAGTGTTTGACAGTAAAAGCAAAGATTTTCACTAAAGACATTTGATTTTGTGACCCAGAAAAGCCACTCCATCCTGTCCTTAATTGCAGTGATGCCACCACAGTCAGTGGATAAACTATAAATCAGGCCCTGTCAAGTAGAACTACAGAGTAAACACTGCAACACCTTAACAAAGAAATGTAATTCAGATATTTATTTAGATAAGCAGAGCAATGGTAGATTTGATTTGCTAAATCCTGTTCTCTCATGTTGTGTTACCCTATGGTATATTGTTTAACATGCGTTGTCTTGCGTTTGAGCAGGATGATGGAACAGAGAAGTCTCCCGCCAAGAAAAGACAAAAGAAAAAGGATAACAAGGAGAACAAAGAAAAACAGGGAACTCCTAAAAAGGAGAAGGACGGAGACAAAGAAAAAAAGGGTCCCAAGCCCAGAAAAGAGAAGGTATTTCAGCAAAGTATTTTTGACCTTATCATATGTGCTTTGTTCAAACAGTTGTGTTATGTCATTGTAGCATTAATATGCAACATGCAGCTGAAAGACCGTAACTAGAGGGTCACGGCCTCTTGCCAGTCTGTCCCCATCCTGTGAATAATTTATTCAAGGTATGATTAGATGAGGTAATTGTCTTATGTCCCGTGTTTTTGTATTTCAGGCTAAAGGAGCCAAAGGGAAGAAGACTCAAGGTCCAGTTCACATTACGGCTGGGTCTGACCCCATTCCCATTGAAGGAAAGGAGGATGATGAACTCGACCAGGAGACTTTTAGTATTGTGAGTTTCTTCTTTAGTACCCATGCAAAGATTAAGCCAGTGGAGTTCGAGAAGTAATTTGTGAACAGTGCACTACAATAACATCAGCACTTTGTACTTGTGTCTAGTGTAAGGAGCGCATGAGGCCGGTGAAAAAGGCCCTGAAGCAGCTGGATAAACCAGATGAGGGTCTGTCGGACCAGGAGCAGCTCCAGCACACTCGCACATGCCTACTAAAGATTGGAGACCGAATCTCAGAGTGCCTTAAAGCCTACAGTGACCCTGAACATGTCAAAATATGGCGGAGGTAAGATGATTAGATATTACCTTTTGTGAATGAATCCTGATGCTCAGCTGTTTAACTCAGCTAATGAGTATTTGTTCCCTTTTTTTTGGCAGAAACCTCTGGATTTTTGTGTCCAAGTTTACAGAGTTTGGTGCAAGGAAGCTTCACAAGCTTTACAAGATGGCACAGAAGAAGCGATCACACGAGGAAGAGGCAAGTGGTTCCTATCTGTAGTTGTCTACACTGGTTTATCAGGTGTTAGGAAGTGAACGTGATGTTTTGTACATAAACCCACACTGAAAATATCCTGGGACATTTCCAGAAGGAGCAAAAGAAGAAGGATGATTCTGGAGGGAGGGTGAAAAACTTCAGACCAGAGTCCTGTGGTTCCAGTCGAGACTCCACGGGTACGTCGTCCTCCAAACCTGGCTCTCACTCGACTCAGCCAGGCCCTCACGGACACCACAGAGAGTCGTACAACTCGGCTAATAAGCGGCACTTTAGCAATGATGGTACGTGAGGATAGGATTATTTTAGTTGAAGGCACAGAAAAACTCTGAATAATGTGAGCTTTCGTGAGCTTTAGAGGCGCTAGCGAGCAGATTTAGTTAACATTGGACAATGCCAGGCTTCCCCCTGTTTCCAGTCTTTGTGCTGAGCTAAGCTAACCGTTTCCTGGCTGTATCTTCATATCTATTCACCAAACAGATTTCCCTCCAAATGTTGAACTATTTCTTTGATTGAATTTACTCATTAAATGATGCAATAATGGATTTTTTTAAATACCAGATTCTACATGTTCCATTGCAGATAGAGGAGACTGGCAGAGGGACCGTAAATACAATTACCCAAGTAACAGCAACCAGTCATGGCAGGGAGACCGACATCATCAGTATGACCGCTATAAGGATCACTATGGGGATCGACGTCCACATGGAGACTCGTACCGCAGCTCAGGCAGTTACCGCAACAACAGCTCCCCTCGAAAAAGGCCATATGAGCAGTACAGCAACGACCGGGACCACAGGGGTCATAGACCATATTATGACAGGTGAGAGTTACTCTGATGACAACTGTAATGGAATGGAACTGTAATGCCATACAACTGGTTTCACAGCAATGCTATCAATGACATTTCAGGCATTCGGACCCCAAGAGAAGACGTCCGGATGAATTCCGTCCCAACTACCACCAGGGAAGAGAAGGCCCTCTTCAGGACTTCAGGAGGATGCCAGAGCACAGGCCGGCCGGTCCAGCCGGGCCAGAGCACTACAGCAGGCCCTTCCACCCTGACAAACCTCCTCCGCCGCAGGACCCTCGCTCCCCACAGGCTCAGAAGTCTCCCCAGGACTCCCGCTCTCCGCCAGAGCGGCCTGCAGAGCCAAACGCAGTGGCAGATCCTAACTGGAACAACAGGAAAACATAAAAGTATGACAGTGCTGGCTAAGAAACTGATCTGGGCGTCCACGGTCAAAGCCACATACATGCTGCTGATGGACAAGTCTGGACTCGCCAATCATAAGCTCACAGTTGGAAAGGGAATCAACATGAACCCTCTTTACCAGCAAAACTATTTAGCTCTTTTCTCCCAGTGGCTGTGAATGATTTGTGACCTGAAGGAAGAGGTTTGTTTTCCTCTTGTCATCTTCAAGATGGAAAAAAAACCCAACTAAAACAAGCATCTTTATTTAAATGAATGGACTCAAATCAGTTAACCACGGTAAGACTGAATGGAGTGCTAATGGATGCTTAGTCCCATGGACTATTTTCTAAGGAGAATTTAGGATACATGAACTGATGACTGATCTTAATCCTAAAAGTGCCTGAAGGCTTTGGCCTTTCTGAATGGTAAATGTATGGGATTATTCCCAAAGGAAGCATGACATGGGAATTATTTTTTATTTTTTTTTGTGTTTAGCTTTAAGTCTTGCAAATGATGTCATTAGACGATTTCGATACAAAAGAATGTGTTCATCATCATCTGCACCTTCAAAATGTAGCTGAACTGAATCACCGTGTGGTTTAAAATGGCGGTGTATGTTTCCTCTAAACACTCTACAAAAAGGTTTTTAGCAAATTCAAATTGCTCATGTGTACAAATCATTATTTCTGTAATTGTGTAGCTACATAAATCATTGCAATCGTCTTGCTTTGTTCACTTTAACCACTTTCCCTCTTAGTAGGCCCAATGAAGCTTTGTAAGCAGTATTTATTGCAAAAACTTTTGCAAAGGCTGTTAACACTATGACTTAGAACAATCCTTTATTTTTGCCTTTCAGTATTCTGATGGTTAAGAACGGTACTTCAGTGTAATTTCATTAATGCATCTAGCCACCTACAGTATGTAGTACTCAATTATGTCTGAAAATACTATGTGATAAAACATTTTCTTTCCTTATCTATGGTTGGGCAATGCTGTTGCTGGTAGGTTGTTAAAGGGTTATCAGGAAGTTGCTGATTACATTTGGTTATGTTTATTACCTTTGGTCACTCTTTTCCTGTGCCAAACCTGCTCTGGCTCTCAGATTTCTTTTTTTACGCTTCTCCATTTGTGCCTTATTTATGTGAATATTATCATACTGTATATTGTTCGTGGACAGTACTGGGGCCTAAAACAGGCAGGATGTAGTATTACTCATTTTTAGGAAATTGCTCTAAATGAACTTGTTAAGGGACTACGTATTCTGGTAATCATCATGTGGTTCTGTGATTTTTCAAAAGAGTTGATGATTTGAGGGGAAAACATAAATCTAAAGAAATCATGTGTGTTCGGGCCAGGGCACTTAGCCGACCTGTTACAGTGAACAGCCAGCACATCTTTTCTTCCATGTTAAGCAAGCTACAGTTCCTGTATCATATGTTCTTCAAGAAAGTCTAAATAATTTATATTTGTGACAAAACCACTCTTCATGAGAAATGTGCTGTACATATGTTTGGACATATGTAATAAACTTTGTTACACAATGAAAATGTGTCTACTTTCATTTTCTTATGGCGGACTTGATTAATATCTTCCTGATTTCATCATCATGTAGTTTCTACTTCAAAGACATGTAATAGGTTTTCAGGACTGGTATGTATGAGTCAAAATTATAAGTGACATAATTATCATCCTATTCATACAATTAAGAGTGGTATAATAAATGCCCCTTAGTTAAAAAGCTGTGAAATACAATCATTCTGGTGAGTTTGAAGGACGATAAATAAGAACCTCAAATTTAGAAGTAAATGTGTTATTTTTAAATATTTAAACTTGCCAGAAAACGTATTATGGGCATTTTCATTTTTACATCACCCTCTGAGTTCTCAGTTATAGAACAACGTAACATTTTATAGGGCTTTCACTGAAAATGGTTACTATATTCTTTAACTCCAAAACCTATTGCACTCCACTGCATACTGCCCACCTGTGGTGTAATTTTAGAGTCGAAAATGAAAAAACTTCAAGTGGCTTACAATGATGCACTGAGAATTGTGCTTAAAATTCCTAGGTGGAGTAGGGCCAGTGAAATGTTGGTGTCTAACAATGTTTCCACTTTTAATGCTGTTTTAAGAAATTTTATGCATAGATTCATGTGCAGACTGACAGGGTCTAAGAATATGATCATTGTGTCCATAGTTTGTTTCTAAGAGTGACACAAGGTACACATCTTGCTTTTGGAAACATTGGACTCAAAGCCTGTATATGTTTTATAAATGATGCTTCATCGGCACCATTCTTAAATGTTTTGTATTGTTTATATATATATATATATATATCTGTATTGTGTTGTCTTTATGGACCTCTGGGTCTTGAATAAAAAGTTGATATACACGGTAACTCATTTAAGATGTTGAATATCTCAAATGCCATATTAATGTCAACATAATTGTGAGGTAACTCTTATATAAACTTCCTCTTGTATGCTACAATTTACTGATGCATAATCTTAGATATGTCTTAATCGTGACATGGGGTGCATGAAGTGGACTCCTTTAGAGGTCCGCTATTGGCTGATTCAGTGTTTGAGCTAGGTAATTGTGGGTAGACATGATTGTAGTCCCATATTAACATTTGTCTGCACTGAAGAATCACACTTAAAAAATTGCTAAAGTCAATTTTTAGCTTTTAAGTTTAACTTTTTTCTTCTTCCTGAGACGTCTCACCACAAACATCTGCTCACATTCACTACTGCATCTTTACAGCAGAGGGCAGTCAAACACTGCAGATTGTTGCAAAAACACACATTGGTGAATTTCAAAAACTGCTCTCAAAGCAACAGCAACCGAGACAAGAGGGCACCTCATTAACAAGACATTTTCTTTTATTCAATAAATAATTTACATTATAAACAGCTGGCATGTGGCACCACATTTGCTTTACATACAAACACAGTTTGATCTTTCTGGCATTTCCCATTCAGCTAATTTTTTTAACTCTTTTCTACCATTACAAGTCAGACATAGAATTTCAAACAAAATAAGAGCTAACTGTAAAAGAAAACATAAAGTGCTTTAAATTCAAAAACATGAACGCCCCAGAACATGTTCCTACATTCCCTTTCTAGATAAGGTGGACTGCTTTCAGCATGTTTCGTATAAAGTGATGACAACCAGCATTTTATCACTTCCTCCACTTCAACACTTTATATATATAGTAAAGAATATTTTGTTCTGTGGTGTTCATATTTTTGCAACAATCCCTTTTCAAATAAAAAAAGGTTCACATTCACCAAAACATCTGATGTACAAAACAGGAGTGATAAATTCAAAACACAACTGGTAATATACAAATTGTAACTCACAAAACATATGTACAATCTCACATTTCACTTGTAGAACCATATACTGCAAAACTCACAACACAAATTACATCTATTAACACAAGAGTCAACATTACAATCATTTGTTTGTATGATTATTTGTAGTCAAACTGCACCAATACATGTTCCAAATAGCAGTAGTAAGGCCTGCCGAATACTTCAGTGTAAAGGATATATGACCGTTAAACTGAGCCCGAGAAGTAACTGTATCTACAGGGATAACTTACACATTACCAGATACTGCGGTTTAGAGCCAAAGTTCAAATGGAAAGTGTTATCGTGAAACACAAGAAAAGCAAAGGTGAGACTGCTAAAACGGAAACTAATGCGGCTTTTACAGTGTGTTACTGTACTGCAAATTCACCCACAAACACGATTTATATACAGTTAAAACCCCCTAATGTGAATTGTTTAAGACTGAATGATGGAAATTCAGTTGTGAGGGAAATGTTGGCACAAGGGCTTGTTCTTTGGCAATGACTTAAGCCATGAAATCACGTCTACAGACATATGCTTATCATTTACGCACGAAGCCACAGTCAGGTCAGCACACTGGTAGTTTATAAAATGCTAAACTGACTAGAGGTGACGTCTTTACAGCTAGTACTAACAGTAACTACACCACTGAGACTTGAAATGGAGAGTTGCATTCACAAAATGCTATCAAAGAGGTGTCTTAGTTTGATTGGCTAATCTACTGTCTGTAAACACTTTGAGTGCCCATAACGTTCTTTTGCTTTTCTTGTTAGCTACATTCACATTACAGATGTAAAATACAAAACACTTTCTGATCAACATGTCAGCTCAAACAATGGAGTGAAAGGCTGTATGACACTGAAAACGAAACAATTATTATTTTTTTTATCAGTTCCCTTTTGGGATTTGCTACTTGGCTGATAGAGGCCATTTTGACAGACTGTGGAGCGCCTCGTCTTTTCTATTTCTGACATTTTGGGTGCAACAGAAAGACATGGGAAAGATTTCTCCCACTGGAGGTTCGTTATCTCATTTCTGGACTCCGGCACCCACAAACACACATAATCTACCACAGATGCTGAATTCTGCACACATATTGTACTAATGCACACACAGGCACACACAGGCACACACACACACACACACACACACACACAGACACACACACACACACACACACGCGGACGCACACACACACACACACAACCTAACAATATGACCCATTAATCTCCACAGCAGACAACTGGAGACGCTGCTCTGACATCCTTTTGGCTGAGTGCTTCCTCCAAAAGGCTCAGGCTTTTCCAAAGCTGGAAACTAATCAAACATAGAGCTGCTTCTGGCCTTAGGTTAACAAAAGCCCCTGTCAGGTCCTCTCGCTTCGCCACATGAGCCACGGAGAGCTTCACTGGCTTGGCACCAATGAGTGGATCAGGGGAGGGAGGATCAGCAAACTCTTCTTTCTGCAAAAGATCATCTTGTCCGGCTTCCCATAGGCATGCAGGCCCGGTGAGAATGTGGGATTTAATCCCAGGTGGATATCCTGAGCTCTGGAGTAGCTGGGCTCTCTCACCGCTGCTCTCATCAAAGACCAGTCCTATGAAGCAGCTAAATACACGTGATGATAGGTGGGAGCACGGGGACCTCGTCTTGTCATTAGGCTGAAGTCAAGACATGACAATACTAAAATGAGACTCAGGGCTGGGATGACGGTACTGGCAAGCCACCGGTCACGTCACAGAACCAGAGCAGAAGAGAGGAGCCGATGTACGACACAGCGATGGTACTCTAAAACTCACCGACAGATACACCATGAGGATACTGTTGTTAAAGGGACTATAGATGAACTGTGCAACACTCAATCCACAATAAGACAGCAAGGACATTGAGGAAGACGAGTGAAAGAAAGTCTTTGCCCCTCTGCGCTGCATTATTCATAAAAGCATCCTTTTCAAAGATGTGATGTCTTTTACTGTTTGAGTGGAGCATTTTTACATCCTCAAAGGCGTAGTAAGCTGCCATGGTGAAGTTTATGTCTCCAGAGGAGAGGAGATCAAACACGCAGGACTGAAAGTACAGGTCCTCCACTGGGAGCCGCTCTCTGCACTTGACCTTAGCGGACTGGTAGGTAAAGCCCTGTGCCGCGGTGCCGCTCCTGGTCCTGCCTGCAATCTGGGCCTCCGCTGCTCGAACCTTGAAGTTCCTGAAGTCGATGCGCTGGTTGGCAGGACAGCCGTGAAGACACAGGTACAAGTCCTGGTTATCACCTTCCTCCACAGAGTTCACAACTTCCTCAGGCATCCGCACAGCAAAGGTCAGGTAGCGGCCTACCTGCCGGACCACTATGGTTGTTCCAATGTACCTGGCCTGAATCTCCACATGCTGCCCAGAAACCTTCTCCACCACGCAGTGTGTTTGCTCCGTGCCGATCCCCTCCGTTCTTGGAGCCATCTGCAAATGCAGCTGGCAGCTCATCTGTCTCAGCGTGGTACATTTTCTGATCCACACATTCCTGGAAATTCTTAAAGATGATTGTCAGCTGCAGGAGGACAGAAAAAAAAGAAAGAAATGCCATTAACGTTTAGCATAAATGATCATATGTGCGTTTAAGATTGACACAAATGCAAGTATGCAGTCATTAGTTGCTGGGTTTTAGTGGACTGCAGTAAATGTAAACATCAGATTTAGAAAGTAAAGTGCTTATGCTTTTGCATTAAGAACAAGTTTGTGCAATATGTGCCATCTACCCCACCACCCCACTTAAGTGTCATATTTCAGCACTGGCTCAACATGGGGGAGGCCAAGGTAAACGCCCTCAAAAAACATGAGTCTCGGCCATGTAAAATCAGGCCTCAGTTTGAAGACACAAAGACGATCCATTCATAGTGCTGAAAAACCTGCCTGTGAACCCCAGAACTATGCTCCAGGGAGTGGCGTCGGGCCAGGACAGAGCGATATACTCTGCAGCTAATTAAGTGAGACTGCTCAGGACTCTGCAAGCTTGGTTTCATCAGGACAGCAATGAGCCATTGTCAAAGCAGCGATACCGGGACAGCCTAGGGACTCTGATGTCTGCTTGATTGGGAGAGAGGACAGGGACGGGGGATTGGGGGGGACCGGGGGGTGAGGGACGGGGGGTCTACGGAATACTCTACTAGCTTGAAAATCCATCTGTTGCACCAGTTCTGTCTCAATTCCCCTAACCCTCGGGCTAACAATTCCCACCTACATTAACTTCTGTTTTTTTTCCCCTGGCTCATTCCTAAAGCATTTAATGAAAACAAACAAAAGAAAAATGCCTCTATTATCCCTCCATCAGAATGAAGATGGAAATAACCAGACAGTTTTATTTGCTGTAGCGAGAGCAATGCACCAACAAAGAGTTCTGCTAATGCAGATATTTTACCAGAGGGGCCTTGTTTGCACAGGTGGCGTTGGCTGCTGCCTTGCTTTCTCTTTGTCCAGAATCAAGATCTTTAAAAACGCTGTCTCATTTGCTTCCAAGAATAGCAATATAAAAAATGCCATTAATTTAAAAGCAAAAAAAAAAAAATGCACAAATGCTTAATAGAGTATCATTAAGAAACCTTGATTGCAGAAAATTGTACTTTCAATGAACGTGATTAAGGACAAAGTCCTCTTATGCTATGTTATGATACTCCGCAAAGTGGCTGAGGTCCACAATCATTGCTGTCAAAACATTGCCAAATCTGGACCAAAAGTTTGCCAATTACAAATACTCCTACCTCTTTGTTTTTGACCTCAAGTTCTACTGAAAACCAGGGACAGCCATCCAAACTAACTAATGTACCATTAAACAAAAATCACAATAATTAGGAATGCACTGCTGATAAAGCTATGAAAGAAAATATCTCATAACGTAGACAAAATACCTACAGTTATGTACAGACACAACATTTCTTAACATAATGTGCTCAGTGTGAGCTACACGTTAAGTAGGACAAACATCAGCCTGAGCTGTCTACTGTTAAAAGTGAAAATGGAGCCTTGTGTTAACATTTGACGCAGCACTGCTGTTATAATGCTAACATATCATTTATAAAGCTTATCAAGATCTTTGCTATTGAGCTGGGGTTGGCTTCATTATCTCATTATGGACCTCGTCCAAACACTAACCAGAGTCCACAGTTTGACAGAGAAGCAGCCCCACAGCAGCTCGCACAAACAAACCACATGAAAGAAGAGACTGACACCAACAAAAATACCAACAGCAAGATGTTCTGTACAAAAAAAATCACCAACAACAAACATGATACATCAAATCAGCAAGGTGCAACTAAAGATCATCTTAATCACGGATGCATTTGTTCATTTAAAAAAAAAGAAGCCTATTAGCCTAGGAAAAGTCAGGAAATATTTTAAAGTGCCAATTTGTTTCAATGTTCAAGTCTTCTAGTTGTTTTTTTTGTCAGGCCAACAGTCCAATAATAAATAATAGAAAACAGAAAAAATACACATTGGAGATGCTGAAACAGCAAATGTTTTGGCATTTTTGCATTATAAATTACTCAAATGATTAGCCGATTATCACAATAGCTTCTGAATGATTTTCTGTTGATTGTAGAGCTGAAATGACTGGTCGATTGATGATTAATTAGTCAAGCAAAAATGCCCAAAATGTCCTTGTTCAAGGTTCCCAAATGTGAGAATTTGCTGCCTTTCTTTGTCCTATGTGATAGTAAACTCAATATTGAGGTTTTGGACTGTTGGTAAACATTTGAAGATGTCACCATGGAAATTGTGATATACATTTTGTCTTAATAAATGGAGAAAATAAACAGCAAATGAGTCAATAAATGTAAAGTATTGTTAGATGCAGCCCTAGTTGACTGACTGTTGATCAACACTTATTGTTTCTGACCTAAGTAGACCATATCGACATGCACACAGGGTGAACAGAAAGGATCCCCACCTTGCTCGTGGCGGTGGCCATAGACCCTGGCACCACCGGAGTGTTGGTCACCTGGACAGACAGGTATTTGTTGTGGATGAGCGGCCAGGCTCCTTCCACCTTACACGTCTGGAAGTCGTCACCAAATGTTCTGAGGTGTGGGTCTCCAAAGAAGCCACAGTGAGTGTAGTTGGGCGGCGCTGTGTTGCGTGGAAGACTACGCTCATATTGGCACACTTCCGGGCCATCGGAGCGCTCCTGACTGTCAGGCAGGAGTGGCGGGGGTGGAGGAGGAAGTGGGGTGTGGGCACGTGGTTGGGATGTCGGCCCCTCCTTGGAGCAGTTGTGTTGGCTCATTAGATCCTCTATGCCATGCTGGGCGGAGTGGTACGCCAAGTCCCCCCTGCAGGTTCGTGCGGTCCGACGTACACAGCTGTTGTACGCTCGCAGCGCTGTGCAAAACTCCTCCTCCGGTCCAGAGTTCGAGGTGGAGGCCCAAAATTCGGAGTTACACTTGAGGATCTTGCACTGCAGACTCACTGTCAGGGAGGATCAAGATACAGTTTGAACAAAAGAAGAAAACCGGAGGCCACCATGTCACTTAGAAACATGAACATGACACAGAAAAAGTTATAAATACACTTTGGCTGTTATTGATGGTAGTTTAAAAACACAGATTTACTTATATAAATTATAGAATGAATGCCCATACAGCTATTGTTAGGCTACAGTGCCAAATGTAGTCATACTATTCTTACATTCTAATTATACACATTATAATAATAATAATAATAATAATAATAATAATAATAATAATAATAATAAAGCAGTACTTCTTATATTTTGCCACTTTGTTTTGTCTATTATCTAGTTGGCATCTGGTCAAAATGTAGACCCATTAAACACAATAAAAGGCTAGAGGAAAAGGAAAGGAAAGCACCATGATATATTGCTTCTGAGTTCTGTTTGTACACCATACAAAAATAACGATAACATCTATTCAAATCTATATATTTTCACTGCTTGAAACAGTTTTTGCACAAACAGTGACCATAACGCAGATCTGAACGCAGATCTGAACCTTCCTCGGGTCAACCTGGATATTAGATAACTTTGCTGTTTATTGTAGAGAAGTATAAAAGTAAAAATGCCATTTGGGATCTTAATCTACACCTTTAGTGATAATAAATGCTGCTTGACCATAGATTGTTGTCTCCAGCTTTATTGCCACATCCGCCCAACTCTTTACAGAAATGTTCTTCAAACATTTCTCAGAATGCCATGTTGCCACACTATGTTTGACTAGTATTACCTTTGACTAATAGAGCATTCATTTGAATGGGCTGTGAGAACTTTCAGCCAGTGTCGAGGGGGGGGAAGCCATATCAACACTTTGAAGTTACACTTTAAACAATATCCCTCCTCAAAGCTTCACCGCAGCTCTCTCCAACCCCCACATCGCTCTCTATTTACCACCCATCTGATAGATGGCAATAAACCAATCTTGATATCAACTATCAGTGAATTATCACTTTGTTGTTGACAGTAAGTGACTTAAGAGGAAAACTGATAAGGGGTTGGCAAACGTGCAAGGTGAGCGGAGGTTTCCCCACTGCAAAAAGTGACCCATTGCAACCATTGTATTGTCAAATTACAAGGATATTAAGTCAATTTAAACGCATAATTGTGGGTGTCTAATATAACATTACACTGGCACTGGCTGCGGGTTCATTGGACCTTTTGGAAGATCTTAGATGTTATGGTGGACTTTAAACAAGGTAACAGGCACATTCAAACCACAATCCCACCAGCATACTAGCTAAAAAAAAAGTTTCAAGGGCAACAATCAAAAAATCTCAAAATGCAATTCCTTGCTTAATAACCCAACTTAAAGTTTACTTTTCAAGGATCTAATGTGAAATACTGAGGCATGCACCCTCCCCCCCGCCCAAAAAAAAAATATATATCATGGGTTGAGGGCTGCAGCAGCTCCAAAAGACCTCTCACTTTGCTTTGTCTTGCACTAATAAAATAAAGTACAATAAAACGCTGACTAGTACTAGGTTACTTGAACTAGTCAAAGTGTGCGCTGTAATACCATGGTTGTTCACTTCCAAGCCTGTTGTAATATTTTCCAAACCTTCAACCTTCTCCAGACGTCTGCACGTAAGCGCTTCGTCCTAAATCTCTGTGATCTAGCTAGTTAGTAGATTTAATCATTTTTGCATTAAGTTTAATGGGATTCCAACTTATTTGCTGCGGCGAATTATAAATATTTCGCTATTTTTTATAACAACGTGCAGACTTCAGAAAAAAAATCGCATTTGTGGTGTAGCCTAAGTAACTCGATCTACTTCAATTATGATATTACAAAAATATTTCGGCTAATAAATAGCGACCGAACCTGGCAACTTTGGTGCAAGGTGAAAAAGTAGAGTTAACGTTAGCTAGCTAGTTAACGTTAGCTAGCTAAAACTAAAGTAACGTTACGTTATGATTTATAAAATTCAACAACGTATCGGCGACATGCCAGAGGTTCGCCTTCTTTTTTAAACGTTTAGCTAGCTACTTTAAAACTGTTACTATTTACTTACTTTTTTTTAAACTTTTACTATTTACTTACTTTTTAATTCAAAAGTTAAAAGTAGCATCTTACCGGAGGGGAAGAGTGAGAGAAACACCGCGAGGACTCTGCACACGTCTAGCGCCGAGGGTCTTCCTCTTTTCCCCATAACCATCCATCCAGCTCGGGGTCGCACTTCACTCCTCTCCCTGGTCAAACCGAGTTTAGGAAGGACAGAGAAGAAGAGTTAGAGCCGCCGAGTCCTTGTTGAGAAAACACAAGTCCATAAATGAGGTATGAAGTCGCCTTCTTCTCATCACTATCCGGTAAAACGTTATTTTGCACGCTTAGCTATGAGAGTTAACTGAATGGCACTCAGTGCGGGACAAACGGCTGAAAGCAGCCAGGCAATATATCTTCCTTTTAGGGAGTGTCGAGAAGGTGCAGCCTCTCTGGGCCAGCGGACACACTGAACCAATCACGGCTGCCTGTTTTGCCCTTAAACCCCCTCTCCAAGTTTCAAATTACAACTATAATGTGCAGACTTGTTCGACGACGACCGAGTCTTCAAGACCCACAAAGTGGTAGTCCACAACGCCATAAGAAAGGTTTGATTTGCGGCTATAACCTCGCTGTGGAGGGAAAACGTGAAAAGGAAATCGTGGTTATCCCTCCATAGAGCATGTGTGCGGAGAGATCAATGCAGAGGAAAGAGTAGGAGAACAACCAATCAATATAAACAAACATCAAGTTTATTCTCAAAGAGCTGTAAATGATCTGCTTTTACCCTTCATATCAGCACTCATAACCATGTTTAAACCTGTCATATGTAACGTTAGGACTACATCACTTAAAATGGTGGCTACAAGCCAAGTTAACCTCTTCAATCCCACAGACCCACTAGCTAGGTCAATTAAACTCATGCAGTTTTGTTTTATATTCTAGTGGAAGTTTCTAAAGATATCACATTTGTCAGGCATAGGCTAATGTTGGATAAATGAATACAAAATTATGCACAAAACATTAAGAATATTCATATTTGATTAAGTGGTGCAGCCAAACAACATGGAGTCTTTGGTTTAAATGTTTCACTCAATGTAGGCATCATGTAACCTACAAGCTAGATTTGGAACAAGCTGTTACAGAATATACATAATCAGTAGGGGTGTAACGATACATCGATCTGGATCGATATATTGATTCAATGATCAACAATCCAATATCATCGATGCAAATCATCATCTTTAAGATATGCCTTTATTTTGAAATTCCTCCTATATGTTATTCTTTTCATTAAAAACATTGTGTTTTTTTCATTTAAATGTCTAAAAGAGCTCAGTAATGAAATTGTCATGTCATATTTAATTGTTTTTTGTGAGTTAATATTATGCAATTGATTGTGTTAAATGGGCATATCATAATTTCATATTGATCGCAGAGATCGTATTGCTGTCCAAAGAATCAATATCGCGTCAATCAATATATCATCACGATAAAACTTTTGACATGATTAGAACCCCTAATAATTAGGGCTGCAACTAACAATTATTGTCATTATCAAATTAATCTGCTAATTATTTTCTTGATTAGGCCTACTTATTTGTCTGTAAAACCCATCACAGTTTCCCAAAGCCAAAGCTGACAGATTAAAATTGGTTGTTTTATCCAACCAACAGTCCAAAACCTTTAGGTGACTAAAGCATTAAATCCACACGTTTGATGAGCAAATATTTGACACGTTTGCTCAAAAATGGCTTAAAACCAATTATCAAAATAGTTGCCAATTCATTAATTGATTAATTGCCTAATAGTTTCAGCTCTGTGTCAGGCTGTCAGACAAACTAGGCTAGGTGATGGGGGAATATTAAAATGGGGGAACAGGATTTGAATGGGGTTATAGTGGTATTTAACCTCCAAAACATAATCTGTCAAATCAAACTTGATAATATATAAACTCATCCTCAGGTTGTTAAATTGCTAGAGAAAACACAAAGAAAATGAGCTGTGTGTTCTCAATGACACAGCGCTGGACAGAAATATTGTACTTTTTACTGATGGTAATAGTTTCCAGTTACCCAGCATATAATGGTTAAACTTGCAAAACCAACCATGATGCCTTGCTGTAATTTAAACCACCCAACAGTACATTAAGTAATCAAAGACAAAACCAAAGTACATGTACGCAGGTTAACACATCAACAATTAGAAAGAAGAATTTTTTTTGTATTGTTGAGTATTTTTTGCATGTTGGTTTAAAGGATTTGAATACATTTCCACTATCAGAAGAGCAGGCAGTGATCCCCTCCTCTAAAAGCCATAATACCACCTCCTTTGATTATCATGTACAAATGACACACTACTCCTGTCTTTTACTGCTATTCAAACCAAAATACTCCCAGACAGATGGCTGCGCACTCAGGTTGGCTGGCTGTACAGTATTTTTCCATAGTGCGGTGAACGTCTTTGTGAATGCTGTCCCTCTCATGGATGATGGATACGTTCGTGTACAATGAGGTCTGAGGCCTACACATGTTTTCAACAAGGGTGGCCCTGTGCAGACTGATTCCCAGCTCTAATATACCACGCATTCCCATCTGAAATGAATGACTGCAGCTGTAAGGTACACGCTGCTCTCTGATGTATTTTGATGGATTGTGGAATATCTTTTGGCTTTTAGCAGCAACACTGTGGATGCAGAAGCAAACTCAAGAATGGAATTCAGCTATAACACTATAAGGGCTAAGATGCAGATATATTTAAGTGTGACAGATTTACGTGTCAGTCGACTGTTGGTTAGAAAAAGCTCAGAACGATTGTTTCTTTATCACATCTGGAGAATAGATGCTGCCGATTGAACATTTGAAACCTGTTGCAGCGACTGCAGACAAACATTATTTACTATCAAGATGTTAATATGGGATGTTTTGTCCCTGCTCATATAATTGGTCAGTGAATTGGTCGTCAATGTCTCTGTTGAAGAGAAATCCTTTTAGAATTGTCTTTTTGAGAACGGCCATTTGTCATGAAAATTTCTGGAAGCTTTTTTTTCAAATGTTAAAATAATGATTAGCAGCAGCCCTAATTCTCATCTCGAAGGCTAATTTTATCGGTTTGACTTCACCATCAATCAAAATTAGGTTAGGACCTCTTTTATTCAATAGCCCTTTCTCATCAAGTGTCCATCATGCTATCAGCTGTATTTTGGCCTTTAGATGATCGTTTTAGTGACCGATCAATCAACACATTATTGGATTGCTTTTTAATTGAATGATTTTACCTGTGGGGCTTAACATCTCCATGTAGGGAAATGATAAACCATGTATGAATTAGGAAACATCTCCACAGAGAGATTTCTATAGAGACATCAGGCACAGCATAAGCTCCACATGCTGTGACAGGTAAAGGTGACATAATATAACAATAAAACAACTCCATAAATCCAGTAGGTAGGTAGGCAGGTAACAATCCAATAACGTTTTATGGTGCTGCTTTAAATCTCTGATATCACCTGTCAGACATGACACAGTTTTGACAATTTTTGACCTAAATTTGGTGTTAGTAATAATGGTGAACTGTTGCATCTCTTCTTCAGTGTTCATTTTTGTGCACTAGCCTACATTTGTCTATGGATGTCTGTCTTGACGGTGACAGCGGACAGATCCTTTTTTTCCAACAGATGGCGCTTGTTGTGAGCTCTGATATGAAACCTCAAATCATGACACAAACGCACATGGCATTATGAGGACAACCAAACCTGTCATTACATTTGAGATTTATGGACAGCTAGGTTATTGGTCTAATTGCAAGCTGTCATGCAGTTAGGATTTCAAATGTGTAAATGTGCTCTGTTGCACTGCTGTGAACAAGATCATCCTTATTATTCCGTGTCAGATAGAAGTAGCCTCAACGGCATTTCTAGTTGGGAGTAGCTGTAATAAATGCTGATAATATGGTAGGCTAAATAAAATCGTGCTGCATCCTTTATTAAGCCTATAGGCTACTTCAAAAGGCACGAGTCAAATAACAGTTGTTAAGCATTTTTTTCTTGTTTGGATCAACCAAATTGATCACGTTTTTAATATTGCAGAAATCCAGTTCTCCTGACTGTACATCTGGCTGAAAGGTACACATATTTTAGGACATAGAGATACAGTTTGAATCCCAAGCAAACTGGCAAGACTCCTGCGTAAACTCAGATAATGTTAAAATTCTAAATAAGTCTCCAACTAACAGACAAACCAACCTTGGCGGCTGCATGGGCTCTCCGCGACTCTGGGAGTCCTGCAGGAACCCGGAGGACAGCGAACAGGAGCGAGAGGAAGCAGACTCCTAAAAAAATCTCCCCCTTAAAAAAAAAGAACTCGTCCTGTGTGTCACTGTAATCCGAAATCAAACGCACTCAGTAGCTTTCTGAGTGTTAAATCCGCCAATCTGTGCATGATGTCCACCGATCTGCTTCTCGGTGAAATGAAAGTGTTTTTTTTTTTCTTTCTTTTTAGTTGGGATTCATCTAAACAGCCACTTCTCGAACCCGGGGGGACTCAGATCTCTGCAGCCGTTGCTTAACTCATTTGACTATCGGTCGATCGGAAAGGATACATTATGATAGATTAAGTCCAGTAATTGCCCTCATCCGCGCGTTGAATCCAAATTGTTAGTTATGAACGACGTCGGGGAGAAAAAAGCCCTGAGGGCAAAGCTGCTGCTGCTGCTGCTGCTGCTGCGTACGGCCCGATTCGCTGTCTGGATGTTGTGAAATGGCTAGTTAGAAAGTGTGAGAGAGACAATGATCGGCTCTGCATGACGCCGCTGGGAGCCCCAAATCTCAGCTGTGAACCCCCCCTTTTTCCGAACTAGTTGTTCTCTCTTTGGGAGAGTCCCCAGACTTGAGTTAAAAACAGTGAGTGCTATTTTCTGTTAAAGCAAGTGAAACTATAGCTATGTATTGTCAGCTTTGTCATTTCTTGATAGTGATAGGTGCTATATTTTTGCCTTATTTCAGAATATGGACTATCTGTTCTGCAGGATTTGGATAGAAGTTTCTGCACCTTTGACAACCCAAATAAAGCTGAATTGAACTTGCAACTTCATTTACACATTGCTTTATTATTTTGTGGTGTTGATTTCCAACAAATAGCCCCCGTTGTCAGATCTACACCCTCACCAGATAGCCTTTATCTAGCTACATATAACATTTAGCAGACCCTCATCTCTGCAAATCACAGGTTGGAAAAAGACAAATCCATAATAATCAGGATTTATTGGAGGATCAGATGGACAAACACTTTTTCCAGGGAGAAGAGGGGGGTGGGGTATGCTCAAAGCCAGAGAGGGCTGCATGGAGGCTGCACCTGTGTTTTAGGATAGGACTGCATGCAGGAAAATACCACCACCCTCCCCCTTTTCCTCTTCAGCTTTTCGAGCCTCCACTACGTACAACATAACTGTTTCTCTCTGCTCAAGTTTCCCTCTGATCAGGAAAATCCATCGCACCAGGGAGGACAGAGGCTGACAGTGTCCGAGTGAAGCAGCAGAATGACTCGTTCAGTGTTGTCACTGTGTCCAATCCAGCAGACATGCAGAGCTGATAGTTGAAACCCCTGTGATTTCACCTTAACGCTGATGCAGTAGATGTTGTTAGCATGCAGCTACCGGACAGAGCTGTTACATTACATCATCCCTTTGTGCATCCAGCAAGAAACTGACCCCTGTAATCCACTCGTTTACTATCACAGTCCAGACCTGCCCTTTCCAGATGGCCACTGAGAGGCAGCATATTTTACACTGATGTAACATAAGAACATGAAAGAGTGACACCCCGGTGTGAAAAGAATGGTTTTAGACGTGCCGGATGCCGGCCCCATCACAAACACAGCTGGTGTACTCGCTGCCTTGCTGAGGTATTATGGCGAGTTAACACAGCAGATCTGCTTTACATATCACCAGATTAATAAAACACTTTTTTTAGTGTTGCAGTTCAGTGTCTGCTGCATTTTACAGAACAATCAGTGACAGCCATGTAAGTGTTACAGGCTCAAATGAAAGAAGCATTCAGTAATTCTTACCCTTGGGGCTCTCTGTGAGTTTCCTTTAGTAGCCTGTGATTTAGTCCATTATAAAAATCTCTTAAACTCAGGCTGCCTCAGCAAATAAAACAGAAACTATATAATGGTAGAAACCGAAGAAGAAAAAACTACCAGAGAGCAGACAATTCCTGCGAGACCAATGTAAAAAAGATTACAAGCTCCTTGATCCTGGCAGAGCAATTTATTTTTCAAACCTTGTGATACAAAAGTAATATAAATCCAGAAAAGACTGGCTTACTGATTGATTTTACTCAAACTTCCCTGACACACAGAGGAAGTTGCTGCAGGATTTCCGCAACATGATCAATTGTAAACCGCAAACTGTAAGTTCAACAAACACATTCAAATGTTGCTTCACTTTACGGCGATTTCTTCAGATCATCACATGTTGTACTTCCCCACTGTGGGATCAAAAGTTCACTGTTGTCTTCTTGTTAAAGGGGTGATAGAATGCAAAACCGATTTTACCCTGTCATAGTTGAATAACGACAGTTCGGTGGGTAAATAGGACATACATAGAAGCTCAAAATCCCATTGACACCCTTTTACTATGAAAATTTCATATTTTGAAACTGCCGCTGAAAACGGGCGAATCCCAACAAAGCTGGAAGTTGACGTCAACCTCCCAAAACCGGAACCTTTGTCAGCCCATGGGTGTATTAAGAGAACGTCACGTCCCCCAACATTTACATAGGCTACACAACTGACCTGAGATCAGTTAGTCTTCTGAATCTAGGTCGCGCAGATCTCAGAAAATGTATACATTGTTCATATGCTATTTTACCATTAAATTCACTTCTGAGAATTTTTTGCGGAAAACCAAACTACTTAGAGGTCAAATATGGGCGGCGTTTTACGAAAATTGATGTCTAATTGCAAATTTTGTCCGACTGTGTCGGACTTCAGAGGCTGGTGCTGCCTGTGTTGCTGCCTCCGCCTGGCCTGCCTTCCTCCACAGACCCCGGTGTAACTCGGTGTAACAGACCCGGCTGCTGCAGCCCACAGCACCTCATACCCGCGCAAAGTCACCGTTTGGGCTGGTGGACTACTACCAAACGCCGCTGCTCTGACAGAGCTCCAGGGCCTGCAACTCCCCTCTTCCTGCTAGCTAAATGCCCGGTGTATGTGAGTGAAAGCGCGGTCAGCGAGCTTGTTACGCCAGCATTCTCTTACCACAGATTCTAGTTAATCTTATAATGTGTGTAATTATAATGTGTTGAGTTATTTAAACAAACGATTGGGAAAATAAACGCCGCTTCTCCATGAGTCTCATTGATAGAGCCTGCGGCTGGATGGAGCTCTATCAATGAGAGCTAGCTAGCCTCCTCTTAGAATTCCTCTGGAATTCACAAATATTCATTAACTTGAAATCGGACACCGTTGTTAGCTTTATAAAAAATATAGTTAGATGTTGTATAAGTGGTGGACGAGAAATTCAAACTGTAAATATACTCGAATTACGACCAAAAATGAAGCTAACTAGCCGCAATCTGTACACATAGGATTGAAGGGACAGTCGCAGCTAACGAAACCCTTACAGCTCACAAATATTCATTAACTTGAAACGGACACAGTCGTTAGCTTTATAAAACATATAGTTAGATGTTGTATAAGTGGGACGAGAAATTCAAACTGTAAATATACTCAAATTACGACCAAAAATGAAGCTAACTAGCCGCAATCTGTACACATAGGATTGCAGGGACAGTCGCAAGCAAAGAAACCCTTACAGCTCACAAATATTCATTAACTTGAAATCGGACACCGTTGTTAGCTTTATAAAACATATAGTTATATGTTGTATAGCTAAGTGGCGTGACATGTGTGTAACATTTGGTAAGAGATTGCTGGTGTAACAAGCTCGCTGACCGCGCTCTCACACACGGGCCATTTAGCTAACAGGAAGAGAGGAGATGCAGGCCCTGGCGCTTTGTCAGGGCAGCGGCGTTTGGTAGTAGTCCACCAGCCCAAACGGTGACTTTGGCGCGGTATGAGGTGCTGTGGGCTGCAGCAGCCGTTCCGGAGCTCAATCGAGCTCACAGCAAGCCGGGGTCTGTGGAGGAAGGCAGGCCAGGCGGCGAGCCCTAACACAGGCAGCTGAACTCCGACACACAGTTTTACCAAATTGGCAATTAGCCATCCATTTTCGTAAAACGGCCCATATTTGAGCTTTATATCGTTGATTTCTCTCATAAAAAAGTCTCAGAAGTGAATTTGGTAAGGAAACATTGCAGTGTCTGGAATATGAGATTCTGTCGCGTTTCTAATGTATGTGTATTGGAGATTCGCTCAACCAATCAGCACACGACCTCTAATGCGTGTGTATGGCGAGTCGCTCAACCAATCAGCGCGCTCTCTATGTGTGTGTTATCGGGGCTAAGGCTCAACCAAGCAGCGCGCAGCTCATCTAAATATTCATGACCATACCATATTTGGAAGAAAAGCTCTTGTTACAAATAGGGCCAAAACACAGGGATGCATAAGGGCCAATAAAATATCAACCAGGCCATTTTCAGCCCAACTAATGTTACATACCCCATTAGGAGACCATAAGGAACAGTGTGAAATACCCTATATAATCATTCTATCACCCCTTTAAAGGACAATCATGATTTCAGATGCTGATCATCAGTTTTATCATAAATTCACCTTACTGATGACAGACTCAGTTTCAATACCTGTTTCATTGTTTTGTGTGCAACGAAAATAATGATTATGTACATAAGAAATGTGACCACATGTTGGGAGTGGATAACATTATGAAAGACATGCAGGAAACTAGTCAGCGATTCCAGTATTTCTGAGTCAGACATGGATTAGTAAACATTGTATGCTCTTACTGACCTTCCATTTGCCTTTTGAACTCCTGCAGCATAACAATTAGCTTGTCACAGTGCGCCGGGCCTCTTTTTTCTGAGGTGTCACATTGCACTGTGTTTCGGACGCCCCTGAAAGATTTGACAGGGGCCGTTTGAGATTATACAGACGCATCCTCATGTTTCATTTCGTGATCATTGTGTGACCAGAAAGAAATATGTAATTTTTTCTGTTGTTTGTTTCTACACCATTTACAAAATAGTATCCATTGTCACGTGGAGTTGATTAATATATATTTCATACACATAGAGATGAAAAGGTTAGTCCATACATTGATTACACAATTATTTTGATAATCAATTAACTGTTAAAGTAATTTCCATCTTTTCCGTTGTAAGGATTTGCTGCATTTCTTTGCTGTATGTGATAATAATAATAGTATCTTAGGCTTTGGACTTTTGGTCGGACAAGACAAGACATTTGATGACATCACATTGGGCTTTAAGAAATGTATAGACCAAACAATGAATCCATTTATCGAGAAAAAAAATTGTTAGTTGCAGCCTTAATCTGCAATAATAACAGGCGATTATATTCGAAATAAAAGGAACCATGGTTTCAATTAGGTTTCTTCAAAATTACGGCCAAAAAGAAAAAATAAGTTGTTTAGCTTTAAAGGAATATTTCAGATTTTGTGTTGCAAACAAAAGCTGTATTATCCTTTTTGATTTTTTATGAGGTTAATCAACTCTTCAAAAACAATCAAAAAATACACTGTTCATGCCAGTATATAATATATAACTGTTACATAACTGTGCTTTAACAGACTGTAGCATATGGACTGCTTTGATTGTGATTTATCAGAGAAACTCTTTTGCCATGTTGACAGGATGGAAAACGGGATTGCTAACAGCTGCAGCAAATGCTAATGTCTGTCTTCTCCTTTGAATGACACATGTCTATAAGTCACACATATACTACATATACTATATATGCATATCACTCAGTGTGGGGAATATTGTATTGCTGGCATGGTACATCTTGTAGACCCCACTTAGTGCATCAAATATGACTGAAGTGTAATTTTTAGTGTTAAAATTGACCTGTTACTGCCGAAGGTTTCTCTTCTTTTAAAGGCTGTTAAATGCTAAAATACAGTTAACCAGTGAGAGTCCATTGGCATTTATTGAAATACAAATAGACTAAGATGTAAGCTTTATGTACATGATTGACAATTTAAAAAGAGGGGGTAGTGCACCCAACAGCACTGTCTTTGGTAATAAGGTGTGAGCATGAATTCACAAAATTCTATTAAGTGGTGATATGTGGGGCTCAGACACTGTGTGGAATTACTGCCATAGTCAATATGAATGCACGAAGCTTGCAAATTGGCCTGTTGGTGCACACAGAGGAATGGGCTTGAATGTGCAAACCCTCATTACAGAATCTCCTTTCTCATTTTAAGCAGAGAAGAAGAGTTTCTTCTTTTTTTTCTAAAGCCAGACTGCAATCTAGCGAGAATTAAGCACACTGTTTAATTCCAGACATGAACAGAACCAGACAGAGTGTGTACAGACGGCAAGACAAATAATTAGCTCCGCTGCTAAACAGAACTGATCTCGGTGAAAGACACAGCACATCAAGCCAAGTTTTAGGGAAGACCATTAGTGAATGAATAACTGTTTTTGACCATGAGTAATCATCACAATTTTGCACCTGACAAGGTTTAAAAAACACATGCTGTTGGTGAGCAGCCATGGCTCCATTAGCATGCAAGATGTCATAAATGCATGCAAGAAAAACAGAGGCTTATCTCAATAAAACAGCTGCCTTTTTAATTTCCTGCTTCTGAAATTCTGTGCAAAGAGTGAAGGACTATCTAAATATTCAGTTTATGAATATAAAATTAGATAATGCTTTTCTCCACACAGTGTGAAACGCCTTTACGGCAATTTAATTTATAGTAATTCGCAACTAATCAGACTGAAAAATAATAAGCAATTTTGGCATTATGCATGTATTTGTCTTTACTGTCATAAAAACAGTTTTTGCATGTTTGATCTTTGGATTTTACACAGACAATAGAAAAAAAGTGCTCCAATTTTGATTCTTAGTAAACTAAAATTAAATACGGAAATTGCGTGAATCACATTTATTCTTAAGACTACATGGATTCATATAATTATGTTTAAGCTAACACCAGGTTAGGAAACCTTGCATTCTTCACTGTCACAGCTGTTTTAGCAGCAATCAGTTGAGCTTCGAGCCAAAATATTGTTAACTACGCAAGACAATTCTCTGTAGCTTCCAATTAGAACCAATAGTTCCCCTCCATCCAAACTCTGGTTATCCATCCTTGACCTGTGTAAACGCAGGGCAATGATAACTGACAGAAATACAAGCGCAGACAAGTGTAGACTTTATCACAACAAGCTGGGTCACAGTCTCAGTCCTAATATTTGTATTATGTGCATTTGAAGGTAAATGCTGCCAATGTCAGCCAGCCTGAATTCTTCACGGCTCTTTTATGTCTTGGCTTTTTCTTGGTTGTTGAACTTTACTAGAGTTCTGCAGTGTTGTCCTGTATGCACAGCTGCAGGGGCTACATCCTGCCTTTCCTTTTGTCCCATCTTGTCACAATAGCTGCAGAGGAAAGCTCAAGTTTTTGCAGGTGCCAGCAAATTATCGGCAGCCCCAAAATCACTTTGCAGCTTTCATGCTCTGCTGATAGTGAGAAACAGGAATCAGGCTGATTCTTTAAGCTGCACGGGGGAATCTGATGCATGTAGTGTTTGCTGTTGCCTTAACGTTTATCACATGAATAACCCCTCATTTTGCTTTTCGAAACCATCACAATGCTGAAATCCAATAAGACACAATCTGAAATGAATTCCTAAACCAGTCTAGCCAGTAAATCTCCAGCATTATAGCATTGTTGGCTCGCAAGTTTTTCACCTTTAGCCCCGGCTGCTTCTAGCTCTCTCTCTCTTTATTACTTTGACCACACACATTGACTTTAAAGTACCTCAGTTAGGATAGCTGCTCCTACAAATCCCACAACTCGCTCCATTTCACATTTTGATAATCTAATTCCTTTCATTATTTCAAGCAAATATGACCATTATTGCATGTACAAAAAGAATCACTGAAATGAATGTAAATGTAATGTAAAAGTTTGGAGTCTACCCATGCAATGTCTTTGCAGTGAAGTCAATTTCATTTGCAATATAAATTGGCAGTCCTATTTTAGTTTTAAACGATTATCACGGGTAAGTTGCTTGATAAAATCTTAGAACAATCCGTCCAACAGCGTAATTGTATCCTCAGCGGGTGGAATGAATAAATTTGCAATTCTAGGGTCTAAAAAAAGATCAATTCCATGCTAGAATATTTATAGTCTCCTTAAAACTGTTGGAGAGTGGAATTCAGTGGTGGCTGAAAGAACAGATGGATCTAAAACTCATTAAGATGTATGCAATCTCCTCAGCAGGCCAAAGAGGAGCTATTTCCCCTTCGATGCTCCCAAATATTTGGAAATGCCTCTTGTGTTGTTGCTGAAGACAGCGGGGCCACAGCACTCCTAAATGTCATCCATGTTTATATTACTGTGCAGCCTTGTAGTCCACTCCATCTTTGTAAAGTGTGCGGTTGTTCATTAATGAGCTGTGGAAATGTCAGCGCTTTGGGTTCAGATTAATTAAAGAGCCCACAGACGTCTAATTACAGGAGAAAGACTTACAGATATCCCCATTCCTCAGAGACAGTGGACCTTTCCCCCCAGGGCTAAATGATGCTGTTATTGATCGTCATATGTAAAATGATATTGTAATTTCTCTGTCTCGGCTGTTGCAATAGAAGCAGGTTAATTGGATCAGACCCTTAAAAGGAAAAAAAGATGAAAACCTTGATGCTGAACAAGCTATAAAGGTTTGATTTGTTATGCCTTAGCTCGGGGATCGTGCTTAATATGCAATGAAGTTAATTAACAGTAAGTCGAATGGTTGTGGAGCTCCACAGTCTGGCCCTGCCCTTGTGGTGGTGATGGCGTCAGAAGTTTGTTCAGGTGTTTGTCAAACAGTCTAATGGCGATTGAGGCTGTTGATGTTTTACTGACGGCTCTTCATGGCGAGCACCTCACATTGCGTGGCTCGCCTGAAAAGTTGTGAAACAGGAGGAGACTCGAGGCCCCCCCTCAGAAGCAAAAATCCCAATGGCAGAGCCAAAATAACATCAGTGAGTCATAGTTGCCTCCAGGCCACGTTGACTTTATCTCCTCTGTCTCAACATGCTGGCTGGTCCTCTCACCAGTAACTTTAATTAAAGATAGAGTAGGAGTCACCACATATTTAACCTCATTGTAATATGTCTGTGCGATCCATGGCCAGTTTGCCCAAATTTCGTAGAGAGTTATAAATCAAGATTTAGATTTATGTGTTAAAAACTATTCGGATAAGGTGCCACCATCTTATTGTAATACAACTGAAATTATATTAGCAAAGGATTGACAACTTCCCCTTGTCATGTGGCAGTTAAGTTACACTTTGTAAGGAAAAGTGTGAAAGTGAATGGTGGTTTTCAGTCTGATCAGTCTGTATGCCCCTACTTGCCCATGTATTGTCAACATTTCCTCTCATTTGCAGCAATCAAAGCAAACCCAAGAAGCAACATACCTTTGGAAAATTCAATGATATGACAAATGACTTATTAGGTCAAATAGGTTGCCTTTTACGAAGAGCTATCACGTGTCCTGACAGACACCCACTGTAACTGTCAGGGCACGTAAATCAACTAAACCTTTGGCTGTAAAAAGAAAGAAGAAAGCAGAAGATCCTCAGCATGTTAATACCTATTTTAAATCAGCGGTTTAGAACAGTGTGATGAACTGTAGTATGTGCAACAGATATGTACTATCAAACAAAGAAGTCCTGTGCTGCTCTTAACAGCATGCACTGTTCTTGAACTGTGCAACCACTGACACAGTAAGCTGCCAAATTAGCTTTGAGGGTAGAAAAAGCATCCAAAAAGGCATGTAGGTACAGTAACTGAGAATATCCATGACAGGAAACTGTGATATCACAGGCCTTGCACCATCGGCTAAAGGCACACTACTTAAATAAAGCAGCACACACCACATTAAATTGTGTGTATGTCACTAGCAGAAAACATTTCCAATTTAATGTTTTTTTTTTTTTTTAAGATCAAGTGCACAGTCTAAAGCTCTGATCAAGGAAATACATTTTCCCCTAAAGTCGACAGATCTTTGCCAATGGCAGAGCCCAAAGCTATGCTGCTGCCTCTTGTTAGTCAGCTGGAAGCACCCAGCCGTCCACTAAGCACATGGCTATTATGTCCAGCACTCTGATAGGAGCTGGAGCTGCCACTTCAACTTTACTGCAAGTGTGAGGAGCCAGGGAAGAGTCTGAAAATGAGCTCTTTGTACTTCTGAGCTGCACATTCGAAGGCAAGCAAGTGGTTTTCTGTGCACTCGCTGAACAAGAACATGAAAACAAGCTTCCTTTTAATCTCTGATTAAATATCTTCGCCCCATGAGTTAGTAGCAAGACTGGGGAGATCTTGCATTAATAATCTCTATGATGAGCAGGCTTTCGAGGGTAGTGAGGATTTCCAGTTGCCACAAACTGAAAAAACAAGCACCAGACAGGTGAGGAGTTGGTGACAGATTAGACTACATTCCTTGTGAAGGAGGAAAATATGTGGCCTTCCTGTTTCCTCTGAATATCAAACCACACCTGGATGAGCTCAAGGGCCAGTCCAAGTATAGCTGGTTTCCACAGCCTCAGGGCCCTTTTCAGTCTGACAATAACACGGCGGTGCAAAACGCTGGCTTCTTCATACAGTTTAATGAGACCACTGCGTTGGCACAACAGGGGTTCATGTTGAAAAAGCCCAGGGCAAAATACACAGGGTGGCACACCCTATTGCTGCTGTGATGAGCTTCCCCAAGTTGTACAATCTAAAGAACCACTGTGCAGTGTCTTAGCTTTTGATAAACATCAGATTTCAGCTTCGTTGCACCCTGCAGCAACACAGCAACACAAATGCAGCACCTTGTGTTGTTTGCCAGAGTGAAAGCATTATTCCAAAATAGTCACCCTACTTCTAGCCTTGTAGCATTAGTTTCTTCTGTGGTGTTACATAATTGCAACAGTTCATTAACCAGTGAAACCAGTTCAAATAAACAGTGTTTTGCTCCTTTCAAATGAGCTCAATTGATTGTGTCAGTGTTTAAATGTGTCAGTGGATGGTCAAACAGTGTCTGAAACCCCCTCGATCCACATCTCCCACATTGGAATTATGGGATGGCTGCATTCGACAACTTCTGTAACTTTGAAAGACACTGAAAGCGTTAATCTGTCAGGCAATGCCCAGTTCATGCAGTGATTGGCCAGGTGTGTGGAAGTAAGAAAGTAAGGAGGGTTTGAACTTCTATTTCGAGTTTCCTTTTTTCACACAACTACACTGCAAAACTATGAATGCATTTGAGGAGAGACTGTCCGCCCCTTTCAGTGTGTGGCAACCCTGCCATGGTTGCCACACAAGCTGTCAGCAGTCCACCTCACCTCATCTTAAAGGGTATTTTCGGGGTTTTTTTCAACCTGGACCCTGTTTCCCCATGCATTTGGGTCTAATAGACTGATGTGGACAAAAATCTTTGAAACTGGTCCAGTATTGAGCGAGAACGCTGTAACCGGGCCGTCTCGAACCAAGCTGCAATGTAACCCAATGTGGCAATTGTGCACCCTCTAAAAGGGATTGTTTTTACCACTGACAGGCTCACATTATTATTCAAAGCGCCTGAAAACATTATCGATATCATGAAGTGTGTGAATTCTTGTCCGAAGACAGCGATGTGGAGCATGGGAAAATAGGGTCCAGGTTGAAAAAACCCGAAGTTACCCTTTAAGATTTGCTGTTCTTGGTTGTGCTCAGGTCTGAGCAATCGGTCCATGGAAGAGTTGTTGCTGTTACCAGCCTGACAGCTGGACAACCACATATACTTTACTACCGAGTTCTTATAAAATGTAGGCTTTTGACCTTAACAGCAGCAGGTGCAGCTCACAGGCCAAAACATTTTAACTTAAGTACTTTACATGTGGGAATGTGCATGTTGTAAGCTTGTTAAATGTAATAAGTGATGTGTGAGAGACCTAAACTAAAACTGTAATTTGTTGCATTGATTGTGTTGTAACTAAAAAGGAACTGCAGTTGTCTGCTACATCTGCATTCTAAAAAGGGGAACAAGTATTTTCATAAAGTAAAATGAGTCCTTTGTCTCAGCACAGAGGATGCATAGTTTTTTGGGTGACTTTTCCAGATGGCTGACACATGCTCATTTGCTTTCCAGCTGCTATCAGTCTCTTTTTCACAGTAAGGTGATCCACACTCATGATCCCAGCTGTATCTTTGCAGCAAATTCCAGGGTATCAGCAGGCAAACACTCTGCGTCTCTCGTGTAAGACCCAACTTCAGCCCAGTTTTGGAAAACACTACCACACCCCACATACAAAGGGAATAAAACCGAGTGTGGGGCAGACAGATGTGAATGTGAAAGAAATAAACAAAGATGAGACTTTTACCAATAATATCTTTAAATATAGGATTATTTAGGGTGTGTTTCTTACACATTGCTGCTATCATCAGTATGTGGAGAAATGGAAAGAGCTCTTATAGTCGGTCAGTGCACCCTACTCTATCTACTCAATTTGAAATCACTCTGCCATTTTAGATAAGACACTCAATTTCTGTCAGATCCCAGAGCCAAGAGTGAATTCTGCTGTGCAAAACCCAGAGAATCTGCCCATACTTGTCCTCTGATGCATTTAAACAGTATTGATTGACGGTATCGACTGCTTTTTCAAGTAGATTCAAAGCAGTTGTAGTAAGAAAGCTATCGAGAATGGAGACTCCAGTTTCTTGTAGGTATTGTCTCTTTTTCTTTTTAAAATACCCTCATGCGTTTTTCAAAATCTTCACCCAAATGACCAACAAAGATCCAATACAATACCCACAGCGCTCATTATTATTCTAAAAAATCCAGAATTGCTTGATATTTTACTTCCTCCTGCTTTCTCTTTCTGTCTCATATTCAGTCTTTCTTTTGCATTTGCACTCAGACACATACTTTTCCCACAAATATTTTTCCATCTACCAAGTCCTTCTTTTTGCACCTGCAGATTTTCTGTCACAATGCAGCAGGCTGACAAAGAACTGAAGCCCTGGTATACAGAGGCAACTGTCAGCCAGTATAGCTTCAACACAATGGAGGGTAGAGAAAAAAAGCCTCTTCTAAAGCATCCAATTGGAACCACACAGGCAAACAGCTCAAATAAAACCAGGCAGAGAAGACTTAGACAGATACAGAAAGCATGAAGGGTGAATGAAAAGAGAGCTGGAGGATCCAGAGATGAGCATAGACAGGCCTCACAGCGATCTACAGCGCTGTTGACATCCATGCAGCTGGATTCTTGCTTTTATCAACACAACTGAAAGCAAAGCAAATACATTGGAGAGAAAGGTTTATTTGGCGTAGACATTAAACATTAAAAACCATCCATTACATTGACAGCCATGCAAGCAGTGGCAACATCAGTCTTTATTCTTGCTTAATCAGTGCTTTCATGCCATGTTTTAACTCTTTTTTTCTCAAGCTTCTCTTGCAAACACACATCAGAGATTTATATACGATCAAGCAGAGAATAATGCATCTTCCATAAAACTGTGAATTGTTCATTTTGTGAAGAAATAAAACCTTTGAGAGTGAGACTCAAAACACCCCGCGCCCCCCCCATTTTTTTATCTCCCCCCAAAAAAAATTACGCCCCCCCATTTTTCCCCTTTTTTTTCAAAATTTTTTTTTTTTTAAAACCCTCCACATTCTTTCGGAGGCCATTAATCCTTTCCTTCTGCTCTCAGTCCGGCGCTCTGAACCTCTGGGTTGTGACATAGGAGTGCAACGCTGATTGGACTTGATGGCTCGTGCTGTGTGTTGGTTAAAAAACTGTTAGAAACAACTGGACGTCCTTTGTGCTGTATTGAGCTCAGTGATAAAACCCTTAACTTGTCAGGCTAGTTAAATTATTTTGTTTGCTAACAACACTCCGGATTATCGGTTTAACCATTTTCCCTCATGGCAACTTCCATGAACTGTAATTAGATTTCACTTTTTAAACCCTGACATCATCGGCTGCTGCTGATACTTTCAGTGCTCCACGTGGGATGATCATGTGTCGGGTTCTCAGGAATTCACCAGCCCGTTTTTAAATGTGAGGGTATGTGAGAAAACGGAAGCAGCAACTTTTGAATGTGTCTCTCTGTGGCTGCAGTGTATCTGCTCTCCTAATCCTCGACACAAAGCCTAGATGAGCAGCACCTTTGTGTGTGTCAGAATGGCAGGCTTAAGAAACAGGCCTCGGCATGCATGGCTCCTCACGCAGCAGCAACACGGTGGAAACTTAGCTGACACTGAGAACGTCTACAGCAACATGGTGGAATTATGCTGGCAGGGATAAAAACACATCCATACGTGCACAAAAATGTATGCTCACGCGACAAATACACCGTCTGTTTGCCACTGTGAATGTTTTTGTGTACGTGCTTAGCTGTTTTCTCCAGCAGTATAATGCAGGTAACAACAGGAAAAAAAGGAATTTATAATAAGTTGTTACAGGCTATGGATGTGTTTATTCCTGCATTAAATCGTGAGTAAATGATGAGGGTAAAAATTGTTGAAGAAAAAACATGAATTTGGTTTGGTCTCACTGGGAGATTATAGATGTTCTGTTCTGTTCTGAGGCAGCAGTGGCGGAAAGTACTGTTCTTAAGTACAGTTTTGAGGTATTTGTACTTACTTGAGTATTTCCATTTTCTACTCCTTTCTACATCTGCTTAACCACATTTTATAATGAAATATACTTTTTACTCCAATACAATTAGTATAGTTACATTAAGCTACTTTTTAGACTTTTTAACAGTATAGCTACTTTACAGATTGAGATTTTAAATAAAAAAAATACATTGCTAAAGATGAAACCAATGTCTCCCAACCTTTTTGACTTGTGACCTCTTACAAAAAAGAACTACAGTATCTACTCGGCCCCCTTGTCACGTTTCCACCAAAGGAGTGATTTTCCCTCCAAACTGTTTGAGGCTATATATTATTGAGTATTTCACAAAGAAGCAAAAAATGAAGTCTAAAAAATTAAAACAGATTTGTGTAACAGAAGAACCTTTTCATCTTTATGCCCCATTAATCATCTCATCATCCCATATTTATTCTCTAACATATTTTGGGACCAACAGGCCTGACCCCAGGTTGGGAACCACTGGACTAAACCATCAAACTGTATATAAAGAAATTAAACTAGCTCCACTTTGACCAACAACACTAATAAAATTTTGCTTACGCATTGATACATCAGTATTAACAATCTAATAATATAATACATAATAAGTCAGTCACATTTGTCTGCATAATGAGCATAAATATTTTGCTGAAAATACTTGTGGTTTTTGAATGAAAGATTTTTTAACTAATATAATAATTCTATGTTGTTGTTACTTAAACAAAGGATCTGAGTACTTCTTCCACCACTCAGGAGCAGGTAGCATTTTGTTGTATATATTTTTGTATGTATCTCATGTAAATGTGAAAGAGTTAATAAGGGTTCTACACTACGAAAAAGCCTTTCCTTCAAAAAACATGATACATGCATGCATTCTTTACATACATGCTTGCATGTGTGTCAATCTTGTATTGCACCTGGGGGTGTCTGTTTCTACTTTCTGGATACCATGAGGTATTCCAAAAACATGCAGAGGAAGGGAGATTGTAGCAAAAATCTGAGTAGTCCACTGTGGATTCACAGGAGCCACTTGTTAATGTTTAACTTTCTTTAACGACTGAGCAAAAGATTCTGGTTAAAATCAGATTTCAATAGTTTACTTTCAATAGTTACTTTCAATAAACATCTAACATTATTTGGCATCATATTCAGAAGTCAATCAAAGACAAAACTGTATTCGGAGTTAAGAGTTGGAGAAAAACTTTCAAAATATTTCCACTGAAGTTCAATGCAGTCCAACTTCCGTTCATGCCATTCATGAATTTTCTATTTCAGGTAATGTTAGACTTTTTATTTTTCACTATCCTAACCTTGGGATGTTCTGTTGTGGAGCGTAACACATTTAGACGCTGCCGTTTTCATTAATACTGTCATGTTTCTCTGGAGCTCCCAAAGGCAAACTCATTTTGGCAGCCTGGCGTTGGATCAGGCCAACCACCTGTCATCTTATTTCTGCACATGGCCTCTCCTGTCAAACACTCCCTCACATTCCTCCCTGCGCCCCACACAGCACCTGTGATTGGCTCGCCCATTGCCATCACAGCTGTCAGGCTCACACTCAGTGTTTTAATTAAAGTGATAGACCTCCCAAAAAGCTGTTTATTCTAACAGCTTGGTGTTTTATAGCCGAATCTAATACAGCAAAAATGTAAAGTTTGAGGATGCCAAATATCAAGTAATATTATCTGATGCATGTAGATGTATATGGTGCTCCAGTTAATAACTTTACATCATATAGTGTGTTCACAGTGCCATTGTTTCAGCCATTTATCAAGTTAAAATGACAAACATTCACTGGTTCCAGCTTATCAAATGTGCAGATTTGATGCTTTTCTTTGTCATAAATGATAGTGAAGTGAATATATTTTGGTCGCGTGGATTAAAAAAAAAGACATTTAAACATGTCACATTGGACATTGTAATGGGCATTTTCTTTTATATTTTTTCACCATTTTTAAACTAATCAGCTGATTCATTGATACTGAAAATAATAATTAGTTGAAACCTCACATAATCTTTGGTTGGAGAAAGGACTTTTCACACATTTTCCTTTCGGAGCTTAGATGACATTACTCCAACATGTTGAAGGCAGTCGTACAGACACAAATCAGCCACAGCAGACTGACTGAATGAAACACAAATGTGCAACGTCCCTGCACAATTGGATTTGTGTCAACTTCATCTCCAGAGAGTTTAGTTCCCAGAAAGCTGTAATATTTAGCACAATGACACAATGTCACTTACAACACATTGATCCAATTCATCTAGACTCTATGGGCTCATTTGAAAATAAACTCAAGCACTCTTTTTTTTGTAGATCACTTCAAAATCATTTGCTACTCAACATAATCTCACCAAGAGAAGTCTAGGCAGGCAGCAAAATAAAGATGTGAAGTGAATTTGTCAAAAAATATTTCTTAAATTAAAGAGTATTAAACTATTTTGCAGAGAATAAAAATAGCTGCATTACTCATTTTCAACATCAGCAGCATTAATATGTAAAGTATGTGGGTGATTATGCAACAGGCTCACTGAAAGCCTCCCCGCCAACGGTGTCATTAGAAGTCTTTAAATTTAGGTGCAGAGCAAAATAGAGCAAAAGCCAGCAGCAGGGATAAAACAAAGAATATTGCAACAACAGAGCCAAGATAGAGTTTGTATTCGAAGCCAGCCTCTTACTGTCATCGGTATTCGTGCATTAGTAGACATTATGGATGGTTTCTCTAACAATGTTATTGAATTCACCTCACTATGCTGCACTGGCAATGCCTCTGCAAATATCATCCTTTGATCCATTTCGTAGTGCTAATGCCTCACTGAAAATACAATCTGTGTGTCAGCAAAAAATACTTCTTTTCTTTTTTATGAGGTGGAAGAGTGCGTGAAGCTTTTCAAGGAAGAGAACTATGGACTCCGATGGCAGCAAACAGTTGTTCGATTGTTCATGAAAATGTGTGCAAATCAGATGCAGAAAGGATGGATAGTTGCGAAAGATATTTATATGATAAAATGTGTTCTGTACCACAGGAATAAAAAAACATCCCATAAATTATGTTTTAAAATTAGTTTAACAAATTAACCCAATAACCCCTGAATGCAATGCATTATTCATGTTTGTGACAGTTGAACTGGTCCTCATGAAAAGCCGATTTGATGTTGAGTTTAAAGGGACTTTTCAATTTTTTTTTCTTCTGAGTCCCTTTTTCTGTGATTCGACTCCGACGGCGACCAACTTTGATGTTTTCAGAAAGTGTAAATGGGAGCAGAGCTGAATGAAGCTGCTGGGTATCACTGTGTGACTGACTTTTCTTTTCATTTCTGAACACTAGTAGCTAAGCAGAGCCTCAGCTGAGAATAAAGCATCTGATCTGTGCACTCAAATATTGCCAGGCCTCTAACATATTTACTAGATAGGCTTGTTACAATTATTATCCTGATAAGACAAAACGGAAACAACAAAGGGGGGGGAGGGGACTTTAAATGAGGCAAATCTTTTATCACAATGTCACTTAATCAAATTAGCCAGTAATGAAGCTTTATTTTTCCTGAATGGCTCCAGTGTTTTGTTCAGTTGACAGAGCACCGAGTCTGAAGGAGTTCCTGAAAAAAAAAAGTTTTTGAAATGCCCCCATTCAGGCCAAAGGAAAGGATTTTTTTCCCAAGCCCAGTGTTCTCACACTTGTGCTTGCATCTCAAATAAACCTCCTATGGATTTCTAACTTCACAGAATGGCAGTGGGGGGAGGGGAGTCAGTGTTGGATGGAGTGAAGGGAGGGGGGACTGTGTGCCAAAAAGAGCGTTTTATAGAGATGCTGATTTCTTATTCAGTGGCCCTCTGTAAGAACAGGAACCCAGAGGAATGCACATCTACGATTCTCATTCAGAGGCCATAATGCATCGGTCGTATATGAGCTGAAAAAGAGTTTCCCCGGTGGGAAAATAGTGACCCCCCGAACCCGTTGGAAAGATAGCTGCTGTGCAGAGGGCTTGTGCTGCAGAGGTGCATTGTGGAGCGAGCGCTGCCTCTCACCTGCACTGAAAAGAGCGAAAGCCCTCTCAAGGTGTTTACACCAAGCCCTCCTCTGCCTTCCCACTGGAGCGAAGGAATAACAACATAAATCCTGGCTGAAAACTTGGAAATGCCCCTGTTGCTAGATCTTAATCAAGCCATTCAGAAGAGGCATGGGTGACAATTCATACTTATTTTGTAGATATTTTCCCTTTGATCCATTTTTTTGGGGGGGATCGGTAGATTATGCTGAAGACATTATGAAGCATGAAGATTGTCACGACAAAAAGAGCAATCACACCTGATAAGCATCATAAAAACACCAGCTAAATCCATGAAGTTAGATGGAGTATACAGGCTGAGCAAACACAATGAGCAGATAAGAGTTTTTAAATGTGTTGAGCGTTTCTAACAGCCATTTCAACAACATCTGAAGTAACTGACAGCCGAGTGGCTTCTAAAAAACTAAATATGGTTAAACCTAGAAATAACATTTCAGCCACTAAATTAAATATGAGCTTCGCTGTTTATATTTTGGACTACTGGAGGCACAGTGATACTGTAAAATTTAGATAGGACAGACCAAATGCATAAATAAGAGCCAGTTGCAGTTAATCTATATCTTGGCAGAACTGCTTAGATGTGCATTTATTTTCTTATTTTTCCCGAATTGGAGCCAGCATTATGCAAGACTCGTGCCACATTTGGAAGAATTAGAGATTATCCACTGTTCCAGCTGACAGGACTGTTAAACAGATGTTGAATTGGAGACAGAATATCCTCAGCAGAGTGAAGCCAAGAATACCAACTGGATTTACAAACTGCACTAATGGACACATGACATTTGGGTTTTGTGTGTGTGTGTGTGTGTGTGTGTGCGTGTGTGTGTGCGCGTGCATGCGTGCGTGTGTGACAAAGAGAGAAAATACAGAGTACATGTTTTACATACCAACAAAGCACCTAAACAACAAGGTCGTGAATGCAGCAGACTCATCCTGTAGTCTAGTTGGAGACTAATGTCAGCTCATTGGCAGTTGCACAGAGAATGAGTTTCCTGGGTGATATTAGTATTTGCCGTGAGTTGTGCATGGCGGTCACATTAGAGATGCTCTTTATATAAAACCTCTGAAGAACCTCCGTTCAATGGGTCCACAGTCTAGGGAGTGCTTTGTAGACAGCCAAAGATCAGGGTTTTTCTTCCCCCCCCCCTCCTCTTGGACTGTGTGGTTTTGATGCTGAAGCCATGTGGTACTTAGAAGACCTCCACGTTGCTATTGTGTTAAATGCTATTAATACACACATACATGTATATCTATAATGCAATTTTGAATACATTTGCATATCATCATATATTAATCAAATATAATTTAGATTTTGGAAAATCAATACAGACAAAGACACAAAGCAATGCTTCTCTACCATAAACAAATGAATGTAATGTGGACTGGATGAATTGTTAATAGGGATGCACAACATTTCTCAGCCGATACCGATGTGTAGAATTTTCATTTGGCTGTTGTTTTCTTATTTATTTAGCTGAAGCATCATAGGCTACAGATGCCATCTAATAATATTTAATGTTGAAACAGAAAAGAAAAGAATTGGGATTCTATCATTGTGTGTCGACTATGTGGGTGGTCTTGCACCAGAAGCACTTGTTGCAGGAGACCACAAGTGTTTTTGGTTTGTTTTGAACAGTCCAGTTGTCTTCTGATATACTGATGTAACAATTGACTTCAGTCATTGACATTTAATTTTTTTGTAGTTTCAATTGCAATTATTTTGTATGTGCCTCAATTTATTGTACCATGTAAGGGAGTAGACTTTGACATGGTATTTGTGCCAGATGATCTGTGGCAAACATTTTAAATGTAACCGCATGTGGTTAAGTTTCTGCATTTAGCGTAAGCAAATGAAGGTAAAGAGGTAACTTATAAAGGGACAAATAAAAGGATTTATAAAAAATAATAATTTTGACAATCAGACCTGAACAGCTGAAGTTTTAATGTGACAGAGACATTAACAGTAAAGCAGAGCTCGATATCAACACACTGGATGCTTGTTCAGGGAGAAAAGCCTGTGTTATTTGTGGATGACCAATTAATCAATTCAGAGACAACCATAGAGAATTAAAGTATTTAGAGTCCCAGAGTGACGTGCCAGAGAGTCGCTAATGACTTCAGTGCACATGGCAGTGCTTGGCAACTAACTCCCCAAAACACAGAGCAGAAAATAAGCCCTTGGGGCAGTCTCAGACCTCTAATTGGGCTCTCACCAGTGACAGCCTTGGCTAATACTGAGCACTGGTCACATACAAACAGAGAGGAGAGAGAAAGTTTATTATTCTTTGAGACTGAGGATAATGAAAGGTGGCCTCCTTTTTGGAGGTACCTCAGTGGGATTCGTGCCAAACTGGAAAGATATATCCGTTCCCAGCAGAGACGCATGGCTGACATTCAAACTGACAACAGCGCTCATTGTTGAGACATTCCAGTGCTGCTGGTGTTGTTGTTTTCTCAGGCGTACACTTTATTCTCTAATAAACTTGGACCAAGATGATAATCAAACCAATATGTCCTTCTTGGAAAATTAAGGAATAAATAAAAACAGATATTTGCAGTGTACTTTCAGTTCTTGGATCAGTGTTGTTTGAAGATGATTTTTGTTTTTGTGAAAGAGTTAGCAGCTACAAAGTTAACAAGTTTAAGTTTTACAATTTCTTAAAGTTTTACAAATACGTTTTTACAGGTATTTAATGATGTATGAACTAATTTCACACAAACCAAAAGATGATGTGATACTATGGCCTCATTATTCAGTCAAACATGTTATATTATGTCAATTGAATTTTGTATAGCCGTGTTGGGCCACCAAAAACAATCTCTGCTAACAGCACAGAAAAACAAATTTGCTGTCTCTAAATATAACATTAACCTTTAGCGCACAGGTGCCTTGTTCACATATCAAGAGCTATTATATTTAGCATGGCTATTGTTAACTTTCATCTGCTAATTCAATTTACCATGACAAGAAGTGTCTGGCTTACCACTTCTGCCTAGTTAGTGCTTGTAATTAATTATTGTTCATATATATTTACATGATATAAGATAACTGGTAATAATAGTAAAATAATGCATATGATAGAGCATTCATTTCTGTAATTCATTACTTGCAGTTGTAGTTTGCATTGATATGAGAGAGTAGCCTTTTTCTATTCAAATGATAGTTTTAATACTGCAGATATTTTGGGACACTGGATAATTTACTGAGTTTGGTCCCTGTCAGGCACTGTAGTTCAAAGCCAGAAACAGGAACTGGAAACTGGAGCAAAGTGAGATATTAGATATTTATTTTTCCAACTTCAAAAACTTTTAGATCAAACATGTATAACTACACTGATGAAATTTTTTTTAATAACAGCGAAGGAGGAAAAATATGAAATGGCTGGTTGCAGTCTTTGAAAAATTATTTTACAAAATATTCAATATTTCAATTCAAGCTAACTATGTTACATATAAGCCACATATTAACAGGAACAATTCCTGCTCCTTTTCTAGGAGTTGTTGGAAGTCCTTCTGGGACATGTAGGAAACTCACGGCAGGTTGAAGGAAACAAGTTGAACGTTACAGGTTTGATGGCATCAGGAGTATCCACAGTTGTGCTTTTCCTTGAATCCACTGTTTTTTCTGTGGTGTTTTTGTATGCTAGTGGTCAACCCTCACAGATGCAGACAATCCCCCTGTCAAATCCATTCAGTTTGTTGAGGTAAAAGACCAGTAAGAGAGCACAACAGATGGTCTAAGACCATACCTGTCAGCATGCATGAGGGAGAGCAAGGAGCCCCGCTGCGGAGCAACTCAGCCCGCTCAGACCTCCCACATTTGTTTAGAGTGGTCAAGTCATTAGAAAAGAGTGTTTGTGCTACAAAGTGACAAAGTCGCCAATACGGGACTCTGACAGGTGGTCAGAAGGATGATTCAAAGCAAACAGAAACAAAACCACTTGTTATTTAACCACCATGATCAAAGCTAATAGCTAATAGCAAAAAAACCTAACCAATATTTTTGGGAAATTCTGGCAGTCAGTGATGCACTTTAATCCACTTCATTATTGCAAAAAAATAAATAGGTGTATGTAGGAATATATATAAAAAGCAACCAACAACATACAATGTCTATTTACAAATCAAACAGAGTATACAATAGTGAGAGTAAAGAGTGCTGGAATGAACATTGAATGATTAATGTAATAGATTAATTTATTTACATGAAGTAGGTGGTTAGGTAAAGTAAATACAGCATGCTTAGATTTATATCTGACAGTGATGATAGTGATATGTACAGTACAGGCCAAAAGTTTGGACACCCCTTCTCATTCAATGTGTTTCTTTATTTTCATGACTATTTACATTGTAGATTCTCACTGAAGGCATCAAAACTATGAATGAACACATATGGAATTATGTACTTAACAAAAAAGTGTGAAATAACTGAAAACATGTCTTATATTTTAGATTCCTCAAAGTAGCCACCCTTTGCTTTTTTGATAGCGCTGCAAACCCTTGGTGTTCTCTCAATGAGCTTCATGAGGTAGTCACCTGAAATGGTTTTCACTTCACAGGTGTGCTTTTTCAGGGTTAATTAGTGGAATTTTTTCCCTTATTAATAAAAAAGCAAAGGGTGGCTACTTTGAAGAATCTAAAATATAAGACATGTTTTCAGTTATTTCACACTTTTTTGTTAAGTACATAATTCCATATGTGTTCATTCATAGTTTTGATGCCTTCAGTGAGAATCTACAACGTAAATAGTCATGAAAATAAAAAGGAAACGCATTGAATGAGAAGGTGTGTCCAAACTTTTGGCCTGTACTGTACATGTTAAAAACAGTGTGCATTTAAACTGTAAAATATATCACTTATAGTTTGCAGGTACAATGGATGTTTTAATGTTACAGGGTTATACAATCTAGAAGAATTCATAATCTCATGGCAGTTGTTGGGTGGTTTGTTCATGCTAGCACAGAGATGACATTGTCAATCAAATGAAATCAAACCACACCCAAACCCTGATTATTCGTCAACATTATTTATGGATGACCTACATGTAGAGAAATAGATTTGAAAAGTTTTCAAGTCTGTGGTAAAATGTTCTCAACTCAAGGTTTACTTACTTAACTTTTAACAGAGCTTTCGACCACGTGTGGTGACACCTGAGCAAACTCCATTCGCTGAAGAAGGCTTTTAAGATTGAGAATAAAGTGCAATGTTTCAAGCATTTTATGTAAAAATGCATAAATCTAATCATAAAGTCATAAAGGTGGGATTTAAGAATATCTGCTTCTAAAGACAATTGTGATTCTTTCTAAGCCAGAGTGCCTGAAAAATCTAATAATTACTGTTTCAGGTATTTTAAAGTCAGTAAAAGTATGGGAGTGGAAAGTGAGACATTATTCCAGGGAAGATGATGAGAAAGACAGGAAATTAGGCTGGAAAGTCTCAAATTTAGTTCAACATTTCTCCGCTTAAACCAACACAAAACCAAGGTCTGTGACTCCAGGTCCTTCTCAGTGTACCTGTGCTTACATCTTTCTTGCAAAGCCTTTTAAATTAACCAACAGCACACAGATGTAAATTAAGTTTAGTGATATGACAAAGCAGTTGCAAAAAGTCACACAAAACATGTTGCTTTCACTGTGAAAGGTATTGACAAAAATTATCTTTTCTGTCCTGAACTCCTTTCATCATACTAACGTGTTGTGTTAGGCACTGGTTTAACTGGCTGGGTGAGATTAGACAGATATGTGAAAAATAGCACAAATGTCTAAACAAACCAGACATCGACAGCTTCATAAAATGTTTGGCTCACAGAGCTCTGGCTGTTACATACCTGACATTACTCTGGTGACACGGATTGTCCTGACACTTTTTTTTTTTTAACGCCTGCTCTCTCGGCTTGTGTCAGTCCATGAGTTGATGGATGAAACAAAGGCAGGCGAGGAGGTGGTGGTCCAGAGGCGCAGGCCTCAGGTGTGAACAGGTGTGTGGGTTCACTGCCTTGCTGGAATGGGAGCAGTTCCAGGTGCACAGCTGCGGGGTGTGGCTCACACTCATATATATATATATATATATATATATATATATATATAATATATATATATACACCCAGCCTCCCGGCCTGTGTTGAAATACTGAGTCCCTAGGAAGGAGGGAGAGGCGGGCTGGGTGGGGTTTCTGTGTAAATTTAATCCTACATTGCCGTAACTTTGAACAAGGAACCTTGAGGAATTTAAGAAAATGTAAAGAGTGTACGTTTGGAAATGAGGGTTAGAGGGTGATAGAGGGGAAAATCTGTGAGAAAAGATGGGGAAAGCACAGGTTTTTGAATTCTATGTGTGTAGGCGTGAGTGATCTGTGTATATTTAAGAAACAGTAGGGCCATAAGCAAACATAGTGACAAAGAATGACGTTTGGGTGGTTGCATGTCTGGGAGCTAAATGCGTGGTAGTCTGGTTTCCTGGGAAACTATTGTTCTTATCAATCCATGATTAAACAACTTTGGTAATTTGCAATCTTGCTGTAACACATCCTGGTAAATTTCTGTTGAAAGAACACATCTGTATTGAACTTCTCTGAGCCCTTGGACAGCATCAATCTCAGCCTCAGGACAGATTAAGTTGGAGACAAGCTCCCTTTCTGCAGGGTGCATGATCTCTAAGTCTTCTCCATCAAAGGTCAGAGCAGCCGAGTGAAGAGAAGCATCGGGGCGTTGCGTTCGTTGGTTGGGAAATTTAAAAAGAGAAATGGATCAGTGGCTACTGTGGATGGACTTGCTTGTGCCTCAAATACAAGCCCACACATGCCATCACAGATTGTGTGTATGGATTTCGAGCTTGCCATTCTGCAGCTTTAATCCCCGATTTTTCTTGTACAATGTAGTCCCAACAGTCCCATTGACTGCTAGACAGTGTACCAGACGAGCAGTCTGACCTTTCCTGTCCTTGGAACAGTTGATGCTGTGTAATATATTCTGCACTTGATTCCTCTTTTCATCCTATGAATTTTAACAAGTTTTTCTCCTCCTCTCTGCGGTAGCACTCAGTCTTTCACTCTGTGTCTCTGCACTACAGGATATTATTCCTCCTATTACCTTTCAGAACTCCAATCACCACATCTCCTGTGGAGAAACAAAGCTGCGAGACACAGTCAAAGATGGAAACAGCGGAGGGAATGTCAATTTCCACCAATCGGCTCAGAGAAGAGGTTTTTTTTCCTGCGGCGTAAGATTAGGTTAATGTCAAATCTGTGATCCAATGAGCTCAAATGTGCTGAAGACAACCTGTGCTGAGGCAAATGGCGGAGGTGGGAGTGAATATAAAAATGGGCTGAATTCACTACCAGACAGCTGTTTTAAAATCGATGTCAACCTATTTTAATTTGCCTACAATCCCTAGATATGAATACATTTGTCAGTCGCAGCTGCCATTGATATTCCTCTTAGTGTCAACTCAGCCGACGATAAGTCAGGAGATGCCAAGAGTGTCCATCAGAATCCATTAGTCGTCTGTTCCTAATTACCAGTGACTCCGGGGTTGATTAAAAGAAATCACCAAGCAGCAGCACACAACATTATGCTAATGAAAACTCATTTGGAGAGGCAGAGCAGGGCGCCGCCAAGTATTTGGACGACTTTACTGTGCAGTCGGGCTGGCTGGAGTAAATGGCTTCTTGGACAGTATATTACAGGACTGGAAGAAAAGGAAGTCTTGTGATGATGATGATGATGATGATGATGATGATGATGATGATGATGATGATGGTGGCAGAATTTCAATCATGTTTATGTTGTCCAAAAACTACACTGATGGAATTATTCCCACAGTGACTTTTATTTCTCCCTGCTTCTCATTAGCATATATATATTTTTTGCCTGCACTTACCCTGTGGCACAAACTACCAAATAACTCTCTGGCATGTGCAGATAAGACATGTTTGGTGTGTTTTTTAAAGTCATAATTGATTTTCTTATCTAATTAGAAATCCTTCAGGGGAAAAAAGCAAGGCACCAAAACAAACTCCTAATCACCAAATAAGGATTGCTTTGATGGCAGTAGGTTTCGATACAAAAATGTCAGAAGAAGCTGCGCCACGCTGACAGCATGTTACAGACACGTGTCTGCTAAGAGACATTGATCATTCATTACACAAGCAATGCCAAGATCAATACTCCATCAGTGAACACCATTAAACCCACCACCAGCTCTCTGTGAGCCACATAGCAATTTGGTCAGACAAACCAAAATACTTGACCGACCTTTACAATGAAAATTAATGGATCAGAATAGCTCACAATGTTTCATTATGTTCGGTACATGAGGCCAGTATATGACTTATTTAAAGGCACGGTAAACCTGTTTCTAAATCAGTGTCTTACTATGATGACAGGGTCCTTTATAAACACACCCACACTTTTTGCCAACAGTTTTGCCTATTTCACATGAAAAATCTCTGTATTTTGTGTTATTGGTTGTGCTTTTCTCACTGGTTTGAAATGGGTGGAGAAAGGTTAGAAAAAGGTGCTTCACATATTTCCACAAGCCAATCTGAGACATCTGTGGTTCAGGTGGTAGAGCAGTGGTGTACCAATCAAAGGTTGGTGGTTTGATCCTTGGCCCTGCAGTCCCATGTCGAAGTGTCCTTGGGCAAGACACTGAACCCCCAATTGCTCCCTATGCTGCGCCATCGGTGTGTGCAATGCATTCTCATGAACGCGTTCGTATGATATTGTATGAAAAGTGTGTTTGAGTGTTTGTCTGATGAGCGGATAAATGTTGATTCTTGTATGGCAGCCTCTGCCACTGTTGTATGAATGTGTGTGTGAATGGTGAATAGTTTCTGTACTATGTAAAAGTGTTTTGAGTAGTCGTTAAGACTAAAAAAGCGCTATATAAATGCAGTAAACAGCATAAATAGAAATATAGTTAAGATTTGAAACCAACTTTCCAGTGGCTTTAAACTTCACATTATAGTTTAAAAAAGATCAACAAACCTTTTTACAAAAACATTTTGTACTGCCTCACCTGATACTGATATTTATTTATTTATTATATATATATATCTATTTATTATAGTACAATATGTTACATTATGGTTAGTCACTCAATTACAAGTTAAAATCTATCTATCTATCTATCTATCTATCTATCTATCTATCTATCTATCTATCTATCTATCTATCTATCTATCTATCTATCTGTCTGCCTGTCTGTCCTACAATATTATCCTCTGGAATTTAGTTAAGTATAAGTATAAGGTTAGTGTAGGAAACAGATGAATCTTCGAGCTCATGTTTTATTTGCTCTGGCAGATACGTCTGGTCCCCCTCCCATTCAAACAGATTTCTAGCGGACCTGGCCCTGGTCTGGCCAATCACAACCGTTTATCTCATATGGGACGGGATTGATACAATGACCGACAACTTGCGGACCCTTTGCGCTTCACGCAAAATACGTGATGATGTCATTATTGGTCCGCACCCTCGCACCAGGGACACTACAGCAAGCATAATCTATAATAATCTATAACAGCCAGGATGGCTGCAGCTGATGTGGAACTTTCTGTTGAAGTGCTATTTTCAAATTCTGATGGCAAAATTGTAAACACTTGTTCATAGACATATTGATGCTACACATTTCATCTCTGCACACTGCAGTCTGTTTACATTTGTCCATCTCTCAAGACTTCATTACTTTCCTCCTTTTTATTTGGTCATGTGACGGGTTTTTTTTTCATTCTTTCATCCAAAAACCTAATATTCTTTATTATTTTTGACATCCAGCAATAAATCCAGTGGACTTTATTGTAACTGTCATAATCCTCTGCTTCCTTTGTTTGATGAAAAATAGCCCAGGGCTTTCCAGAGGTTCATCCTCATGCAGTTTAGCTTCAGATCCACCATCCAGCCCCTGAGCACCTGTTAAGGGCCGCTTCTCCTCTGCATCTAATAAACAGCTCCAACTCTTGATCCTCTCACATTGCTTCCAGGCCACTTTTCATCCCTAACATCTGTGATTCCCAGAGCATTTCCAAAAATCCCCTTGGCAGTTCAGTGATCTTTCTCAGCTGTTAGCGTGCCCTCGGGCCAGGGCAGCCATGCTATGTGCTCCAGCTGCAGGCTTTGCTATGGTCTTGGGGCCCCACTGAAGGGCACTATTGTCCATTCATGGGGTTCACTGTGTGAGAGGTCAGATGAGGGAGAGCCTGTGCTGGGGCCTGGCAGGAAATGAAGGTGGAGTAGCAGTTTTTGCGATATGTGGGGCTTGAGCCTGAATAAATAAAAGTCTAAATAAGCACAGAATAAGTTGAGTCACTATATTATATACTGTGAGTGTGTGTAACACTGAAAGCTATGAGGATTGATGGATAAAAAAGAATATTATACAAATGAACTTGTGCTTGAACAAAATGTGTCATTTTTTTTAAGTTGGTGTACTGTCGACAGTGTGCAGTGAGAAGTTCAGACACATTGTGTGACTGAGAACCCAGAGCGCCTCACAGATGTGCTGATAAATCTTCATTTCTCACCCAGTTAAGCAATTCAGTCAGCTTCAGAGGCTGCTTCAAGCCAAAGGCACCTCTCAGGATCCAGAGAAACTGCAGAACAAATTGGAGAACAAACAGTCGCACTGGGTCATTCACATTATCCTTTATCTGAAAAGCCAAGGACCTCAGGAGGTGGGCTGACTGCACCCAACAATGAACAATAACATGTTGTGATACTCAGCTGACACTTTTTAAAACTGCATTTCTCACATAAATCTTTCATAAGCCCCGATCAGAGTCCTCCATCCAGAGGCAGCTAAAGTGGTTTTACAGGAGACAAAGTAATCATCAAAGACAAGTCAAAAGGCTCTGTGTTGAGACTGCAAATATCAGTCCAGCCTCAGTGAGAGTAGAGGGCACTTTCCAAATGTCTTTGGCTGTGCTGCAAGTAAAGATCAAAAGCAAAATATAGACACTTTTTTTTGTCCAACATACTCCCACAGCCCAATCAGATAGGCTCAAGTACCCCTTTGATAGATGGGATAGCCTTCAAGGAATCTTTCAATACTATTTCACCGTGATGCACATGTAAATTCATACAAATTGAATGTATGGAATGTTTTTTGTTTTTTTCAGCAGGTTTGATCAAGTTTGCATTCATACTGTTGGAGTAGTATAATCTGGACATTTTAATCAGTTATTCATTACTTCAAGTTGTTCATTTAAACTTTTATGCTCACTTGCCAACTTGTTTCCAAGAATTCCTAATTGCAACACTTAGTCACTTAAAACTGACTGAGAAAATGGTGGGAAAATGAGGCAAGTCCTGTGCCATAGCAAGAAAATGAGTGGTTCTTGTAAAAATGAATATACTAAAGATCAGCATCACACCAATTTGTAATCCAATTTGCGCTTTAATTTCTTACCAAACATAAATATGTGGGTATACAAATCAATCAAAATCACAATTAGTATTTTTTCAAGCTCATCCAGAATCTTCACTGACGGCAGAATTAAGTAAGGTAGGTTTAATGGGGTTTAAATATAAAAAAAATGCATAAGGTTAATATAAAACAGACAGATGGACAAAGAGACAGAAACATACCAAGGCAATGTTCACAAGTCACAAATAGCCAGTGTAGTAAATGTATTCCCAAGCATCTATACTGCACAACAATACTTTCATGATATTCAGCTGAATATGCAGATATCCACATAAGCAAAATGCCTAGAGCAAAGCCAACAAAATCATATCAAAATTGCCTCACACTCTCCCTGTATTATGCAACAAAAAAACAACAACCTTTCAATGCTGACAGGCTTATGTATCGAGATACGCTGGACTTTCATGAATAGGAGGATTTTCACCTCAGTAGGGAGATGCATATATCTCGACACATACAGCTAATTATTTCTGTACAAGCAGCTCCTTTTCAGCAGCAAACAAAAGCTGGAATTAAAAAAGGATAGGAAGCTCTCCATTATGGGAAAAAAAACACTGAGGAGGCTTGAGGGAATTTTTCAAAGCCCTTACAGAGCTGAACGAGAGGCGAAAATGAGAAAGAGGAAAGAGGAAAGAAGCAATTGCTTTCAAACAATGCATCATTGCTAAGTCTATTTTCTTGATGTACCAAACAAGGTCACATATTTTCATCCAAAGATAATGAGCGATCCTCTCTGAAAAGAGAAACACAGACCACATACATAGAGGTAATTCTTCAACATCAGCTGCAGTACTTCTTTGTTTCCGGTTTTCTATCTACTGAACAGTGAAAGGAAAAGAGTAACAATTAGGATTCAGACAATAACAGACAAAAGTGATGATCCAGATCGCGCTCCGTGCTCAGAGATGTGGAGGGGGGATGGGACGACACAGACATGGGGTGTTGAGGGATTATGGGCCAAAAGGGTGTCTGAACGGCAGACCAAGTGACCTTTCACTGCACTGGCAACTGGTAATCAGGAACAATTATAAAGGCCTCTTGGCCACAAATCACCTAATCCTGTTGTGGGAGTGGGAGCCAAATGTAATTACAGCACTCTGGTACACTGACCCTATGCCTAGTGGAACTAAGCCCAGACACCAACCAGAGCGATCCAAACCGCCAACTTTTGCTCAGTCCAGGGCAAACGACCAAAGTATTCTCATTTGGTCTGAAAGCGAGAACCACCTGTTTCCTGCAGCTACTGCTTCTTTATTCCCCTGACTTCTAGCTAATCAGCGCTCTGCATAATGTGAGTACATGAAGATATGTTGGTCCAAAGCAAGACCTAGTGAAATTATTTTGTGTGAACATAAAATGTGCGTCTTTTTTTGCCTTTATTGCCATTTTCATAGAGATTTATTGTGTTTTTTTCTGCTAATTAAACTAGGACACTGTCACACCAGCATTTACAGAGACATTTTAGAACAAAAACAATTAATTTTAGTGCAATACAGTGGATTTATAGTGGATGCAGAGTCAAAGTAAATCTGTGCCAAGTCTTTGTGTACAAGTCAACTTCGGTGAACTTTAACATGCTAATTTGTGCTGTTAACCAATTGAAACTGTCTTGACAGCACTGACCTTTGAAACAATGGAGAATCGGAGAATTGATGGTACAAATAAATCAAATGATAAAGATTGTTTAAATATTGATATGATATTCTATATTTTTCTTTTGCAGACAAATTCCACATAAACCCTAAAACCAATAATGAATTCTTCCTACTAACAAGTAGCCAAACTATAGCTTATTCCCACTGTTCACTAAAAACACATCCGTGAGCCACACTGTTTAAGTGGATGACATGTTCCTTCATTATCACTAAATACTTTACATTGCTAAAACATTTTCTAGTGTCCAGTTCTTTTAGGAAATTATTTGGTCTTTTTTTAAGGTGAGCGTATAAACCCACAAATTAAATTTTTTTTTTTCATATTTGTTGATGATAACAAATATTTAGAAAATTGCCAGCTTTTTTTCATACACACACACACACACACACACACACACACACACACACACACACACACACACACACACACACACACACACACACAGAATAAATTATTCTGTATGTAGATCTGCGAGCACGGTGAGAAAAGTAGAAATGATCCTTTAGGCTGCAGTGAGGTAAGTAACTCTACAGTCTCTGCAGCAGCTGCTCATCAATATGGGAGTCAGGCTGCAGAGATTTAGTCCTGAAGTCAGATGGCCAACTCCATTACCAACCTCCAATTTCAGCGACGAATTGATCAATCAGCACAACAAACTCTGACAATTAATGATTGCAGTTTTTATTTCCTCACTGGCTTTCTCCCATGTGCAGCACGTTTCTTTCTACACACAAGAGAGTGACACCAAACTGTGACTTCCCAGCTGATTTTTTTTTTACCATTTACATTTATCTTTACAACAGCAAGTCGGTCGGTTATCAATGTTCCTGTCTCATTTGCATGCCCAATCCCTGAAATCCTGCAACAAGCCAATAGTGGTGAATCACTGTTCAGATTGTCTTACAATATTATGCTTTTTAATGGATTGTAACTGGACATTTTTCCTGTGTGGCACTGAAAAGACCGCTCTTGATGCTTTAATTTCATTCTCCCAACAACCCTAGGCCTTCATACAGCTGAAATAGAAAAACTATATGAAAAAATTACAAAGTAATAGTTTACAAATTAGACATCAGTTTATATTTTCCCTGTTTACCAGGTACATTTGGTTGTCATCTGTGACAGAATCAAACTAAGCCGAGCTGTATGGAGCGACACATTTATAATTGTAGTCTGTCAGTTAAAATAATGTCGGGGTATTAAATGTCAGTCAAACTGTGCTAATTTATACACCATATTTACCACCCCACTCATAGAATAGATGCACCCACGTACAATTCATTTAGCTGTTCTATAGCATGGCTCCTAAATGAAATAGAAATGGCAATCAATCATTATGTAGCAGGGTGAAAGCCTCTGGGAACAGACCAGGCTGAGTCTTTGAGAAGTGGAACAGATCAGGCAATAAAGTACAGAAAGAAAGCATCAGCCAGGCAATTGAGTTTTAGCTGTTAGTGGTGCAATCAGACGGATGTAAGCAAGGCAAATTCTTCTGTGTCTGCAATTGATTTTTTAAGAGTTTTACTCTTAAATTGACTGTGGTCACATCTTGTATTTAGAATAAGAATGAATGAAAGGAAATGCTCACAGTAAGACTAATAAATATATTAGTTAGAGATGTTCACAAGTCACTTTTTGGAAGTCCAAGTCTTTGAGCTCGAGTCCAAGTCAAGTCTCAAGTCTCTGGCCATCTGATCTGTCCCTAACACTATATTATTAAATCTTATGAATTCAAAGCATGTCCTGTAGCTACCATCCATACAGTACAGTATCAAAATCAGTTGTAGGATAACTTTATGGGGTCTACTGCAATGCAATCTGAAGAAACACAAATTAAGAACTCTGTTTCAATTTCATAACTGTATTTTTCAACATTTTGGTATGGGAAATTATTTTGCTTGCCACTAATAAAATCTGCATAAAACTGACATGTGTACAAAACAAAATGTGTAGTGTTCTGTGGGGGAAATAGCTAAAGTGATACTAAACGGTTTTTTTTCTGAAATAAAACGTGGGCACTGTAGCCAAGTGGATGTGAACTTGTGACGGGAAAAATATCACGTATGCTTTAATGGACATGCTTAATTTAGTTACATCCAGAACTTACACTGGGTCTCCAATTTAGGACATTGTATAGTCTAATCTTCTGCTACTTAACACATCCCTCTAGCCCTCAGACCTGGTGAAATATTAACCTAAGTCACATTATATGGATACTATAAACTATAAAGATACAATTTGCCTGTTCCCAACACTTTATGATGGTTAGCTTGTTACCTGTGACGACACATAGGCATGATGCATGCGTTATGTTGCACATTATGGCAAAGGGCAGGGGACATGCAGCTCGTCATACGTTTCCCCAACGTATATGCGCCAATAAAAGAAAATAGAAATACATGAATAAATTTAGATTTAAAAAGCAATAATTGCATGAAAACAGGTTATTGACGAGTCTTGAAGCTCAAGTCCGAGTCAAGTCTGAAGTCTTTTGGGTCGAGTCCCAAGTCAAGTCTGAAGTCACTGTTTGTGTGAATTAAGTGTGACTCGAGTCTGAGTCTTAGACTCGAGTCCCTATTTCTGATATTAGTATACAAGACAATATTTGATTACACATGTAAAAAAGTGTTTTAGAGTGCACACAGAAAATGTTACCAACTGGGCAAGAAGGGCCGATATAATAAGTACTCAGTAAGTAAGGTGCACCCTGTCTGCCTTGTGGGTCCTTATGGCAGGAAACACTTTATTTGGATATGATGAACATTTATAAACACCAAATAAACCTGCATTAACTTATTTTTTGGCCACTTGGGGCCAGTGTAAGCAAGCTGTAAACACAAGACTGAAATCACTTTTTAAGTTATGTCGAAAGTGTTAGCAAATAATTTCTTATTTATCTAACCATCAGATACAGAGCTACATTAGCATTATTTTGAAGTTGTGTTTCTAGCCACTGACAAATGTAAGTCCAATATTCACTCTCTTTTATCTCTGTTTTTGATCTTTTCCAACCCCTGAGGGAAACATCTGGCAGCTAAATGCTGCACTGTGTTTCAGCTAGTTGCTAACTGTGTATGTTTGTCATTTTATGCCGGTACAGTGGCTTTTCAGCTAAATAAAATCTGCTGCATCTGGAACAGACGCTGATGAGAGTGAACCAAAACAATAAAGTTGTGGACAGAAACCAAGCAATGATCTAAAAGACGCAAACACACTCGGTATACCGAGCAGAACTGCAGAGGCTGCTGATAATTCTCTGTGGGTTCACCTTTCACATGCAAGTAGTCGTGATGCGTGGCTTTTATATGAAATTATTGATTATTGCTTCTTTAACAATCACTGTGTAATTGCCTAAATAAGTAAATGTCTGTCTGAGCATCTTAGTGGCATCTCTGCAGTCGAGGTTTGTATTTCTAATACATTTTCCTCTTCAACAACGCAATCTGTTTTCCCCATTTACATTTTTTGGAGTGAATTTCCTTAGTTGAGATGAGTTTATCAAAGCACGTCTAGACAGAAAATTAGACAACACAGCTCACAGTGTGACACAACAAAGAGTTAAACCTTTCTTTCTGATTGCAGCATCTCCTGTTACCAGCAAAGGTCTTTGAGGGGTAAAATAATGAGGGATGAAGATGCAACGGATGCATCTAACGTTACAGAGAAGTGCTCCCCTGAGCAAGCAGGGCAAGAGGAGAGGGACATGTACAAGTACAGGCAGAGGGCAAACTGCCTCTGAACTCAGACTGATGACTGCAGGAAAAACCTGATGAAGCATTTAAATACAGCTTCACATTCATCAGATTATTACAAAGACACCACCACCACCAAAGTAAGAGCTTTTCTAAATTCAAACACTTTTTCGTAGGTCCAAAGAAGGTATATGATTAAGCGATTTTTAATTTTACACACACACACACACACACACACACACACACACACACACACACACACACACACACACACACACACACACACACACACACACACACACACACACACACACACACACACACACCAACATGATTTATCTGAGGATCAGTCATTGTTAGCACCTCAGATGTATTGCTCAGTTTGTTTAGAGGAAAGTCACCAAGATGTCACAGAACATACAACAACACCATCATCAAGCAGTGTATAGTGTACATAGAGTCTATTTTGTATGTGTCTTCCTACAATAAAGTCAGGCTTTCTAATATCATTACACCTCAGGGAAATCAGAGGCTTTTTGTTGTCGCTGTCTCTGTAAGAGGATTTTGAATAAACTCCTCTGAAAGCGAACGAGGAGGTTATCAGATGACTGCAGTGATTCTCCTGCGAGAATTTCCAGTCAACTGACTCCTAATGAGTTTTCTGCAGAAACAATTAGATATCAGCCATGCAAGACATAAGAAACTGGGCATCATGTCACATCGATTCATAGCAACAATTCGTAGTCAATACACTTCTGATAAATGTCATTCTTTAGTTTCACACTGACAAATAATCGGACATTGTGTTACATTTTCGTATTCGTGACACAAAGCGCATTAAGGTGTTCAATTACCGTAATGGCCGTTGTTTATGAGATCACTGCTCTATATCCATCATGTTTGATGCTGTAATATGTCACAAATCTTGTGGAAGTGAAAGTTTGCTTTTTCAAATGCCAACACCCACTTGTTTTCTTTGTTCCTCCTCTGTTTGGTTTGTCTGTGGCACTCCTCTGATGCACTTTTGAAGCTGATATCAGTCCTAAATTTAGATGATGTCTTCTGCTTCCCATACTGTTTATATCAGAACCTAAAAGGCTCATAGTGTTTCAGCTGGCAGTTGGATACACTTCCTGATATCCTTCATAAAAGACAAACAGAAATTCATCAGAAAATTTACACTTTTAGATGAAATATTGATAGTGTCTCGCTGCAGCATGTATGAAGGTCAGGTCTTTTCTTTATTGCAGTAGTACAAAGGCAGCTATCTTAGTGAAGACTTTGTCATTCTGAGCCAAATCAATATTCTTTGACATTTGTAGTGAGGTGCAGGGCAGCAGGGGTGAGACTGGAGTAGATTGTGTACAAAGGATGGGCTTTGGAAAGGGCTGACAGGCCCCGGTGTGACCATTAGCTTTGTGAGACACCCTGCGGTGCTTGAGGAGTGGGAGGTTGGCGAGGCGCTGTGGGCTTTTTATTTAGGAAACACGACAGGAGACCCAGATGAATAACCCAGCTAGGGAGCAGAGGATAATGGTAGGTTTCAGTCTTCAATGTAGAAATCAATGGGCATAAACAAAACATGGCTTAGTGATGCATTAGAATTAAGGGCAAATAACCATATTTTCCACGCCACATTCCCCTGGCTCCGATCTACACAGGAAGATCCAGTGTAGACTGTCAACTATACATGTTTTTTTGTGCTGTAATATAAGTGCTCATGGTAATGAATTCATTCTTTGTTTTGTTTTAAATCCATCAGTCACGGAAACAATGTCTCTGAGTGACACATTCATTGACGCCTATACAGTAAATGTCACACTGATAGGAAAACAAAGCACATTAGATGAATAGAGCTAAGAAATACCCCAATCTGTACAAGTTTATTGTTTTAACTTTTGTTTCAAATAATATTTTTTTCGCTTTGTTTGTGCTATAATAGAGACAGAACTTGTATCTCTTCTCCCATAAGATTCACAGTATTGACAGGTTCAAAATTCATTAAAAAAACAAACAATGAACCAGTAATGAGTGTAGCAACAACAATAGACAAAATTGCTGTTTCCTGCAATACAATCTGCATAATTAGATGGCATGACACAGATAACATTACACAAAGGAAAATTTTGAGCATTTTTAGGGAGGTGACAATTATACAATTTAAAATAGTGAAATGTTTTCTTCAAAGTAGCATTTTGGTGAAAAGTTTGGTTTCATCACATTCAACAAGATGATGCAATGACATGATATTTGGAAAAATCGTTTTTCTCATTGAGACTGATTGCAGCTCAGAAAAGGACATTTTCTTCTCTCTGTACCTGCTGTGTCTAATTCAAGAGAGAGAAGAGCAATAGTGACTCATGGATCAGAATATTGATTTCAGCGGAACAGGGGTTTCATCACAATTATCATGCAAGACACGTCTCTGTGAGTCGTTCTACTGTGAAGACTCCACTGTGGCGTCCTCAGGGACTGCCCCCTAACAGGTACTATGAAATAATGAGGGATTTGAACCAGCGGATCAATAATTGAACAGTTTTTTTTCTCTTGTGCTGTCGTCGTCTGACTGCAAACCGATGCTGTATTAACATGTCGCAGTGAAGCTGTTGTCAGTTTGTTCCTCCCACTTTAAATCTGACCACAGGGCAGCCGCAGGGCAGCAACACATGGGATGACTTAACTTTCCATTTAATGCAGTCAATACTCCTATAAACTATCACCTGTAGTAACCTATACACCTGCTGGTATTGCATTCTGTTTCAGGTCTATTTACCAACACCAACACAGCACAAATAAAACGATTAAATCTAAACAGATATTTTGTATCACTTTGCACGAGTTATTTGTTTTCAAATAGATCCAATTCTTTGTGTGCAAGACTGTTGAGGCTACAATATTTCACTCTCGCCAGTGAAACCCAGGACATAATCAATAAGACATGCCAAACAATAGAACACAATGATTTGAGTTTAATACCCTTGGCTCGAGAATCACTAATGTTCCTGTTGCAGAAAAATCGATCTCCTCCACACCGGAGCGGCTCTAACTGAAACGCACAGTGAAAGTACATCAAACACGTGCAGTGCTAACAGGGTGCTACACAAACCGTGTGACGTCTGCATGCTACACACACCGTGTCATTTGGTGTCTGTCTGCAAGTCATGCTGTGAAAAACTGAAGAATCACTAGTATTGTGGCATTTCAATTTACTGTATTGGATCAGATCAACACTTATGAACACTTATAAATTTGAACTGCAATTTCATCAAACACACCAGAGACTAATTTGCTTTTGTTTTACACAATTGAAACTGCAGCTTAAACAACAACTGATATGATAACATTTAATAAGTTTTAATACATATATAGTACTGTGCAAAAGTTTTAGGCAGGTATGAAAAAATGCTGTAAACTAAGAATGCTTTCAAAAATGGAAGTGTTAATAGTTTATTTTCATCAATTAACAAAATGCAGTGAATGAACAGAAGAGGAATCTAAATCAAATCAATATTTGGTGTGACCACCCTTTGACTTCAAGACAGCATCAATTCTTCTAGGTACACTTGCACACAGTTTTTGAAGGAACTCGGCAGGTAGGCTATTCTAAACATCTTGGAAAACTAACCACAGATCTTCTGTGGATGTAGGCTTCCTCAAATCCTTCTGCCTCTTCATGTTATCCCAGACAGACTGGATGATGCTGAGATCAGGGCTCTGTGGGGGCCATGCCATCACTTCCAGGACTTCTTGTTCTTCTTTACGCTGAAGATAGTTCTTAATGACCTTGGCTGTATGTTTGGGGTTGTTGTCCTACTGCAGAATAAATTTGGGGCCAATCATACGCCTCCATGATGGTATTGCATGATGGATAAGTATCTGCCTGTATTTCTCAGCACTGAGGACACCATTAATCCTGACCAAATCTCCAACTCCATTTGCAGAAATGCAGCCCCAAACTTGCAAGGAACCTCTACCATGCTTCACTGTTGCCTGCAGACACTCATTATTGTACCGCTCTACAGCCCTTCGGCGAACAACCTGCCTTCTGCTACTGTCAAATATTTCAAATTTGGACTCATCAGTCCAGAGCACCTGCTGCCTATGTTTTTGTGCAATGTTCAGTCGCTTGGCCTTGTTTCTATGTCGGAGGTATGGCTTTTTGGCTGCAACTCTTCCATGAAGACCACTTCTGACCAGACTTCTCCAGACAGTACATGGGTGTACCTGGGTCCCACTGGTTTCTGCCAGTTCTGAGCTGATGGCACTGCTGGACAAAATATAAGCATGTGTTTTTCATCTGCTGCACTAAGGTTCCTTGGCCGACCACTGCGTCTACGATCCTCAACGTTGCCCGTTTCTTTGTGCTTTTTCAAAAGAGCTTGAACAGCACATCTTGAAACACCAGTCTGCTTTGAAATATTTGTCTGGGAGAGACCTTGCTGATGCACTATAACTACCTATATACTATAATTGGTTGATCATACACCTGACTACAATCCTACAAAATCCCTGACTTTTTGCAAGCACCTATAAAAAGTTATGCTGGTTTGAAGGCAAAGGGTAGTAACACCAAATATTGATGTGATTTAGATTTTTCTTTAGTTCGCTTTGCATTTGTAAATTGATATTATTTATATTTTTGAAAGCATTCTTAGTTTACAGCATTTTTTCACACCTGCCTAAGACTTTTGCACCCACACACACCCACACACACACACACACACACACACACACACACACACACACACACACACACACACACACACACACACACACACACACACACACACACACACACACACACACACACACACACTCACACAACAGTCACTATGCTATAGGGGCGTATCACTATTGATGGCAATGTTGATTGGTCAGACTGATGTCTCAACAACGTTTGGATTAATTTTGTACAAATATGAATCATGTGGTCTTTCATGGTCTCCTGATGTCTCCCGTAGTGCCACTGTGAGGTTGGCATTTTTGGTTTTGAATTAAATGTCTCACCATCATCAGGTCTGAATTTTAATGTGGCCAATACTTGAACAAATATCTGCAAAAATAGCAACATTACAATCAGCCTAGTACTTTGTGTTTTTTTTAGTGCTAATTAACAATAGTTAGCATGCTAACAAACTAAACCTTGATGGTGAACATGGCAAATTGTAAATACAGATACAATATAAATCTATAAACTATAAACATTACCTGCTACACATCAGCATGTTAGCATTGTCATTGTGAGCATGTTAGCACGCTGGTATTAGCATTGGCAGCCTCACAGAGCTGCTAGCATGGCTGTAGAAATTCTGTCTTGTTATGCTAAATCTGATTCATCCACTTGTTTGTTTTGTTGAATTTAAAAGTCTAATGAGAGACAGGGGCTGCAAAATAGCCCACGTTACATCCAGGCCTCTTGCATTACTTTTTGCTATGTAATGTGTTTATATGTACCCTCCCTGTTTTGAATGATTTCTGCAATCACAAAACATTTTCACAGGTTTCAATGTTTGCATTGTGAATTCTCCATCATTTGATTTGTTGACATTAATAATGCAACAGAGATAGATATTGGCTGACAGTCAAAGGGCATGTTCAGGCTGCTGTGTGTCTTCAGGACTACATTTCATATTCCCTCAGATGAATAAATACTACAGTATTACACTGTACCACACTGGCAGAGTTGGGACAAACTTGTAAAATAAAGTGGAGAGGTTTGCTAAGAGAGTTAAGTGTAGAGGCCAACATGTAATTAATTAACCATGTCCCAGAGGCAGAAAATGACAGCCACATTTTAGGCTTCTATTACAGGGTGTTGAGTTGCAGGCCTCAGGGGGGGCTGCCACATCTCAGGAATCTCTCCCTCTCAAATCAGATACATGATAAATATTCAATGACACAAGGGCTTATGGGTAACAACGGGCTCCGTTTCCCTGAACTTGATGGAAGAGGGGCTTGACGGAGCAACGTAATACAGATCCTCAAACCAAAGCGCAAGTCTGCATCAACACCCCCTCGGGATTCACCCTCTGATCTCCAAAACCGTAGACGCCAGTGTCAGTAAATGATCCCCGCAGCACACTCCTCTCCTTACAGGTAAAAGCACGCTGCAGGACCAACCCAAATTCACACAGAGGGAGGGAAGTGTGATGAAAGCATATTTAATGTTTAAAACACTTTAATGTTTTGGTACCATCGGTACAACCTTTGTTGGTCTGCCTCCTGTGTCTCAGAGTATAGGGTTAACGTTTGCTGTGTTTGCTTCTGCAGTTACTGAAGTCACTCTTTGATAGCATGATCAATAGAGCAGATTACTTCACACTGTCAGCTATCACCTTTCTCTCAGAGCTGGGTAAATGAGCTCAACACACCGGCAATGGAGTGCAAGCTGTTTGTGAGAGTGATGATGTTTTTAACAAATAAGTCACATTGTACTGTAAACCTTTTGGGTATTACAAAACAAAATATCCAATTCAATTAAATCTCAAAAGAGCTTATTTCAATACACTTTGGCATAATCAGAGGTGTAACACTGTGAAGCTGATTAACTGTAAATCAGTTCCTCACATCAGCATATTGAACAAAGCGGTATGTTAATGAGGCAGAGGATGGGCGAACTGTGCTCTCAGCCTGTGACCTTAATTAAGTCATCAGACTCGGCTACTTGACCGGCGGTCAGGATGCTCAGTCACATTGTCCTGCAGCTCTAACACGACACAAAACCAGCTTTTAGAAGATCACAAAAGCTATGGATTTCAGTAACTCTGTGTCCTAGAAATATATTCTTTTAATTAATTTTCACAAATTTCTTTTAAAAGAAGACGTCAATGCCGGCTGCATGGCATATGTTCACTGGCAAACAAAATGTTGCTATTGAGCATTTTGCAAAAATGTTCAGTATACACATATTGAGATTTTTGCAGATATGTTGATGTATAACCTTTCTCATCATGTCCAAAAAATAAATATATTGGGGCACTATTACATTTCTCTTAAAACAGGATACAAAAGGATATTCTTATCAATGCTGCTGCACAGTCTCATGCACAGGTAGTGTTTTTTCACTCAGTGTTTTTCTTGCTGACAGCAAAATAAGCATTCGCCGGTGGCTGAGGTGCATTACGCACAAACTCAATTTAGTTTTCAATCTTCCAGAGACTGATTACTGGAACACAGCGGAAGAGATATGATGAGGGGAAAATGCATTTGTAATGAAATGACTCTGCATAGTCTTGAAAGTTAATCAGTGCCGTATGATTCGATTGGGCTGTCTGGTGCTCCTGTGCAGCTAACAATAGGTCAGACTCAGGTAATCGTGAGTAGAAAGCATTAGCTCCTGATCCAAAGGTTCAGACATTAAAACTCAGTGGACACACTGCTGCTCACACATTAAGAGTCCTGGTACTCATACAACATGCCTTAATCCTATTAAAATAGATCGCTTACATACTGTATAACACCAAGTCAATAGAGATACATGTAATCTCATTGCCTCTGTAAAAAAAAAAAGATTGCCCTAAAGATACTTAAGGTGGTATTCATTTCACTCTATTGATGGGGCCCAGGGAAGGCAATGAGGCTGACACGGTGTCTCTGGTGAGACATTTGACAGAGAGAAACGGGTTACATGAATACTTCATGGGCTTTGGGTGCATATTCCCACACATCCACAACATGTTTGTCCTGCTGGAAATTACATCTTTTAAGTCACAAGAGTGCAGCATTTCACGCTGTGGTTCAAAGTGTTACTGCTTTTAAATATAGACAAATTGTGAGGTGTGACACGTTGACACTAACACTACTAACTCGCTGCTCCCACTTGCAGCGGCATTGACAAATCTACAGCCATCTCTATGGCAACTGGTGGCTACCTGATAACAGATGATCTTGCAGAGGTCTGAGTCAATAACTGAACTGTGGAAATTAAACAACAAGAAGTTGGGATTTGAATTAATTACACACTGATAAGATGCTCTCATATTCAAAGCCCAGCTAATGAAGAAGCAGAGGATTATACACAAACCATCACTCCTCTACACTCATATCATCATAGTGAGAAATAAACTAACTCACTTTCAGTGGAGCCTGTCAGCTTAGCTGTGACCTAATTAATACCAGAGAGCAGTGCTTTGGAGAGTTGTGTTGCAGTGCTTAACCATGTTAATGAGTTCAGCCTCCTCATCTGAACTGGCAGTGGCTTCACCGCTGCCTTGTAAGTTTAATTTAATTTATGAAATGATTGCGGCTTAAAGGAGTCAGTGTCTGCATCAACAGGGGGAAACAGCTCAACCATGACAGTGTAATAATACAGCAAATAAGAACAATGTGAAAACTGGAGCGGAAACTAGCAGTACAGTAACAGATAATCACATGACATTATTCATCTGATGGGTGGTGAACCTGACTCTTGTCATGATGTTGAGCTGCAGCTGACAGTTGGTAGAACAAAGTGATGTTTTCGAAGACACTGCTGCAGAATAAATGCTTATGCTATATTTGCTGCCTTCATACATTAACTAAGTAGATTGTATGGTATAAAGCATTATTGTATATAACATGTATGCAGAAACGTCTTTGGTTGTAAGTCAGTAATCTGAATTATGCTGTAAAACTAGACAAGTGAAAATAGATAACTCTTTCATAACCCAGAACTAATGCTTTAGAGAAAACGGTTTTCTTTTCTAGTCTTAATGACAAGTAATATGACATGGAAATGAATTGATAATGAGGCCCTGCTCATGTATTGTTTGCATTTATTTAATTATTATGTAATTTTATTTTTTATTTAAGAACGGAAGAACGGGGGGAACACTGTACTGTGAGAGGACATAGTGTGTTGGAATCTGGCTATATAATATTGTCCTATCACTCCTGCACGTGTGGTTTGTTTATTCATTGTAATGACAAAAAAGACTATGATGATGTGGTTGAAAGCTCCAGAAAAGGCTAGTAGGTGGACATCACATTTTAGATGAGATATGATTAAATGTACAATGTCAAGCTAGAAAATGTGAATCTGTAAGTAAAGGTAAATTAAAGTATAAATAATAGTCATATTTTTGTTGGAGAAACTGAAAACTGAGTCAGTGAGATTTAAGATATAATTTCTCAGGAAGTACGAACGGTGTGATGAAGTGTAGATGTGCTGAAAGTGCCCTCAGAGATTGGAGGAGATGCCTTTTCCCCATTACATCCAGTGAAGCATCAATTGGATCTCAGTGTGCGATAAAATGATCCCTCAGTGGATGAGAATGTAGATGAACTCTGTGTTTTTCATCAACACTATTTTCCATGCTTATGTATAGTAAACAACAAGGCAGCTCTTTTAATCTATTTGAAGTGCCCTCAAATCTGTGCTTGACTTTTAAGAGCTTCGTCCAACAGTCATAGAGCTAACTATTATGTGCAGCTCTGCTCCAGCAGGCAGAGTGAGATGCAGCCACTCAAGAGGAAAAACCAACTGAATATATACGTCTGAATCAATGTGGCTCCTGTCATTTGAAATATACAGTGTACACGAGTCAAAGTGCAAAACAAAATGACAGAAAATGGCTGGTTTTCCTGCAGCTTTGAAGGAAAGCAAAGGATGAAGACACACAGTCACAAGCTTTCATCTGCAGGCAAGACACACAAATCACAGAAACATTATATGATTAATGAGCCATGCTAGAGAAAAGAGAAGTTCTTTATAGTAATTTAAATCATCAGAGACTCTTGTGAGTCTGAATGATTATTACAATGACATCCTTTTGTAACATATCACTTCTAAAAGCCAACATGCATGTAACGTATGTCGATTATTTACGACTATATAGTATTTCTGCTCATACATAATAAGTATGAATATTACCTGCACTTACTGTAAATTGCCTATTATTTGAAATGGTCTCGACATCTCCATCATCACTGGAGATTACAAATAATAGCAGATACAATCAAAATCATTCAGGGATGTCTGCTCTTTGGAGGGCAGACACAGGTAATTGTAATCAGTTGTACAGAATTGCATAGGTAATTGCTCGCTTCAAGGGTTATTTGGTAACTTGTAAACTGTTTAGTTCACAGAAGCCAGACTTATATAGAGTCAATTTATTCTCATCTCATATAGAAGAAAAAAAAGGAGCCACAAAAGTTAATTATTATTACACCATGGAAAAATGGACTGCATCGACTAAAGATATAAGAAAGATGTAAATTGTGGACTTATGAATTGTACTGAATATAGCTGTACCCCAAGCCTTCCTCTGTGCTTGTGACTTTCCCAGGAAACCTTAATGAAACAGAGGATTTATTATTTTGCAGACACTTGCTCAAGACTGGCAATTCTTAGTTTATTCTTTAAAAAGGCACTTTAAAATGTAAATGAATATTTAACACTGTTCTTCCTACTGGGAGAGTTTAGTGATGTGAAGCAAAAACACTGCCTTATTTCCATACAGCAGAAGAAATCTCTGCTGCTGCTGTGATCACATTAGCCTGCTGACGGACGACTGTTTGAAATTGCTCTCCGCTTGTTTATGCAGAGCTGAGTCATGACAACATTTAAAATTCAAATCTGGATATGACGATGTGACAACATAAAATGTATAAGTTGTGATGACAAGAAACCATTTTGAACACAAGAAAAAGCTAGTTAAAACATTACTTTTGTGCAATATGCCTTAATAATGTTAAGGATTGATGAGGCAGCTTGAAGTGTTTGTTATATAAAAAAAGAATTCCCTGGATCCTTTTACAAAGTAATTTCCCTATAAAGAACATGTTTATCATGAATAGGAAAACATCCTATGGGTGTTGTTGGCATCTGTATTTGTCACAGTCAGGCTTTTGAGCATACTGAACAGAACTACTGTATTTACTATCAGCTGCCAAACCTGCCATACATACCCTGTAGATAATACGTCCACTGTAATAAACGACATGTACTATAGTAATTCTGCCTACACTGTAATCTTTTAGTTGTATTAGTATTGTACAATGACATTGCAGTTAATATATGTATCTATTATACTGTTTTATGTACTGTAATAGAAACTCATATCCATCTTTCTTTATACCATGTTATCTGGCAGGATGCACACTAAACAGTGACAGCTGTGCAACATTTCACTGCATTGATAACATTGTTAACAGATAACACTGAAAGTTATGTATTAGCCATGCTAGCAGTGATTGGTTGGTCGATAAGACTGTTGTGGTCCAGAGTAAATCAGGCACCGTTTTTTTTAAAGATTTTTTTTGGGGGGGTGTGGGGGGGGGGATTTTCCCTTTATTTGATATTGACAGTGGATAGACAGGAAAGGTGGGAGAGAGATGGGGGATGACACGTAGCAGTCGCTGGCTGGACTTGAACCCGGGCTGCTGCAAAGGACCCAGCCCACATGGGGCGCATGCTCTCACTGGGTGAGCCAGAGGTCGCCCCGAGCAGGCACCTTTTATTTGAATTTATAACTACTGTTCAAATGAAAAAAACGGAATATTCAAACTGTAATCAGTATAAGCACAACAGGCTGTTCCAATGGGGCACGTTTGTAAAATGCACTGTCCATCGTAACCCATTGCATTTTGTTTTTGTCTTCGGTTTATAACTAATAAGACATTATAAACTATAAACCTTACCTGCTAGAGTCACTAACATTTTCATTGTAAGCATGTTAGCATTTAGCTCAAAGTATGCTATTCCCAAGTCCACTTGTCCTCTTGTGCTTCAGTTGCATGTATCTTAGCACCACTGCCAGCAAGTCATCCTCCTTGTACACTAGATGGCTAGTTGGTCTAGGGGTATGATTCTCGCTTTGGGTGTGAGAGGAACCTGGGTTTAAGTCCCGGACAAACCCTTTCTAAGAAAGGTGAGGTGTGAGTCTTAGAGGTAAAGTAGATTAAAATGTAACTGTATCCACACTTTTGCATGATTAAAAGGAGTAAGAGACATAGAGAAAGAGCCGTTTGGTCTGGATAACTACTGGGAATAATCAAACCCTATTCTTAGTTAGAAAACATGCTGTCTGAAATGCACAGCAGGATCATCAGCTTGGGTTCTTATCTCTCCGAGAGAGAGAAAAAAATAGATGAAGGTATTTATCTCTGAGAGGATTTTTTGCTTTGATACTCCTTTGCAATAAATCTGTCTCCATTCTTCAAAGAGACAATACAGTCTCTGTGGAGCATATTCTGTCAGTGAGACGCCTAAAAACCTTCATACAGGCTTTGTCTGACTCACTGATTTAGTGTCTTTAATTGTTTTTCCAACCTTTGTGTGAAAAAGTTAGTGAGATTCTCCCAGCTGCTAGTTTACACGATCAACTACCCTCATTGTCGTGTTCAGGCATTATACTGAGCAGGTACTTTAGTAATGTCAGGAAGAGAGAGGAAGCAGTATTGCAAATCAATCATTTCTATTCTCTCTAAACATATTCACTTACCAGAGAACAAAGGAAAGGAGAGCCAATCGCAGGTTTGGCACACATTGTGATGAAGGGCAGATATTCAAGAAACACGCATTGGCTTTAGGTTAGCTAATTACTTTTTAAATTGACCAATTTATCTTAATCTGAAAGGCTTCAAGATAAAATGACTATATCACTTAGCAGTGCTGAAGATCCTTTGTTATGAATGGACAATGCATGCATCCACCTTCACTTGAAAACACATTAATTTCATGAGATTAAAGCATGAAGACAATGACACATAACATGACCCGTAGCAGTGGGTATTGTCATTAAAATTCAACTATAAAGGTTTCTCCATCACCATCATTAGGCTGCTACACCTGTAAACTCTCTTTACAGTATTATATACTTAACTGGACGTCTTTTGCATTTATTAATTAGGTCGTAGGCTACTTTATTTTGTTCAAATATATGTTTATGTTTTTCAATATTCAATCAAATCTGTGTGTCACCTGAGCTACCCATGAAGCATCTTAGAAGTCTTGTAATAAGATGATGTTTTCCTGAGAAGCCAAATAATGTTTAAATTTGGTGATGATTGACGGGATAAGTTTGCAAAACCATTAAATGGACAAAGAAATGATTATTTCCCCCAACTTTGTTAATTAACTATAATATTCTATTTTCTCTATTTGGATCATATTTGAATATTTAGAAGAAAACAAAACTGCAAAGGCTGACCCATATTCACTTAGTTACAATTAGCACAGGTTGGATCTTAAAAAAACATGTCCAACACATTCACTGTGTCAAGCTCTTCACATATTTACAGATCTTGTGTAGGAATCCACTTAAAATGTGTTACAAAGGTAGCACCATTTTAATATTCTGCACAGTAATTTTGGAGCTGTTTTGAAGGCAGATTTTCCTCCAGCTGGCTGAGGCTGGCTGTTCCTCCCTCCTCCAGTGTTTGTGCTAAGCTAGTCTACATAAACAAAACAATCTCAACTAATTTTTTCAAATGTCAGTATTCACAGAAGAATCAGCGAATAATGAAATACTATTGGCTGATTTGAGTTCACAACTAGCATGAATGAGCTTTGATATTTAGAACATGTTTAACTGTCATAAACTCCACTTTTCATTTGTTTATCAGCATCCAGTCTATAGTAAGCGTAACTTGTTCAGACATGATAACAAAGAGAACATGCTGTGAATTGGCCGATCAGGATCATCAGGAAAAAGTGATGAAGCTCCAGGGACTCTGCTCTCTGAACCATCCTGCAGTTTTACATTCAGTATTTCTCTGTGGTACAGATGCACTACAGTATCACACGCATAATACTGAGAAGAAAAAAGCTAAAGCTACAAGGGTGCTAACGCTTACAGGCCTGCAGCTTGACATGGGCCGTGCCAATTGTGAAGACAGGCTCATTAAAGGCTGCCTCCCCTTGTGTGACAGCAGCCATTTGTTTAAGAGCCTATCTCCTCTCCAGCCAACCCAGATGCGATAAGTCAAAGCATAAGAGCGCTCACAGAGACACCTGACAAATGACAGTGTGTACCTGGCTCAGATCGTAGCAGCATCTCTTTGGAAGAGTAATGTCCAAGAGGAATCAATTTCCTGCAATGAATCGCAGCCGAGACAAAAATCTTCAAGATGTTCATGCGAATATGTGTTCACATATGGTCTGATGAGAAGTCAACCTTATATGGAGAGAGAATGCAATATGTGCAACAACAGATGTGAGTCAGATTAGGTCATTCAATGAAATACATCTACGGCAATATCACTGAGACAAGATTTAGTTACTTAGAATAACAAAACAGTGGTTGCTCATTTTTACTTTTAGCTTACTGCCTCAATACATTGCTGTTGAGTCAAAACTTTTGGGAGGAAAAGTTTCACATGAACTATTTAGAATTGGTGAAAAATAAATAATTTAAATGCCTCCTCTAGAATATTTCAACTGATACCGTGCAATATGATTGAAAGCTCCAGAACAGCTGCTAAATGGACATAGAGGTAAGATTTTAGCTCAAAGTATGCTATTCCCAAGTCCACTTGTCCTCTTGTGCTTCAGTTGCATGTATCTTAGCACCACTGCCAGCAAGTCATCCTCCTTGTACACTAGGTGGCTAGTTGGTCTAGGGGTATGATTCTCGCTTTGGGTGTGAGAGGAACCTGGGTTTAAGTCCCGGACAAGGTAACTTTTGTTGACTGCTGTACCGAGGTCAAGCATGAACTTTAAAGTTTAACTTTTAAGCCAACGTGAACAAGAAGTCCTTAAAGTGCTACGAAAAATGGACATTTGAATATCTAATTCCTTGAAAAGCGGGGAAACTGAAGGCAATTGTGTAATATGACTCAAAGCTCCAACAGCTTGAGGTGCCAATAAAATGTTCTTATATTTAACATTGGTTCATCAAAAAAAAATTACAAATAGTTCTTAAAAAAAAGTCACCGGTGCCAAGATACTTCATATAAAATAACATGTAAAATCCAGTAAAACTAAATATCATATTACCTCTCTCCATGTACTGCCGTTCACTCTCTTGAGATCTTTGCTCAATGTGACCGTCACCTTCTCTCCTCCTTGAGATTATTTGGATGCAAAGCTATCCACACAGAAAGACAGTGTTTACATAAAATAGTCTAAGGTAAACAACGGCTTACTAACCTCAGTCTCATCTAATAATCTGGCAGGCATTTTTTCAGCAGTCTTTTAAACACAAATATCACAGTAATGTGGTAGCAAAACAAAAATAGAGCTCACTTGCTTGAGAAGATAACCCATGTGTGTCAGTACTGTAGTATTTGCAGCAGTGCCTGAATTGGAACAGAAAAGGTGCCAGTAGCAGTTGCATGACATGATCATTGCACGTGTCTTGGCTATATTTATATTCATACATATATCTTGAAGGGGTGACCCCGAATAGTCGCCCATTTTATGATTCGTTCTAAGGAGCCTGATTCGACTGCCAATCTCACTGTTGAATCGTTGCAATGTCTGAAAATGTTGTCATGAAACAAAGAATCATTCCATTATGCTGTATGGGGTGCTGAGTTTCTGATAGTACATATCATTGCTTGATTTTTCCCAAAGAATCATGATATATAGCCTATTTTGGTATAAATATCAGCCTATCAATAAAACTCTTAATAGCAATTCGAAGTAATGGTACTCATGTGGACAAGTATCAGAAGTTCAGAGTACTGGTGAGTACTGGCCCATTTCAAGCCACTAACTTGCAGTATGCATATTTGGCAGCTTTTAGTTATAAAACATGCAATTTAGGAGGTATAAGAAAAAATACAGAAGCAACATACATGAAGCAAAAAAATATTTTTTACAATCTCCACATTAATAACCACAACTTCATATAGAAGCTCTCAGCTGTAAAATGTGGCATTCATAACACGTCATCGACCCTAAAAATGCTTTTGCCTTTGAAGAGCCTTTTTTTACCATCCTGGATATACACTGTACATAATGTCACAGACCCTTGAGCCTCAAAGAGACCCCCAACCATAAAAAAGACCTAAAACAGCCTTAATTTTTACTGGAATGCATCACATAAATGGCACTGTATAATATTCACTTTGCCTATCTAAAATATAATTTTCAGGGAAAAAGAAACCAGTGATGATGTTGACCATATAATGTTGTAGCTGATCTCCATTACTCTCAGCCTTTTAATAAGAAATTAAACAAATGCTAGGAGCTGTGAAGGGTTAAGCTGCTAAAGCTGTGTGCTGTCTGTATTTCAATTCCATTATAGCAGTCTCCCTCTGGCTGTATCGAGTGTCTGCTACTCAGGATGTGGCGCAACAATTAATCCTCAGATTGATTCACTTCCTATTGAATTGCCCCCAAACTCAAGCTGTAATTCAACCTGTCCTTGTTAATCCTAGACCCAGCCTCACTCACACTTTAAAAAAGGGGGCGAGACATGTAGCAACTGTTAATTTATCAATTTCAACTCTATTGAAGGCATGGTTGTGGCTCAGTTAAACGTTTTCTTTTTGAGGAGGGAGTTTCAAATCGATTAAAAATGTTTGATATTTGATCATTATAAAATTCCAAAAATCTTGACATTGCAACAGAAGTAGTAGTAGTTTTTTTTCAGTTCTAGCTCCGGTACAGCTACTAAATGGATCTTGTGGTGAGATTTGTTTTGTCATTGACTGTTTCCAATGTTAAGAATGGACTTTCAGTCTCAACTTTTAAGTCATTGTGGTTGAGAAGTCCTTAAAAGAAATATTTTGACAATTTGGGAAAAACACTTATTCACTTTCTTGCTGAGAATGGGATGAGAAGATCGATACCACTCTCATATTTGTCTGTGAAATATTGTGTAACGCTACAGGGAGGGGACAGTTAGCTTAGCACAAACACTGAAAACGGAGGAAACAGCTAGCTTGACTCTGTCTGAAGGTAACAAAATTATCCCTACCAACACCTCTAAAGCTCACTAATAAACATGTTATATATTTTGTTGTTGTGTATTGTAAAAAGAAAAAAAGTAAATTGGACTATTTCCAGGAAGTTTATCGTTATACTTTGTCATTTATATGAAATGAACAAAAAACATATAACATGTTAATAAGTGAGCTTTAGCGGTACTGGTAGTCGGATTTAGTTACTTTTGGACAGAGCCATTAGCTCCCTCTGTTTCCATCTTTTATGCTAAGCTAAGCTAACCATCTTCTGGTTCCAGTCTTATATTTAACATGCGGATTACAGAGTAGTATCTCTTTACTTATTAAACATGAAATGTTAATTTATTATTATTATAATAAAAGTTATCTTTCTCTATCTTTTATTGTTTCTAAATGTATACCACTTGAAGCAGTTCAGCATATTTGAAGTTGATGTTGATTCTTGCAATTGGAATGGGTGTCTTCATGGTGGAATGGACTTATTGCTTTGTATGAAAGCGTGCACTAAATGAATGTAATGTAATGTAAACACTATTTCTCAAAATTCTATTTCTTTAAAGTGCTCAAACCTTTACAATTCATTGATTCAAAATCTATCTGCCGAGGAAGATTGACAATCAAAAGCTCCAGCACAGCTACTAAATGGACCTTGTGGTGAGATTGTTTTGTCATCCAAAGATCTTGTTTACCCTTGATTAACATAACAACACCTGCGGTAGCTGTACAAAGCCACTGCTACAGAGAAAGTAATAGTAGAAGTGATTAGCAGTGGAGGTTGAGCTGTCTTTCGATGCTTCCTTTGTTTGAAACTGAAAGGAATCCAATGAGCAGCGAAAGATAATGTCATGACAATGTTCAAGGTAAAATAAACAATTTTTTAATGTTCTATTAAGACAACAAATATTGAGCCGGTAACTCAGCTATAGCTGCTGGATTTAAAATGTGCTGCAGTCTGAGATTGCCTCTTATCACATTTCCATTGATAAAATGTTGGAGCAGCATTTTTTCTGACTGAGATTTCATGTCACTGTTGGGAGATAATATATTTATATTAAAAAGCTTTCAGTGCAATCAATCTTTCCTCAGGGACATGAAAAAGAAGCTTAATAAGTTTTATCAGCAGCAGCTTTTTGGGCCCTATAGAGGTCCTGTTCATTATGATTATAGTGCAGCACTATAGGGCTCAAGGGGCCACTTTGAAACGGTGAGAACAAATATTTCACAACTGGGAAATTTGTGTGGGATTCAGTCGGCAAGATAGTTTAAACCACTGATTTCTGGGGACAGTAGTGGAACATGAGACGGTAACAATACTAATCCGCTTCAAAGGCAACGTGCTTGTCACAAGTCCTTTAAAAGCTCACTCTCCCAGTCAGAAAGTACCAGAGGGGAAACCATTAGGCTGCACTTTGATCTTGCCAGGTCTATCACTTTTGATAACAGCGTCTGAAGCAAATGAGGACAATATTGTCATTCAAGAAGCATGCTTGGCTGTATGGCACGTTAATTAATGTAAACTGCTGGATGCTCAAACTGCGGGAAAAAAAAAAAAAAAAATATTTTTTTTTTTTTTTTTTTTTTTTTTATTTTAAAAAAAAAAAAAAAAAAAAGAAAAAATATTAAGGGGAGAGTGAAAAAAAAAAAAAGAAAAAAAAGATAAATATATATATAATATAGTATAAAAATACATTTAAAAAAAAAAAAAAAAAAAAAAAAAAAAAAAAAAAAAAAAAAAAAAAAAAAAAAAAAAAAAAAAAAAAAAAAAGGAAAAAAAAAAAAAAAAAAAATAAAAAAATATGGGGGAAAAAAAAAAAAAATATTCCTAAGGGCCAGAAATGAGAAATATTTAATGTACATTTTAAAAAAAAAAAAAAAAAAAAAAAAAAAAAAAAAAAAAAAAAAAAAAAAAAAAAAAAAAAAAAAAAAAAAAAAATTTTTAAAAAAAAAAAAATTTTCTTCATTTACAACATTCATATTCCTCACCATTCCATTAAAATAGTAAAATACAAACATGTTAAAACTTAGAGACATTTATTTCTTCATCACTGCAGACACATCATGTCACATTAAAATGTGGAGAACTGGAAAAGAAGATAATCCAGCAGAGGGAGAGGATGTCGGCTCTACCTGATTCTAAGAAAACTTTTTTTCTGAGCTCTTTCATGCGTGAAACCATTTATGGCTTTTCTTTAGCTTCAAACCTCTTTAGCTCCTCAGCTGTTCACAGCTCTTGACATAATTGAGAGTTATGGTATTTCATTGTTAGATCGTAGCCCGAAGACAAACATAATAAAAACCAATGTGTATTCTTACATCATTTGAGGTGTCACATAGCTAAATAAATGCAGAGGGCAGTATATACAGCAGAGCCACAGCTTTGAAGAGTTAACCTCACTTCACCAATAAAGAGGTTTTGGGATTATTCTAGTGGGAATACTAAATAAAGCGTTCTATAAATAATGTGGTAACTGCTCCTCTCAATTTGAGAGAAAAACAAAACTGGCATTGAAGTGACATTCCCCAACCACGATGTAACCTAAAAATAAACAGGAAAGGCTGTGAGAACATTTACAGCTCATTCTGCTCGTGATAATGAGAGCCCGCTGAGTCAATCAGCAGAAAGCTAACATGCCGGGGGGCTTCTCCTGTGGAGGCACCCCGTCTCTACTGAGCCCAAAATCTGAATACTCTGGAGTTGTTGACTTATTTAAATGAGATGGATGTTCCTTTCATGCCACATAGCAGTCCTCAGACATTTGTACGGTGATTTAAGTCACTTGTACGGGGTATTTTGTTCATATATTCACATTCTGGGTACAATTTGGAGTAATTTCCTGCTGCTGTTTGGACAGTGAAGTGCTTCAGGCTGCGTTAAAAATGTTATGTAGTAAAGCTTACAGTATATCCATCTTATTGAGAGGGAGGGAGCTGAGTACCATTACTTCCACAATTTTCACTTCAAATATTAAAATACCGACATGGGCGGGTTCAGAAGTTGTTTGCATATTTTGGCATATTTTGCATGTCTCTTTAAACCACGAGAGTTAAATGAAAATCATTTATCATGCCTTTTTCACAAATACCCATAAATAAAGATGTTTGAACTTCAGAGTGCGCTCAATATTATAGTACTAATGTTTTTATTGTTACTGGAAATCATACCGGAAGATCCTGTTTTATTTTACATTTCTGACATATAACAGTGAAAAGCTCAAATAAGAACGATGAGGATACAATAGAAGACAACTAACTGTGAACATGAGATGCATCAGTCTCTGATCAATAATGAGCTTATGACAGTGATGGACTGCAGGAATTGCAGAGAAATTGGAGAGACAAATTGTCCAGAGCTCAGAATACACAACCCACCTTGGTTCAAGGTCACTAAAAGTGAGGCGATTGGTGTCAGGCATGATCTCCAAAAGTTCCTTTTACTGCAGTAAAAGGTTCAATAGTTACT